>NC_034610.1:31334608-31336574 GCF_900095145.1 Mus pahari
TGACACATAATAATCAGAACAACAAATGCACTAAATAAAGACAGAATATTAAAGGGAAAAAGGTCAAGTAACATATAAAGGCAGACCTATTAGAATTACACCAGACTTCTCACCAGAGACTATGAAAGCGAGAAGATCCTGGACAGATGTTATACAGACCCTAAGAGAATACAAATGCCAGTCCAGACTACTATACTCAGCTAACCTTTCAATTACCATAGATGGAGAAACCAAAGTATTCCATGACAAAACCAAATTCACATAATATCTTTCCGCGAATCCAGCCCTTCAAAGGATAATAACAGGAAAACACCAATACAAGGATGGAAATTAGACCCTAGAGATAGCAAGAAAGTAATCCTTCAACAAACGTAAGCCGACCACCAGAACAGAATTCCAACTTTAACAACAATAAAAAAAAAAAATAACAGGAAGCAACAATTACTTTTTCTTAATATCTCTTAGTATCAATGGATTCAATTCCCCAATAAAAAGACATAGACTAACAGAGTGGCTACACAAACAGGACCCAACATTTTGCTGCTTACAGGAAACCCACCTCAGGGAAAGAGACAGACACTATCTCAGAGTGAAAGGCTGGAAAACAATTTTCCAAGCAAACAGTCTAATGAGAAAGCTGGAGTAGCCATTCTAATATAGAATAAAATTGACTTCCAAAACAAAGTTATCAAAAATGAAAAGGAGGGGCACTTCATACTCATAAAAGGTAAAACCTCCCAAGATGAACTCTCAATCCTGAATATCTATGTTCCAAATCCAAGGGCAGCCACATTCATTAAAGAAACTTTAGTAAGCTCAAAGCACACATTGTACCTCACACAATAATACCCCACTCTCATCAATGGACAGATTCTGGAAAGAGAAACTAAACAGAGACACAGTAAAACTAACAGAAGTTATGAACAAAAGGATTTAATAGATATTTGCAGAATCTTTTATCCTAAAACAAAAGGATACACCTTCTTCTCAGCACCTCATGGTACCTTCTCCAAAATTGGCCAAATAATTGGTCACAAAATGGGCCTCAACAAATACAAAAATATTGAAATTGTCCCATTCATCTGATCAGATCACCACGGACAAAGGTTGATCTCCAATACCAACATAAATAATACAAAGCTAACACTCACATGGAATCTGAACAACACTCTCCTCAATGATACCTTGGTCAAGGAAAAAAGAAAGAAAGAAATTAAAGACTTTTTAGAGATTAAAAAAATTGAAACCACAACATACCCAAACTTATGGGATACAATGAAAGCGGTCCTAAGAGGAAAACTCAAAGCTCTGAGTGCCTCCAAAAAGAAACTAGAGAGAACATACACTAGCAACTTGACAGAACACCTAAAAGCTCTAGAATAAAAGGAAGGAAATTCACACAAGAGGAGTAGACAGCAGAAAATAATCAAACTCAGGGCAGAAATCAACCAAGTGAAAACAAAAAGAAATATTCAAAGGATCAACCAACCCAGGAGCTGGTTCTTTGAGAAAGTCAACAAGATAGATAAACCCTTAGCCAGACTCACTAGATGGGACAGGGATAGCAGCATAATTAACAAAGTCAGAAATGGAAAGGGAGACATAACAACAGATCCTGAGGAAATCCAAAACATCATCCGATCCTTCTACAAAAGGCTATACTCAACAAAACTGGAAAACCTGGATGAAATGGACAACTTCCTAGACAGATACCAGATATCAAAATTAAATCATGATCAGATTAATGACCTAAAAAGTCCTATATCCCCTAAAGAAATAGAAGCAGTCTCCCAACCAAAAAAAAAAAAAAAAAAAAAGCCCAGGATTAGATGAGTTTAGTGCAGAGTTGTATCAGACCTTCAAAGAAGACCTAATTGCATCTTTTCTCAAACTATTCCACAAAATAGAAACAGAAGGTATTTTACCCAATTTGTTCTAAGAAGCCACAATTACTCTGATACCTAAA
>NC_034610.1:31336585-31379956 GCF_900095145.1 Mus pahari
AGAAGTGGATGCTGTTAGTCAGCCATTGGATGGAACATAGGGCCCCCAATGGAGGAGCTAGAGAGAGTACCCAAGGAGCTGAAGGGGTCTGCAGTCCTATAGGTAGAACAACAATATGAACTAACCAGTACCTCCAGAGCTCGTGTCTCTAGCTGCATATGTAGCAGAAGATGGCCTAGTTGGTCATCATTGGGAAGAGAGGCCCGTTGGTCTTGCAAACTTTATATGCCCCAGTACAGGGGAACACCAGGGCCAAGAAGTGGGAGTGGGTGGGTATGGGAGCAAGGTAGGGGGAGGGCATAGGGGACTTTCAGGATAGCATTTCAAATGTAATTGAAGAAAATATCTAATAAAAAATTGGAAAAAATTGGATGGAAGGTGAAGAAATCAATATGAAAATAAAAGAGCAATTGCTAAGAACTAGGGAGGGGTTTATAAGGAAGGGGAAGCCAGGAAACAGGAGCAGAAAGGAGACAGCCATGGTGAATGCTGTGTTGAATCATATCATACCACTGTGAAGAATATCACCTAGTACAGAATCATGAGATTTTAGTAATAATAAAGCTGTCCTCCTCATTTCCAAGATGAAGGAGAGAGAGGATGTTCACCCAGAGCCACCCAGTAATCACTCTCCCCAGCTCACCAAATGGCTATTTAAACTTACTCAGGCTAGATGAAGGTCCAATGCATAAAGAAATACCAGCCACTCAAGCATAAAGACCTTAGTTTGCACCCTAGAACTCATATAGGAGCCAGGCATGATAACATGTAACTGTGATCCTGGTGTTCCTACAGTGGGATGGGAAGCAGAGGTGAGAGGACCTGGCAGCTCTCTCCCTCTCTCCCTCCCTCCCTCCCTCCCTTCCCTCCCCCCTCCCCCCCCCCTCTCAGCATAGGCTACCCTCTCCACTTGGGCACCACATCCTCTTACATGCTCTGGACATTCTCCCATGACTCCTCAGTCTCCCACCTCCACTAGCATCTTCACTGACTTTCATGCTCCCTTTTATTCCTTACTGACTCCTGTGCTCCCTGTTAGTCCTCACTGGCTCTCCTGCTCTCTGTTAGCCCTCACTGGCTCTCCTGTTCCCTGTTAGTCCTCACTGACACTCATGCACTTAGTCCTCACTGACTCTCATGCTCCCTATTAGTCCTCACTGGCTCTCCTGCTCTCTGTTAGCCCTCACTGGCTCTCATGCTCCCTATTAGTCCTCACTGGCTCTCCCATGCTGTTCTCTTTTCTACCTTGAAACTTCTTCCCAACCCCAGTCTGGCTCAGGCTCCACTTTCCCCTTGCCCCCAGTGACCTTGTATCCTTTCCTTTATAGTCTTCCTTCTCTCCTGCCAGGCTTTCATTTCCATGGCTCCACAAAACCTGCTCCAGGGCTGCTCATCAGTAGCCTCCATGTTAGCTTACCCAGTGGTTAATTATTCATCTTCATATTCATAAACATACCTAGAACTACTGGCCCACACTCCACCTTGAACATGGCTATCTGGTTGGCTTCTATAATATACTATAATCTTGATTTTCCTTGTCCCTTGACTGGCACTTTACAAGTTTCTCATTACCTAAACTCTTGACCCTGGAGAGTTCAGGAGTGCCAGTGTTTGCCCATGCCTCTGTTCTGTGTGTATTAACACTGTCGGTGGCTTCTGTAGTCTTGTACCTCTCCATGTTCCTGGATTTATATCTCTCTTAAACTGCATACTTATTCGTTTAAATTTACCATTAGCTCTATTTAAACAGCTAATTGTCATGTCAAATACAGCAAGTGTAAACCTGAGATCCCTGTACTCGCTGATGCCTTTACTTGCCCACACTTTAGATTTTAAGTATTTCTCGATAAACATTTCACCATAGTGCAGCATATATAAAGAAACTTGCACAAGCACAAAGGTTTGGAGTTGAGAAATTATCTCAAAATCAGCTCACTCCTTAACCTACTCCAAAGTCAAGAAAAGACCCTCTACCTCAGAAGCCCACTTGTGTGCCTTCCCAATAGCTAAGAAATTATTATGATAGCTTTGCTCATGACTAAATATACACACACTGCATAGCTCATCCATTCAATAAATTATGGCTTGGTCTTTGTTTCTTTTTATAGTGAGAAGTGGGGGTTTTGTTTTGTTTATTTGTTTGGTTGTTTAGTTGGTTGGTTGGTTCCTTTTTCCTATTTGTTCTGCAGTGCTGGGGGGGGGGCGTTAAACTCAAAGCTTTGTGTATGCTATGTAAGTGCTCTATCATGGAGTTTTTATATACCTAGCCCTTGTTGTTTTTCAACATCTCCTGGTTACACATGACAGTGGCCAACTAGCTGTTGAGGGTCACTGGGCAACATAACATAAGCTACAGTTCACTCGCTCTCCAGCCTATACTTCACTAACGCAAAGTGGTCCATAGAAAGGAGAGCTCTCACTAGAGCAGTTAAGCTGTGTTTAAGGAAAAACCCTTGAGAAGACCACTCCCTTGTCTCCTGAGATTCATCTGTCTATGGAATCCTCTTCTGGATTACTGGTTGCCTTAATAGCCACCTGCTGTCTAACAGAACATCACAGAAGAAGTGGTTTCCCTATGGCAATGGGTTCCCTCAATTTGCTCACTCATTGGCACAGGCTTTTTGCTGGCTGGCGGAAATCAGCCATTCAGCTGTGAGCTGCCCTATATAGTCTACCTGAGAAGAACCTGAAGAGCGCCTCCACTCAGCAGAGGGATGGCAGCCGACGTGCTCAGTGCAATAAGCTGTAATGAACCGAATCCTTCCAACTCCAACCTGGGAACCTAGAAACCATTTGCCGGTGGAGAAATGGAACAGCCTGTGGGATATGATACCTTGATCACAGACTCATACAAGACCAAACAGAAATATCCCACACCCAAGCCATGTCCAGACTCTGGAGCCACAGAAATGCTAAAGGAATAAATGCTTCTTAGTTGAAGTTCCTGAGCTTCAGGGCAATGAGTGGACTGGAGATAGAGAGACCTACCCTACTGGGAGAAAAGAGGTCACTGGAATCATCCATCGCACAGCCTAACCATGAAGAGGAAGAAGTCACAGGAAACCAGAGAGGCTGGTAAATGCCTTTGGGTGTTGTTGTTGTGGTTGTTTTGTCAGACAACACAGGGTGTTGTCAGGGTCTAGAATCTTCAGTCTATTGGTCTATAGAATATGGAGTCAGTTTTCCTCCTATAATGTTCTGAGCTCCCCACAACCTCATTGGCTTCTACTCTTGCTGCCCCCACTCTGAATGAAAGCAGATAACCCCCATTAGACGTACTCTTTCCCCGAGGGCCTTTTCCCCATCCTCCCTTACACATGGACCAGCTAAATGGAAGGGCCCTAGACAGTTAGTCACTTCCATCCTCTGGGCTATGAAGGCTCCCAAAGCAGGTACACAGTACTTCTTGTACTGTGTTTTAACCATCTGTTTTCCTGTCTCCATTGCCCCAAGCATGCCATGCCATGGTCACAGTGACCTAGGGTGGGGCTTGGTACATGGTAATATGCAAGAAAATAGCACTCCAATGACAAAGTCACTTTTCCCACAAAACAGCGAAATCTGAACATTCTCTGGCATATTACACTCAATAGCCCTGCACATTAATCAGCTCCACACGCACCACAAGATGAATGCTAGCAGTGCCTTCTCATCATTATTAGCGAATTTCTATGAATTTGGAGTTTCTTTGTTGAACTGATCTATTGATCTATTCTTTTCTACATCCTTGCCGCATTTTTTTTTTCCTGCTTCAATTGGTTTTTCTTTTGACTAAAAGAAAATGTCTGACTGGAACGACCAATCCCCACTCAACTCTCTCAGCACTGTCCTGACGATTGCTACAATTTCTTCCTGGAAAAGGACTCTTAAATTTCTACTGTGAAAGGACATGCCCACTTCAAAATTATATTGTAGGATCAATTCAGAACCTGAGTCTTCAGCGAATTTAAGTTGACCTTAGAGAGTACCCTGACCTTCCTTTGCTGGTATTATAGCCTAAATGTAAAAGTAAACTGTTCTTGTTGTGAGGAACCCTTTGTTAGGGGGAAAGTCTCTGAAAATAGCCCCAGGGCATCCTGCACACTGTCCCTGTTCTTAAGTGACATTATCCACTGCTTCTTGGCTATAGTGCCTACTGCTGACAATTTGAAAATATTCTTCTGGCCTGGTGCTAATAGTGGGCATCTTTAATCATAGCACTCAGGAGGCAGAGCCAGGTGAATCTCTGAGTTCAAGGCCAGCCTGGTCTACAGAGTGAGTTCCAAGATGGCCAGGACTACATGGAGAAACCCTGTCACAACGAAAGAAAGAGAAAGAGAGAGACAAAGACAGAGAGACAGAGACATGTGTGTGTGTGTGTGTGTGTGTGTGTGTGAGAGAGAGAGAGAGAGAGAGAGAGAGAGAGAGAGAGAGAGAGAGAGAGAGAGAGAGAGAGAGAGAGAGAGAGAGAGAGAGAGAGAATCTTCTATGCCCTCAAATGAATCAGGTTACATCCTGATTTCAATTACTGCTTATTTTTGCCAAAGGAAGCTCTGTTTTGCTCGTCAGCAAACACTCCTAAGAGTGGTGATGGTGGATATATGCAGAGGGATAGTACTTTCTGCACATAAACACTTAAGCTAACAGTGACTGGACTCTGTGTGAGACCTTAGCAAGATCAAGCTTGCTCAGCCCAAAGCTCATCGTGGACCTGGGAAGGGCTCATCAGGTTCCAATTCGCTGAAAAGAGATAGGCAACTGATAAAGGATAGGGACGGAAGAGTCAGTTCTCTTCAAGGATAAGACCCCTGAGAGGCCACCCATGCTGCAATTGATGGTCCTACCCCATGCACACACGTGTAGCACTAAGTGGAGTCTGTGGGTTTTAAAGCAAGAGATAGGAAGAGCCAATGAAGTTGAGGGGGAGAAGAAGTGTTGGGAGAGGAGCAGGAGAGGGAGGGGGTTTGACCAAAATATATCATATGCATGGATGAAATTCTCAATCTAATTTTGAGCCAAGTATTGTGGTAGACACAAAACTACAAGTGCAAATTACACACCATCCTTGACATCTGGGACTTGGGAACTCAAACTCTGAATCAGACTGAATGTAAATTCAAGGTCTGTTATGCACGGATGCCGCTGTGTCAGTGACAGAGTGTCTTTAAAAGGTCACAGACATCATGGTGTAAGGATGTTACTTTCTCTGCTCTTCTCTCTTCCCCACGAGCACTCTAAGATGGCCCTGAGTCTCTCTCTGCACAGCCAGCCAGTCTTTGCCCACCTCCCCTCCTACCCTGAAGGTTGTCGAAGCTGAGCCCACCTTACCTTTAATGTGCTGTTCAGGGTTCTGATCTTGTGCAACTTCTCATTTATCGATGGATTTTTGCATCGCTTCACAAAAGACTTTCTCAGCTCCTTCTTGGTTGAAGGCCGCCGGTCCCCAAGAGGAGACAGGCTAGCCTGCTCCAGTGATTTGTACAGTTTTTCCATCTCATCATCTTCAGATGATTTTATTTCTTCTGTTTAAAAAAAAAAAATCAGTATCAGCAAAGCTGATCACAACCAAAGAGTGAACATCAGACACTGTGGTCCAAAAGGGTTTCTGTTCACACCTTCATCTCAGACTTCTGGTCTCCAGAAGTATAGGGCAGCGATGCTGTGTTGGCTGACCACTCATACATTATGCCTTGCTCCTCAGGAGGCTGTGAACTATTTAATGATGTATAATTGTAATGTACCCTAGTAAGGCCACACACTGACCTACTGTTTGGAGACTTTAGGGCCACAGTAGGACTTCAATGTTACCATTTTTTTTGTGGAACACAATGTACTCAACTCCTAGTCCCTTAAAAATCCATATTTTCTCACACAGAGAACACATGTATCTCATTCCAACGCCCTGCCCCAGTCTTAAATCATTTCAACAAGGACTCTGAGATCAGTATTGCATCCAAATATCCTCAAGGTTAGGTACTGGGAAATTAGGAGATGATTCATCTGGGTACAAAATTCCTCTTCATTTCTGAACCTGTGAAAGAAAAGTTACCTTACAGACAAGCCCTACAACCTAATGCTTACCATAAAGTCTGAACACCTGCTGCCCTGGGTATCTCCCCAGTGTCTTCTGAGGAAGAAACCCTGCCTGTTTGCTGGTTGTGAGAGACAGTTAGCATTTCTCAACCTGCTCCGTACTATCTGTCCCCTTTTAACTACACCTATACAGCCTCAGCCCTTTAGAGACTAGAGAGCAATGAGCCTCTGCAGGCTATTCTGGAATAGGCAGGCCAGTGGGGGCCAGGAAGACTCGATTCTAGAACATTTGTTAGGAACTGTCAGAGATGCTTTCAACTTAAGAGAAAACAAAAAGCTAAATATGGTGGTGTGTGGGCTAAGTTTTCCAGGAGTCATCCTAAAAGCTAGAAAGAAGCTAGTTCTCCTCTTAAAGTTTTCTCACTCGAAGGAGCTAATGTGTCCCCTTTAAGGCTATACTGGGTATGGCTTTCCGTCATAGGTGACCATAGGGATCTTAAATGCCAGTAGCAGCACCTGAAGGAGATGTTGTCTCTTTGCATGTCTTTTATTCCATGTAGAGAATTTCAATTCATTGTTCCTTTGTTTCCTGAAAACTATCCTGGGAAGTGTGTACAATGAGTTTTCTCTCCCCACATACACCACGGTGTTTACATCCCCCACTCTGTGGTGGGGGAGAAAGATCCAGGAAGAGCCCTATGCCCACTGTGATCCTGAAGAGGGGCTGGCTGATCAAAACAGGCTCATGGGATAATGCAGTGATACCAGAACCCAGAAACTTCAGTTCCATGGCAGTTTACTCTTTTCTATAAATAAAAATGCTAGCAGTGGTGGCGCACACCTTTAATCCCAGCACTTGGGAGGCAGAGGCAGGTGGATCTCTGAGTTCCAGGCCAGCCTGGTCTACAAAGTGAGTTCCAGGACAGCCAGGGCTACACAGAGAAACCCTGTCTCGCAAAACAAAAACAAAAACAAAAAAACAAAACAAACAAACAAACAAAAAGAAATGCTTAAAAATTAGCTATTGCCCATTGACCTCAGACAGTTGCTACAAAGCGTCCTCAAAACTTAGCTGAGAAGGTGAGCAAATGTTTCTCATAACTGGCCTAAAGTGTCAACCAGAACAACATGTTTTTCCTTTTGTTGTTGTTGGTGGTGGTGGTAGTGGTGGTGGTGGTGGTGGTGGTGGTGGTGGTGGTGGTTTTCGAGCCAGGGTTTCTCTGTGTAGCCCTGGCTGTCCTGGAACTCACTCTGTAGACCAGGCTGGCCTCGAACTCAGAAATCCGCCTGCCTCTGCCTCCCAAGTGCTGGGATTAGAGGCATGCGCCACCACTGCCCAACTTTTTGAGACAAGGGTTTACTATGTATTCTAGACAAGCTAGAACTGGTTATGAGGACCAGGCTGTCCTAGAACTCATAGAGATCAGCTGACCTCTACCTCCTGAGTACTAGGATTAAAGACAATTCGCCACCACTCCCGGCCCAGAGCAACTTCTTATCTCTTAATCAAATGGTATCAAAAAAGGGGAGGAAATGTATAAAAATATATCTAAAGATAGACCTGTGGCCCCAGGCATTGTGCAATAATCAAAAGTCAACTTTTGTTAATAAATTCAAGTACAGATTGTCATTAGGGGAATGAAAATCAAAACCACAGAGGGATATCTCTTCCTGCTTATCAGAATTGCTAATATAAAGAAGACAGATAGTAGTTAAGTGTGGTCACAGATAAAGAAAGATAGGAAATCTCATTTACCATTAGTGAGAAAGTAGGCCGATGGTCCTCACAATGCCACAGTGACAATAAGACCCTGCAACTACACCTCTATATTTGCATTAAAGAGAAATCAAAACATCTCCCCATGTGAGTTGTACATACTCATAGCAGCATTGTTCACAAGAAAAAAAAAGAGAAGAACTAAGTAATTTATTATCAAGAGGTGAATGGATAAAGGGGATATGATGTGGAGCTCATAAAATAGAGTACCGGTCAGCAATGTAAGGAAAAACAAACAAACAAGCAAACAAAAACAGAGTAGACAGAAATTTAGGAAAGATATCTGAAGTGATCTTCTAGCTTAAACATACACATGTGCATGCGTGTACACACACAGAGAAGGGGGGAGAGGGAGGGTGCTAAATGTATAATAAAATAAGCCATGAGAAACAGAAACAGAATGTACATTATTTAGTTAGCAAATATATCTTGAGTTTGTCCAGAAGTGTGTGTATTGAGAACACACGACCTACCAGTGTTATCCTAATTCTGGCTAAGGAGAGATTTTTTTTTCCACCTCAGACAGCCCAGTCTACCAAAGAGATTATAGGTGGCCAAGTGTGTAAAAGTTAGAGTCTTAAAAAAAAAATAGGGTGTGGCCAGAAACAACCTGTGATTTCACATGCCTGGCCAGCAGAAGCTTTTGAGTAGAAGATATTTGTTGCTCATTTCTGCTTCTTACTTTCTACGTCATCATGAATGGAGTGGAGGGGGGGGGAGTTGTAGACAAATGCACCTACAATCCCTGACCACCAGGCTTACAGCCCCTCTTTCATGAGAAAAGCAACAGGAAAGAATATTCATTGTGATGTTAGACTGAGCTTGCAAACTGAATGTTACTGACTGTCCAGTTTTGTCTGTTTAGGAAGCAGTGAGACCTTCCACAAGTGTCAGGGATGCGATGGAATGGGAGACTTTGGTTTTACTTTTTGAGAAGTGTTTGACAGTCACCATTACATCACTGAGAAACGACATGGCCAGTGATATGAGCATATAAGGCATTTCTGCTGAAAATGAAAAATTACTGCGTGATCAATTGAGTATCGGAGCTTCCTTGGGTTACATAATTGATGCCCACTTAAGACAGTCAGAGCTGGAAACAGCCCAGATGTCCCTCAATTGAAGAACGGATAAAGAAAATGTGGTACATTTATACACTGGAATACTACTCAGATGTGAAAAACAAGGGCATCATGGACTGTGCAAACAAATGGATGGAACTAAAAAATGTCACCCTGGGTGAGGTAATGTAACCCAGACCTGAAAAGATATGTCTGGTACAAAATATCCGAAGGAAAGAAAATATTTTTATATAAACAAATCAAAATATAAATAAGAATGGTTTAAATAAAAAAGATGCTAATGGTGAATCTTATATTTGCAATTAATTATTCATTGAATTTGAAAAGCTGAAGCAATTAAATTTTATATAACAACTTTCAAAGATATTTAATAGGAACCAAGAGTTCCCAAAGAGTAGTTTAAAATTAAATGAGCAAATGTTAGGAAAGCTTTCCTGAAATGAAAAATAATTTTAGCAAAACAAAACAGATGAGAGAAAGAGAGAGAGAGATGGGGGGGGGTGAAATGCTCAGGGCTAGAGAGATGGCTCAGTGGTTAAAAGCACTGACTGCTCCCAACCACTACATGGTGGCTCACAACCATCTGTAATGGGATCTGATGCCCTTTTCTGGTGTGTCTGAAGACAGCTACAGTGTGCTCATATACATTTATATACATAAGATAAAAAATTAATCTTTAAGGAAAGGAAGAAAGAGAGAGAGGGGAAGAAAGGAAAGAAGGAAAAAAGAAACAAAGGGAGAAACAAAGAAACAAAGAAACAAAGAGAGATGAAATGAAATGCTGTACCTTCCACAGTGTTACAGCAAGGATGAAACTTGGAATCATTATTTTCTTTAAAAACTCACAAAAAAACACAGTTTATGATTCTATTATATAAAATATATAGAACAAACAAACTCATGGAGTCAGAAAGCCCAGACAGGAATGATAAATGATGGTGGTGGTGGTGATGATGATGATATAATCCAATAAAATAATATAATGCATAGGGCTTTCTTTTCATTGGGCTGAATGTTCTCTAATCATGCTGTGGTAATAGCTGTACAACTCTGAGGGCACACTACAAATCTCTGATGTGATTTGTATATCAAGGGGAAGTATATCAAGACAGTGTTGAAACACTAAAGTAGATGCGTGTAAGATCTCATGATAGCAGCTGACGTGCTCACAGAAAGGCCCCCAAGTCCAAGAGATAATCTACAGATAGCATAATGTCCTTTAAAAAACTAAATGAAGCCAGATTCTGTGATCTTCGCATTTGGGAGACAGAGAAACTAGGAGATTCAAGGTCAGCCTGGGCTATAGAGCAAGATCTTGTTTCACAGAATAAAAGGAAAGGCACAGGACTCATAAAGCAGCATTAGGATTGAGAACTTTGCAGAAACAAAAGAAAACGTAACCTGTTGTAACCTCTTTTCATAGCTAATCAGGTAGTGCTCTATCTAAAACTTCATAACTATATTTATTTCACAAACACATCTGCATAACACACTTTAAGAAATAAACAAATGTGCAAAAAAATATCTAAATAATTGTTTGATTAAATCTCCTAGAACTAAGCAAACAGAAGTTATGAAAGACAGAGTTAAAAGCAGAATTTGCTATTCACTAACGCGGTACATGAATAATTATGTCAGGGTAAAGTTGTGGTGACATAATTCATCTAGTTCAAAAGATATCAAATCAATGAAGATAAAAATAACCTTAGAGGTTTGGAATAACAAGATACTGAGTGTGTTCTCCAGATTGAAAAGAAAATAATAGTATTTCTTTTTTGGATTTTTTTTATTGTCTTTTAAGATACCTGTATAAAAATATAATGTTTATATTAATATCAGAAGCTGAATCCCTACCAACACACACACACACACACACAATTTCCTTCCCTAATTTAAACTTTGGGTCATTCTTCATGAAGGTATTAATTAGCTTGTGTTTGTGTGTGTGTGTGTGTGTGTGTGTGTGTGTGTGTGTGTGTGTGTGTGTGTGGTGTGTTTAATTTGACTCTCCAATATAACTAACTTTCACATTAACACTGGTAAAATCGAGCAAACCTGTCTGGGTCTCTAAAAGTTAATACACTTTCTCTAATTCATTTGCAATGTCCGTGAGATAAGTACAGACACAAGTTGGAGTTGGTGTGTCCAGTTCGAGACCTCCTGAGAAGTGAAAAGTAAGTCATCTCCAATCTGGTTCTTCTTCCTTAGAAAAAAAAAAAAAACACAGAACCTGGAAGACTAATTTCTGACCTCAATATAATTCTGAAATCATTCATAAACTTAACGGAAATAACAGTGACTTTAAAAGTAAAGAAAATACCTCATTGGGTTTCCTGTGTGCTCTTACCGAGGAGATAAACAGTGTGTTACCAGACACTCAGGGGACACGCCTGTGGCTCAGCCATAGTCCATAACCCAGACAGGGGGCTTGTATTGTTTTTACTGCTACTATCAGCTAGGGCTTAGGTCTTTACGAAACCATAAAATGAACTTACAACAATAATAGAAGCTGGTGATAAATGGAAGCATAGGATGAGGGGGGACACAAAGCTTGGCCCTGACTATGAAGCAGAGGAGAGATGAGTCCTTCAAGACTAATGTACCTGCTCTAGGGCTGCCGGTTCCCTCCCTCCCGGAGCCACTGTGCCATGACCTCATTGACTGCTGTATGCGCTCAAGCTTTGCCTTTTCTGCCTCTCTGCATTAGTCTTTGGTTTAATATCCTTTAAATATTTAGTTTATGTGTCTGAATGTTTTGCCTGTATGTATATTCACCATGTGCTTGCATGCCTTGAGCCAACGGAGGTCAAAAGAAGGCATCAGATTTTGTGGATCTGGAATTATAGACAGTTGGGAGTCACCAGGCAGATGCTGGAAACCTAACCCAGCAAGTACACTGAATCACTGAGCCATCTCTCTGTTCCCTCTCCATTAGCATTGTGGTGTGAGTAAAATAATTTTAACATCCCATTCAGTGTACATACAGTTCATTTCTGAATTGCCATTTTGTTCTAGAAAGCTCTAATTTATCTTTCTTATCTTACCATATCATAATGGTAAGATGTAAGCGTTGGCAGGAAAGACTCCTCGTCTCTCTCCCATTGGAAA
Source organism: Mus pahari (assembly GCF_900095145.1). Taxonomy (NCBI): domain Eukaryota; kingdom Metazoa; phylum Chordata; class Mammalia; order Rodentia; family Muridae; genus Mus; species Mus pahari. Next base: position 31,348,565 of record NC_034610.1, read on the forward strand.
TGGAAGCCAAGTGAGTTATTTCCACCTCCCTATCTCCCAAGACAAAACAAATTTTGTTTCACAGTGAATTTTCTCTTCTCAAGTGTGTATTTTAGTCTTCCTATGCAAGACTATAGGACTTCAATTCCCATTGACACATGGGCACCTTCTGGGTCAATGCCTCTCAACATTCTAGTACTTGGTCAAAGTTGAAGGCATAATTTTATAGATGAGGAAAGTGGAGAGTCTTGAAAAACAGTGATTTTTTTTTCCCCAAATGCCAATTAGTGATGGGTACTAAAAATAAAATTTCCATTTTGTGCAAACCCATGTGTTTCTAAATTATTCTTTACAAACTTGAACAGGGAAACAGTCTCCTTGGAAACTTAGTAAAATGGAGGTTCTGCTTCAACCCGTGTGTGTGTGTGTGTGTGTGTGTGTGTGTGTGTGTGTGTGTGTGTGTGTGCATATGTCCATGTGTGCACATGTATGCATGAGTACATGAATGTGTATCTGCATGAATGTATGTGTTTGTATATGCACAAGTGTATGTGCATTTATGCATGAGTGCTAATAGTGTTTGTGTGCACATGCACACATGTGAGTTTCTGTGTATACAGGTGCACATGCACACATGTGTGTTACTGTGTATACAGGTGCACATGCACATGTGCATGCCTGCATATAGAGGCCAGATTTAAATCTTGGTTGTCACTCTTTGGGTAACATCCATTTTGGGTTTGGATTCAAAGTCTCTCAAAGGGCTCTGAGACTCACGGAGTAGCCTAGGCTGGCTGGTGAGCCCCAGAGATCTATCACTCTCTACTTCAGTACTGGGACTACAAACAAGCCACGACAAATGGATTTGCATATGGGTACTATGGATCAAATTCAGGACCTTGTGTTTGCACAATTATTTCCCCAGCCCTTCTAGACCTTCTAGATTTTTGGCAAGCTCCATTGACTGTGTTTGAGTAGCGAAGCTAGATACCTATTGGAAAAATTTCACCAGCATGGATTTATTGATGGGTGAAGAGACTCAAACAACAACCAGAAGATTGATATGTGACCACAAGGCAGCACTGACTTTGTCTGAGCCAGATCCTAATCAAAGAGAAGAGGAGAGCACTCCAGCTTTGCTCAAATGATATGTACAGAAAATGGACACTAGAAAGTGCCAGCACTGCAGGTCGAATAGAGAGGAATTTGAACGAACTGTTGGTGACCTTTCATGTCAGCTGGACTGACTCAGGATGTATCAAAGGATGAAACTAGTAAACCTTCCCCAAATTTTGGTCAATTAAATTCAGAAGGTGGTGGTATACATATCCCCCATGGACTTGGGGCTGGAGAGGTGGTTCAGTGATTAAGAGCCCTTATTGCTCTTACAGAGCTAAGTTCAATTACCAGCACCCACAGGGTAACTTATAACTATCTATAACTCCAGTTCCAGGAGATCAGGCACCTGGAGATCCTCTGAGCTCCACGGCACCAGGCACATATATGTGTACACACATACATAAATAGAAAATATTCATGCATATACAACGGAATAAGTAAATCTAAAAACCATAAAGTAATTACAATCCCGGTCCTTTTTTTTTTTTAAAGGAAGATTGGAGACATACCAATGTTTTAACTAATGCTTAGAAGTTTTCTCCTTCCCAAGACTGAGCCAAATGAATGTGAGCTCTCTCTCCTCCTCCTCCTCCTCCTCCTCCTCCTGCTCCATACCATCCTATTGTCTGCTTCTGGCAGGACAGGACAGCTCCCTGGAGCCCAGAATTTGCCTGTCAAGAACACTGTATACAGATTATCTCTTGAAGCACTGCTGCATTTTCTACCCTGCCTCCCCCACTGTCTTATTTTTGGTCTTGCTTGTGCTTTCTAGAATGTGGCTGTTTATTTTCTATTTAGAACATAAAAGCTGGCTCCAGAAGACAGGAGAGAAACTCATACACTAGGATTTGAAAAAGAAGCCTTTTAGAGAGTTGAAAAGTCCAAGTAATGTCCCACTGTCATCTTCAAATGTAATGTGTTTGGAAAGAACCAAGGAGAAGAGATGTATCATAAACTTACATGTAATGTTCTAGTTTTTGAGTGTTAAAGCTGGGGCTCCACATGAGGACATAAAAAAGCCACAGAAGACACCTGTCACCATCAAGGCAAACAAACAAATAAAATGGTGGTCTGTACACAGTGCATATTCTGATATAGCACCGATATAGCACCTGATGCCTAGAGAGTAAAAGGCTTTTATAGTCATTCTTTACATTAACTTGACAATCTTAAATGATAGCACAGCTTAGATGATGGTAGACTTTAATTATTCAAATAAGAACAAAACTGGACAACTCCTTTTAGCATAAAAATGCTTCTGCCCAAGCAAGTAAGCAGAGTGTCGCCCTGAAGAATAAGTCTCAAGTTTCTGCAACATCAAGTGCTGCGGCTACCACACACTGAGTTTTTCTTCTACAGAAGGCACTGCATTAACATTTCTACCAACATCCCCTCAGCATCCTCCCCTATCCCTGTGAGGAAGCTTCATCAGCACTGATGTCATGGAGAGAATGTCAACATAATGACAGACCACAGAGCATGACCAAAGGCACAAGGAGACAAGCATGGGATATAAACAGAAGGCTATCATTTCCTACGCGACCCTCTCCATACACACGGTGGGCTACAAACACAGGTTTCAAAGGCAAAGTTTTCATTCCCTATACGGATGTCCTGTAAATAAAGTGTGGATGCTGATGCTCTGTCCACATAAAGTTCAATGGAGACCCTTAAGCCAGGCAATCTACAGGTCCTGGAGCAGTGGCCCGCTGAATGCCCTGATCCCTGCTTGCACTACTCATCCTACAAAGGAAGAAGGCTGCTCAAAGCTTTGGCTGCTGAGATGCCCAGGTTTCCTGCTTAAAGGACGGGAAATTCACAAGCTGGCCTGAAATGGAGGATGGCTGGGTCTGAACTAGATGACTAACCTCCTTTCAGCATCAGGAGAGTCATGTATACAATCTGTATATTCACAGAAGACATGAGCACAGTAAAGGTGTGAGTGATTAGAAACTAGAATCGAGGTGTTAAGCAAATGGCTCAATGAGTAAAGAGCTTGTCTTACAAGCATGAGGACCTGAGATCAATCTAAGCGCCATTGACAGAAGGTTAAATACATAAACATACATTTATATATTAATACAATATAATATAAATCCATTAATTAATATAATAACTATAATTAATATAAGAAAATGTAAATATAGTCATATAGGTATATATTTATAATACTCTTATTATATAATGTAACATTATATTACATATTTTATATGTTATATGGTTATATAATATATACTTATAAGTATTATATATAAATTATATATAGAGAGAAATTCATAAAAGATTTACATATATATCTATTTATACACATATTTATAAATTTATACAAAATATATAAGAGATATATGTGAGATTCAAAGAAAAAAGTTACAGTTTTGGCAAATATGCTTTAGTTTTTAAATGCACTTAAGTACCACAGATGAGTGTATGGCTCAGTGACAGGCAACATGGTTAGGATGTGGAAGCTCTGAGTTCAGTAATGAGCAGGGTAACACACGGGAACAGAAACTGAAAGCTCCATTCCATTTATACGTGCCAGGGGCTAATAGTTACAAATAAAATAAATAAAAATAGATCTTAAAATAGTATTTAAAATATAATTTGTAGAAATTAACAAAATAGCCCAGCACTTGGGAGGTAGAGGCAGGCAGATCTCTGTGAATTCAAGGCTAGGCTCGTCTACACAGTGAGTTCCAAGACAGCCAAGGCTACACAAAGAAACCCTGTGTCAGGAAAGAAAAGGAATTAAAGAAACTAACAAAATAGATGCATGGGTTCATAGAGAAGAGTGGAAACCAAAATATTTTATTACAAGATGTTAAAAAGAAAGCAAATGGCAAAAGCTTAAAAAAATTAATTTTACAAACTGAAAGAAATTTAAAGCATAATCATTTGTACTTCCCTCAGGATGAATCCAATAATACAATGTAACCAGAGACTATATCAACTCTGTGTGTGTGTGTGTGTGTGTGTGTGTGTGTGTGTGTGTGTGTATGTGTGTGTGTATATATACACATGCACACACACATGTGCACACACACCCACCCATGCACACACAGACAAGTATAAAACGTATCGACACTAAAATGATCAACAGCATGCCAATCACCTGTTAAAAAAGAACAAGGTAAAAATATTTTCCTAGATATTAAGACTTTGATTTAAAAAGAAAAAACCTACAAGAATAGTAAGAAGCAGGACAAAAAAGAAACAGCATTGGATAGATGTCTCAGAAGGAAGAGGCTGATAATAAAAGATGTCCTTGAGAACGTATGAGAATATCTGAGAGAAATAGGGTGATTCTATTAAAAATACTACTGGGGGGATTGCACATTTGGATAAAGTAGATGTTGTCTCTTGTTCACGGAACACAAAGAAGTAACTTCAAAGCATTTATACAACTGGAAACAGTATCTTCATAGGATCAGTGTATGTGGCTAGAGAGATGGCTCAGTTGGCAAGGTACCTGGTGAGCTGAGCGAGTATGAGGACCTGAGTTTAGATTGACAGAACTACAGACAAAACTGGCTTGGTGGTACTGTGAGCATGTGTAACCCCAGCATGGGGTGGAGAGAGAGGAAATCTCTGAAGATCATTGGTCAGGAGGCAGCCTAGCCAATCGAAGCACCAGGTTCAAGAAAGGGCTCTGTTTCAAAAGAGAGACATCGAACATAAAGTTATGGATTCCTTGTGGACATGCATACATGTATACTGTGCGCGCACACACAGATAGAGAGAGAGAAAGAGAGAGAGACAGAGATAGAGACACAGAGAGAGACAGAGAGACAGACAGAGAGAGAGAGAGTGAGAGAGAGAGTGAGAGAGAGAGTGAGAGAGAGAGAGAGAGATCAACAAGTCACATCACACTAACACATAAAATCAATGTAGGAAGGAGTTTCTTATTTAAGATGAAAATGGTACTAACCACAAGTTCCTTCAACACTCCTTTTGTACACCCCTTCAGACCCCTAGTAAGTAACTTCCTCCTGCTAGCTGTCCCCATCTCAAAGGTTCCACACCTCACAATATTGTCACAAGCTGGACGCTCTAGCACAAGAGCCTCTGGGGAAAATTCTATCTAAACCATCACATATGACAACAGCAAATGCCACTAAGCCCGTGAAGCAACAGGACTCTAACTCACTGCTGGTGGGGATGTAAAAACAACAGCGAGACTGGGAAAGAACCTTTCATTGTCTACAAAGTTAAATGCAGTCTTTGTATACAACTCAGCAACGACAGACCTTTGTGTTTACCCAAAAAAGAGCTGGCAACATGTAATTACACACTGATACACAGGTGTTAACTGAAGTGCTCATTTTAAAGATTTAGAAACAGCTCTGGTGCCACCCATAGTCAAACAGATAATATGTGATCCATACAATGAAATACTGCTCAATAATTGTTTGTTTTTTTTTTTAAAAAAAGACCTATTGAGTCATGGGAAGACATATAAAAATCTTGTTTCTATACCAGAAGGGGAAAATAAGGCTACATCTGAAAAGGCTATATTTCTCTGTCTGTAAACATACGACACTGGGAAAAGTAACACCAATGAGATAATGAAATGATTGGCTAGGAGTGGTAGCACATGCCTGTAATCCCAGCATTCTGGGAAGCTGAGGCAGGAGAATTGACAGGAGTTGGAGGCCAGACTAGACCACCTAATGAGTTTCACAAAAACTGAGGCTGTAATATGAGACACTGTCTCAAAACACTAAAACAACCTCCAAAAGATTACCCATCCTCTGATGTTTGGAGAAGAGAAGGCAGAGAAGGAGCATGGGGCACACCAAATGTGATGGTGGACCTCTGTGAGATTACTGTGGGGATACATCACTGTTACATATCATCAGATATGCAACCCTGCACAGCAAAGACTGAACCCTAGTATCAACTACAGGCTTAAGTTCATAAGAGTGTATCGGTATTTCTATGGAATGCAGAGCCCCAGTTGATAGATCTACAAGGTGACATACACCTCCATACTTGAGGCTAAGAGATCATTCCAGAAAAGAACACAGAAAGATTATAAGCAGGAGAGATCCAAGATATCTGCTATGAAACACTGTTTTTTATATATGAGAGGAACTGAACCCATAAAATCTTAACAACATGGTTGCCTAAACAAGACACAAATGACACCACCAGTTGACATGTCAGCATGGATGTCATAAGGCCCTAACCCTAGATGAAGACAGTCATTGCTAAGATAAAATAAAAATCCATTTTTTCCCAGGGACTCGGTAGGTTGTATATAAATATACATGTGTATATGTATATACATACACATATATATGATATATATATATATATATATATATATATATATATATAAAACAATAAAAGGAGAAGAAGTCATGAATTTGAGATGGGGTGAAGGGTACACAGAAGGAATGTCTCAATATTTGTTTTCAGTTGTAAGACGTGACCCATGCTCATGCAAAAGGTTAAGTAATAGAGGATTGTAGGAAAGGGGGGGAGGGTACAGATAGTGTTCTTTCTGCTCAGGTTCTCTGTAAGTCTAGCACTGTTTTAAAACCTAAGCCTATGAATTTGAAGTGTGTTTCCACCAGCATCTTATGCAGCTGACCAAAGCTGGGCAAAATGTGCTCACCAAGAGAGAAGACTTCTCACAGTGCTTTAAAACAATGGAATTCTAGAAAACACATTCCACAATGATGGAGAGGAAAACTAAGATGGTGGCTACCGTGTATGTGTGTGTGTGTGTGTGTGTATACTATGTATATTATATTTTTTGCCATAACAAATCATCCTCAGGAAAGAAACATTCAAGATCTAAATGTGGAAAGAAACATGAAAAGAACTAGAAAGGAGTTACAAGAAAATAGGAATGAATGCAGACCACTCTAGTCATTCCCCAAAGCCATTTGTGTCCACTAGGCCTTACATTGAGCCAGCAAGAATTTCAGCATGATTGACAGCCTGACAATGGTGGAGGTGTAGCAGATGACTTGCGCTCAAAGCCATGTGGATTCAGAAATGACTCCACTATCAAACAGCAGAATGTCCCCTAACTTTCCTTCCAGTGTGCTCTTCTCAACACTCTGCATATAAAACAAAAAGATTTTTTAAAAGAAAAGAAAAAGAAAGTGGTCAAGAATAGTTAATAAACCACAATCCTGGTCACAGAGCCTTAAGAGGAATTTCCAACATGAGGCACATCCGAGGCACTTCTCTTCTCTGGGGAATACTTTTGGTCTTCTAATCGGAGAAGGAGTCACAGCCATGAGCAGTGGTGCACCTGGAATAGTTGTCACCAAAGCAGACTTCCTTCAATGCACTGTCTCAATTTGCAAGTGTGTTTATCCAAAACCTTTCCCCGTTGAAACTCCCTTCTCAGTGCAGGCATTCTCTTGCACCTACTCCACACACAGTTTCCTCCAAACACACTCAATCTTCCACCCTAAAGAGTGTCCCCTAACTCTAACCGCTTCTACTTCTATCTAGCTGCCACTTGTTTTGCTGCTTCTACAGTCTAGATTTCACTTGTCACCACCTTCAGCTTCCGTGTCCCAGTGAGTTTCCACAGCTTCCCGCATCTACATCCTAGTCTCAGCAACTAAGTATAGAACCAAGATGGAATAAAAAGAGGTGATAAAATCCTGACCACCGCAAATGACCTAGTTACATGGGATGGATTTGCAGACATCCTAGTCAGTTTATTTTACGGTAAATTTAGAGAGATCTTTGTCACTGACGTGGGAGCAATGAAAGACATAGTGAGTCAATCTTCTAGCCTGAGATCCAAGCCAGGACAACCAACTGTCACACAGACAAGATGTTCCTATTAGTAAATATTTATCCCAATGTTAAGATCATTTCTCATTATCCTACAAACTGGTAGAACTGGGAAATACTCTACAGATTAAATTTAATCCTAAGTGTGCAATGACTGAGATGAATGAGGCATAGAATCCCTCCTCTCTCCCTTGTTCCCAATTGTACTTTTATCCTACTATAGAGGCCTGCTAAACCCTCTTACTTCCTGCCTACCTTTATTCTAGTATAGCCTGTGACCTATGACTAAAAGAACTCTTTGGAATCACAGGTCATTGCCTCTATGTCATCACCTCAGTGACAAATGGCCATGAACTATCTGTTGAAACTAATTATGCCTAGTCCACCATTCAACACTGTCCCAGTTTCCCTCTCCCTCCCATTCCCATGCCCTACCACATACTCGGTCTTCCTTAGGTGTGACTGTCTCTACCCTGTGTCCTCACTTTTATAAAGCTTTAGATGTCTCCTTTAGTACACACTTGTTTTTTTTAAACCTTCTTTTCCTTTGTTAACTGTGTCTCATTCCTCCCGCTTGCCTCAGTAGATGTGATGATGTTTGGGGTCAGTCATCTTTAGATTTTAGACTTGTGTGTTAGCTCAAAGTATGTGTTAGGACCCTCATCATAATAACAGCCATGCTAAATTGAATTGAAGTCAGCATTCGATTTAGTTTAGTTTAGTTTTAATCTACTTGTGAACCCTGTATTTTCGCAACACTCCGAAACCCACTCTCCAAAGAGAGGAGATGAGCATTTAATTAACCCCACCACCTCTTTTGCAGCTACGCTGGGTTGCAAGGCTTGGTGGAGAAGCCCAGAACTGTGTTAATCTGAAAGCTTCAGTGTACAAAGGCAGGAGGAAGCTACTAGCATGCTCTCTCCCTTTCTTCCCTCTCCCTGTAGCTTACACTACAGGGAGAAGTGGCTAGAAGGATATTTAAACTCAGAATCAAATTCTATTCTAGCAACCACAATTTTAATTGTACGCCAACTGCAAAAAAAAAAAAAATTCTTCCATTGTCTAACCAGAAGAAAGGCTATAATACACCCTGTCTGCTTTTCTCAGAACTCGGCTATTAACCTTTAAGATTCCTTTCCAGGGTAAAAGCTTCTTTCCCCAGAAAAATGTGTCTGGAGACAAGATTTTAATCTTCTAAAAAAATTAACTCCTTTCATGGATGACACTGAAGCTTCAGACTCTGAAGCCTTCGGCACGGTATTTCAGACGCTGAACTATCAGAGACTCTTTCACATTGAGATGTTAAGACCATAATTTTTAGAAGTCACACACACAAAAAGCTACCTCCTTCTCCAACAGGCAAACATGCATTCACAACACCCGATTTGATTACTCAACAGCAAGTCACAGCAAACACAGGGGAAGATTGGGCTGCCGTTTCCATGGAGATGACTTGATGTGGTTTAGCTCTTCTGGGAATGCAACCAAATCCCCAACAGCAGGAGAAAATCGGCAGCAAGAATTCTCTAACATATGGCAACTGCTAACAAACCGGTATGGGGAACGTCCCTTCCTTCTCTTTTCCTCTCTACCAGGAGAAACAACCTTCCCATCAAACTGTTTGAAAAAGCACCTAGATTTTCTTGGTCATTCTCTGTGTAATCCAAAACCGATTACTACGGGGTCTCTTTATTCTTAGATTAAAAGAGCTGCTGCCTCCTGGATTCCTCAAACCCATGAATTCCCAGGGTGGCACTTAGACAGGGATGAGAAATGCATCCTTCCTCCCATAACTCTGCTTATTAATCCTTGAGGGAAGCTCAATCTGCAGGCTTACCTCTTGGGAAAGAATGTAAATGGAATTTTACTATCTCTAATGCCTTGGAAGACATGATTGTCACAGAGAGGAGAGAGTTATTCCCACATCTTTTTCAAATTATTCTCATTGTTGTTCTATTGCTATTTTTATTGTATTGTGAGGTTTATGGGGACACACATGTGTCCTTGCAGAGGTCAAAGGACAACTTTTAAAAGTTCATTTTTTTTAATTACCTTTAGGATTGTCCAGGTTTAAATTTAGGTTGTTAGGCTTGTACATCACACACTTTACCCTACCCACTGAGCCATCCCTTCAACCCCTCTTGTATTTCTCCTTCTGTTCAAATGATTACAGTCAGTTCTTACATGGGAAACAATTGCTCAGCTTTCCCCATTCTTAAACATAAAGTCTGTGTTTTTTTTTTCTTTTTTTACATTTATTTTCATCCATTCACTTATTTTTATGAGAGTTTTGTTCAAAGTGTTTGAATCATATTCCACCTCCTCCACCAGAAAGAATTCTTCCCAGATCCACGTCCTCATCCCTACCATCCTAACTTTGTATCTTTTAAAAACAAACAAACAAACAAACAAAGCCTTCAGTACTCATTTGTGCTGCCCAAATACTCTGTGACGAGTGCAAGATCACATTTGCATCTTGCAAGCACAAAGCTAAAGACCACTTAAAATCTACGCTTGAAAATTTCTATGTTTTTGCCAGAACAACAAAAACAACAACAACAACAAAAAAAAACAATCAATATGTACTGCACACACTATATTCAATGAAAATGGCCCTCTCCGAATGGTAAGCGCATCCAGTGAGAGGAACAGACAGGCACACGCCATCTCCTCTGTTTTGAACAGCTCATAGCTTCAGAAAAAGAAGTTTCTTAATTCACGTTTATACCTGGCTTTTGGTTTCACCTTTGACCTTGATTGCAAAGGAGTTAATACTAAGCCCAAGACTTTGTGTATAGTACAGTCCCTCGTGTATTTGTGGCCCGTGAGAGACCACTATTTCCCTTCCTCATAGAACAATCCTCATCCTAGCCCTCTCCCTCAGTGGTGATGTTTCCTGTCTCCTAACTATCCTACCTACTCAGTCACCTCCAGCAGTTGATTGACCTGACAATAACTTCATTCTTCGGTGAAGGCTTTCTAATGAAAAGCAGATAGTTGGCCCACATTGGAGGTATCAATGTAAAATGTTACTTATTACAAAGCATCCATAGAGAAAGCAGTGACAACTGAGTGACTTTGAGAGTGAGTTACTAGCCTGGCTGTTCAAATTCACATGTATTAAAATATAGTGTACACTCATGTGTGTGCATACACACACACACACACACACACACACACACACGCACGCACGCGCGCGCGCGCAGAGTTGCTCTCTGGCACACAGTAGTGATCTCTAAATTATTGTCTTTTAAAAATTAAATTATAGGGTATATATGAAATACTGGTAGGAGTTGCTTCATTATGAATGTATATATGTGTATAGCCCCCTCTTTCTCTGTGTGCATGTGTGTGTGTATGTGACTGCCTGTGTGCCTGCACATCTAAGCACATGCATGTGTACCCACAATGTATTTGGGTACAAACAGAGGCCAGAGGAGGACATAGATCTCTTGGGCTGGAGGTACAGGTGACTGTGAGCCATCCAATGTGGGTGCTAGGAATTGAGCTCTGGTCGTCCAAAAGAGCAGCAGTGTTCTAACCACTGAGATACCTCTCTAGACCCCAAACCTAAAAGCTTAAGGACACCCTCCCTGCTTAGGGTAGAGGAGAAAGGGTTGTCTTTCGTGTTATTGGGCAACTCCTGTAAGTTAGAACAGGAATTTAACAAGCCAACCTTCAGCAGTACACTCTGAGAACTTACAGTGCAAATACATTCTTCTCCAGTACCCCACTAACATATCAGATAACCTTGTTTTATACCAGAATGAATGAGTCACAATTAGACTTATCGTGAATGGATACTAATAGAAACATTTGTCCTGAATCAAAGATAAAGTTTACCACAGAATTTTTAAAGACACATTATTGACATCTACACACAACTATTTCCTTTGTCAATAGAAAACTCTTTCCCAAGAATATAAGCTGTTGCCTCTTCTGTATTATAGGTGCTGCCCTCCAAAATGCACGTGAAATATCTGCCTTTCATCAACCACAAAGATACCCTTAAGAGAGCACTGATTGGCCCTTTCCAAAAGGAAGATGGCCTCACTAAACCCATCTAGCAACATCCAAGCAAAACAATTCCACACTACAGATCCTGGGGGCTTAATTATTAGACTATGGGACCAAAAATGGGGGCTTCCCCAAATTTATGAGGAGGAGTTATCATATGATCGCACGCCTGCCTGTCCCATAGTCTAAAACATTTGGTTACTGACACTTACAGCTGGTAATTAGTGGTCTGGTAACAGGAGTTGACACAGGCTAACTCTACAAAAGGAGCTGGAAGCTAAACTAACATCCATGTGACTAATTATCAAATTCCCATTCAGGGGTTTAAACCTTTTAGTTACAACTTTATATCAGAATTATACAATGCCCCAACAAATATTCACCATCTAAGAAGAGTAAGCAAGTTCCTGGTTTACCTCTGTCTGCCATTCTTGATCCAGCAGCTCTGTCTGGGACTGTTAGATGGTCTTTCTTGTTATTCAATGAAGAAGTGACATCACTAGACAACGAGTTCAAAAAACCACTTTCTGATGTGATGGAGCTGTTTTCTGGGGCCTGACAATTGCTTGCTTCTGAGAAGGCAAGTGTGTGGACCTGCTCAGCAAGTGTCAGGGGATGGCCCGCATCTTCAGTAGCAGGTGAGCTGTTAACTATGTTGTGCCAGGACTGTCTTTCTTTAGATCCCGAGGAAGAAAACCGGCTGGGTGCCTTTACTGTATTTTCCAGAGAAGAGAAAGAACATGATGTTTCTCTCCGTTTAGGTGAAGAAGAGGATGCCCGCCGTGCAGCCTATTTTTCACAAATAAGGTCAGAAGGAAAAGGAGGAAAAGAAGAAGAGACATTGTGAATTATCATTCTCTCTGTTCTGATTTTATTTAAATTGGCCCAGAATTGTTTCAAAAAGTGAACAGAAATTTACAAACAAACAAAAGTCAGAGGAAAACCATGTGGCATTCATTTCTGTATGGCAGCTACCAAGGGCCTTTTGTGTGATTTTTGAGTTTACCATATAAGATCTGAAAAATCTCCATAGCAACATTTTTTTACTCAAAACCTTAAGGCTCTCCAACAGCCTAAAGGCTATGTTAGAACAATTCTGTAGAATGTTTGTGAGTGCAATGATCTTTTGTTGTTGTTGTTCACAATGAAATGAGCAAAAACAACTGAGGGAGGTAATTAATAAAAAAGAAAGTAGAGGATTTAGGCATGGCCTAGTAGAAGAATATTTCATAGTAGGTCTAAGACCTTTGAGTAGCATTTACCTGTTCCTTAGTGTGTGTGACCAACCATCCATTCATAATCATCAAAGCTCAAAAATAAAGACAAATCACTTCAAATTTTTTTAATTAAAACTTTCAGTGTTATTATTCTGTGACAGGACTGGGGGAGTCACTATGCCACAGCATGTGTTAGAGAACAAAAGAGTCCGTTTTCTCCTTGCCTTATGCAGACTCCTTGTATTGAAGTTGGACCATGGGGGTATGGCAGCAAGCATCCATACCTATAGAGCCATCTTTCCAGCCATAATCACTCACAACTTTAATATAGTTTCACTGTGTAAGGCAAGAATATATTTATAGCCTTGGAATTCATGAGAGAGAAGCCAAGGTTGCTCCACTGATGGTGATAAGCAGGTGGCTGAGGGATTCTCTGACAGCAATGTCCCAGCATGCTCTCCAAGGGCATATGACCACCATGAAGGACATTTCACTAGTGCACAGACAGAGTACTAAGGCCACATCACCAATAGGACTTTTTCTCGAGGCAGACACCATTTATGCTGAGATTTTATGTTAGTTGCAGTTTGATGTTGCAATAGTTTGAGACTTGACCAATGGCAGTATTTATATGTACTGTTTCAGGGAAGTTTACATTTTTTAATGTTATCTATACTTAAAGAAAGAAGCAGCAACAACTTCTACTTTTAACATTACTCATCAATGAAATCCAACCCTCTATACTTATTATGTTCTGGGTTGCCCTGTATTTCCCAGTGAATAGCATAGGACAGAAGGTAGCTTATGGTTCAGCTTCATGTTGTCATCCTATTGGATAGTCCTGTTAATTAGGCAAGTGGCAAGATGGAGATCATTATAAAAAGAAAACATTTGGATCCTCTTCAAGACATCTGCAACATGGTAACCATGTTTCAATACACGGCAGCACTATGAATTTTTGGCAATCTGAGCTTTTAATAGGAAGAAATAATAATAATTAATATGTGTCTGCTTGGATCCTCAGTGAACAAAGGCCACCAAAGGGCCAGTAAATCTATTGTGCACTATTGTTATAAGTATGTGCATATGTTGTGCATGTGCATAATGTGTTTCCACTTGCACTCTGAGAAGCCTGAGGATTATTTCAGGAATTATCTTCAATCTCCCTTCCACTTTATTCATAGAGACAGGATCAATAGAGCCCAGAGCTCACCATATGGCTAGTCTTCCAAGGCAGGTTGCTGTAGGGATCGTCTGTCTCCATCTTCAAGCTAGAGTTACAGGCAAGCCACCGCATCTATCCAACATTTACTCAGGATCTAAGATCTGAACTCTTGTGTTCATATTTTTGAAGCAAACACAATAGCCACAGCCCATCTCTTCATCCCCAGAAATAAACCTACTCTGAATATTAACACGGCATTAAAATGCCTAGTCAGATACGGAATGAAATGGAAATATTTCAACCAGCAAAATGCCTTACCTTAAGTCAACTAGACCAAGTAACAACTAAGAGAGCAAAGATTCCTAAGTCCTTAGGAGAGGAATATATAGGCCCCACCCTCTCCAAATAAATGCAGGGTTATTTTACCCATTAGATGAATCTACAAAATAATTATTAACAAAAAGATGAATGCTGCTCCAGTCCTTGCACATTCTTCTATAGTGAACTACTTTGATGAGGTTTGCTTTTCATTTGATCAGTGTCCCTTTGTTAAAGGGACTGAAGCTGAGTTCTGTCACTCATTCCCTGGTTCTTTAATGAAATAGACAGACTGTACACTCAAGTTGCAACTACACTTGCCTTTTTTTTAACCTCCAAACTCCCCTTAAAGGGCTAGGGGAAAAACTTGTTACTGAAGAGCCGCTCACGTCTGGTTAATACAGAGTTGGCTTCCTTAGTTAGAGTCACACCAAGGTATTTTATATTATTTGTGGCTATTGTGAAGGGTGTTGTTTCCCTAATTTCTTTCTCGTCCCGTCTGTCCTTCGTGTAGAGGAAGGCCACTGATTTGTTTGAGTTAATTTTATATCCAGCTACTGCACTGAAGCTGTTTATCAGGGTCACTTATGTATACCATCATATCATCTGCAAATAATGATATTTTGACTTCTTCCTTACCAATTTGTATCCCCTTGATCTCCTTTTGTTGTTGGATTGCTCTGGCTAGGACCTCAATATGAACTAACCAGTACCCCCGGAGCTCGAGTCTCTAGCTGCATATGTAGCAGAAGATGGCCTAATCGGCCATCATTGGGAAGGGAGGCCCCTTGGTCTTGTAAACTTTATATGACCCAGCACAGGGGAATGCCAGGGCTGAGAAGTGGGAGTGGGTGGATAGGGGAGCAGGGGCGGGAGGGGGGTATAGGGGACTTTCGGGATAGCATTTGAAATGTAAATAAAGATAATAATAATAATAATAATAATAATAATAATAATAATAATAAAAGAGTTGGCAATATTCTTGTTGACTGCTACTCAGCAAAAATGCTTGCAGCACAACACGTAACATTTGTGGAGCTGCTTTCTTGTTTCCCTTTTGCTTTTCAGTGCATGTGTGCATGTGCGCCTGCATGCGTGTGTGCGTGTGCGCGTGCGTGCATGCGTGTATGCACGCTGGTGGGAGCTGGCTAACAACCTCAAGCATCTCTCACACAGCACAGTCCACCATAGATTGGCTTCTAAGACTCTGTAGCTCCCAGTAGGAGTGCCAGGCACAGAATCCTAGCCTTATGTGAACTGCTGTATCATATAAATGACAGCAGAAAGACATAGGTCGGCCTTACCTCCTCCTCAACTCTCTTTGACTAAAGAGTCTCCCCTTCAAAGCCAGTTCACGTGCCTGGCCCTGTAAGAAGTCTCCCTAATAATGTGGGGCTGTGAGGTTACCATACTGGGTGCTTCCTCCTACTGTACCAGATGAATATCATTTTATTTGACAATTTCTATTGCCATTGCTGATTGACTGCTAAATCTTTTTTGGTGAGCTAACTTGAAAACAGGCTGTTTTTAGTCACTTTTACACTTCCAATTTTTCTTTTCGCGCATCTGTGCCCAACACATAGTTGATAATAAATTAGTGCCAGAAAAGAATGGATCAGAGAAGCAGCGCTGTGAAGAAAATCACAGCACAGTGGTTTAGTATCTTATCTACAAGTCTCCATCAACTTACTGAATAGAATGGCAAACTTCGGGAGAAAGAAGAATTATTAGAGTCAGGTAGACACTGTAAGCATTTATAAACTCAAATAACATGGTTTACTTTAATGAGGGAATTGTTAACAAGATGTGGTTTAATTCATTTCCTGAGTGAGTTTGAAATGTTTTCAGTGAGAGAATTAAAATTGTATGAATGGTTGCAGTTTTTACTTATTACATTTATGTCTCTGTGGGTGATGCACACACACACACACACACACACACACACACACACACACGCATGTGCACATAGTCAGAGAACACTTATCATGGGAAATGGTTCCCTCTTTCCATCATGTGAGTCTTTGGAACCAAACTCAGGTTTTCAGGTTTGGTGGCAAGCACCTTTCCTACTGAGATATCACGGGCCAAATGATTAGTTTTACCTGATTAACATGATTAAATTCAAAGATCAAAATTGATTTTCTCATTTTGTTTTTTTTCTGTACGATAGTTTTGTTATTGGAGAACTTTAATTAAAGTGTTCCATAGCACTAAAGTCCTTTTTGGAAAAAAAAAATGTGTTCAAAACCCAAGTTTAACACAATGAAAAGTGATTGAAAATGAACACTGAAGGCTGCTAATTAGGAAGAAATGATTCTCACCATAAGTCTTAGCAGCATTAGTCAGGGTATAGTGGAAAAGGAAATGGAAGAATAACAAGACTAAGTGTAATAAAGCCAAATGATAAGGAAGGAAGGAACATACACTCACTTCTCTACTTAGTTTATTTATTGGTGTGTGTGTGTGTGTGTGTGTGTGTGTGTGTGTGTGTTTCTATGTGTGTGCCTGTGTGTCTGTGTGTGTTTGTATGTGAGTATCTATCTGTGGATGCATGTGAGTACACATGTGTGGGACAGAGGAAGGGAGCACACACCACAGCACACCTGTAGAGGTCAGAGGACAACTTCTTGGTTGGTTCTCTTCTACTGTGGGTTCCAGAAATCAAGCTTATGTCAGGTTTACATAGAAAGTGGTTTAACCCACTGAGCATCTCACTCTAGTCAATTAACTTTGAGCTCAACCCAAGTACCAGTTCTTTGGCAGAATCTCCCCTAACTGGAGTACACAAAGCAATCATCCTATTGCCCCAACCTCTGTCCACTCTCCTGGGCACTTCATAGTTTTCTCTTCTTCACAATATTTATTACTACTTGAGGACATTTGAATAATTAACTTGTTGCCCCTCTTCAACTAACCACTTCATGATGCTGATCCTGAAAGGAGGAGCACAGTATCCTCAACAGGACCTAGCAGGTGACAGGTACACAAAATTATGCATCAGCTGCCTGATTGACAGGTACATCAACAGAAGCAAATAATACAATGTGAAGGAAGATATTTTTGCTGGTTCGTTTTGTTTTCTGAGACATGGTCTCACTGTGAAGTCTGGGCTGGTCTTAAACTTGGATTCCTCTTGCCTCTGTGCCTGAGAGCTGGGATTGCACGCATGTGACACCTTGCTCAGATGAAAGCAATATCCTTTATAAAATATAAACACCTTAAAATTTCTACCTATGACGTAGCAGAAGTTGGCCTAGTCGGCCATCAATGGGAGGAAAGGCCCATGGTCTTGCAAAGATTATATGTCCCAGTACAGGGGAATGCCAGGGCCAGGAAGCAGGAGTAGGTGGGTTGGGGAGCAGCGCAGGAGGGGGGGGGTATAGGGGACTTTCAGGATAGCATTTGAAATGTAAATGAGGAAAATATCTAATAAAAAATTGTTTAAAATTTTTCTACCTATGATATCGTCAGGTTTACTTCTTTGGAATTTGGTTTTCTCCTTTGTAAAATTAAGCCAAGGGTTTTGAGAATCAGAGGAAACTACCCTTTCTAAAGGATATGAAAAATCTCTGCACAAGGGAGTGTCGCTCTATGAGCTGGAGAAATGATATTACTCTCTTAATAGCAGTTAAGAGAGTACACTGCTCTTAACTTTGGTTCCCAACATTCATATCAGGCAGCTCACTTCTTATATCTCTTGTTCCAGGAGATCGGATGTCCTCTTCTGGCCTCCAAGGGCAATGCACTCATATGTACATACCCACCTACACTTAATTAAAAATCTCTCTCTCTCTCTCTCTCTCTCTCTCTCTCTCTCTCTCTCTCTCTCTCTCTCTCTCTCACACACACACACACACACACACACACAACAGGGTCTTCTTTGTGTAGCTCTTGCTGTCCTAGAACTTGCTACTTAGACCAGGGTGACCTTGAGCTCACAGAGACCCACCTGCCTCTGCTCCCAAGTGCTGAGATTAATAGTATGCACCACCATGACTGGCCCATAATTATATTTTTAAGTAGTGCCTAGGGAATCTTGGAAAGTGTGAATGAGGCCATAATAGCAACCTACTTTTTCACCTATCCATATATTCAAGTTCAAACGTGTGCTGGGCAGACCTATAAACACCACAAACACACACAAAAAAAAAATAAGTATGTTGAACATGGCTTCTGACTTTAACAATTTGGTCACTAGAGGCCTAGAGAAATGGCTCAGAGGTTATGAGTATACACTACTCTTACAGAGGATGCAAGTTTGGTTTCCAGTACCCACATGAGCTTCATAGGCTATTTCATGCATGTGTTATGCATACATGCACTCAGGCATACATACATACATACACATAAGAACATATTTTTAAACAAATGAGGTAATTATATAAACAACACAGCCACCTAAAGCCCCAAGTACAAGGTCAGCCAAAGTAGCAGCAGAGAAAGGCAGAGAGAAAGGCAGAGAGAATTCAGAATAAGAACGAAGTAGGATCACACACATGTATGTAAATACCAAAATGGACCCATTACTATAAATGCCATTTAAGAGGACTAATAGAAATAACCAAAAAAAAAAAGCAAAAACAAAAACAAAATTAAAAACCAAAAATAAAACTAACGGGACAAATTTGCCCTGGCTTAGAAGGCAGGGAATGCTTTGGCAAAGGGATTCATGCTTGAAGCAAACTGAAAGATATCATGAATATGGATTGGAAGTGACAGTCCAACCAGGGCTTCCTATAACTAGAAACTTTCTCCCTGCAGGTACAGAAGGGAAGCTTGAAAGACTCAGGGCAAAGCAGACATTTTCCTGGGCTAAGGACAAAGGAGGAATTAGTGACCAGAATGTCACAGCAAATGTACAAGTGTCATGGCCTTGAATAAAAGGCCAGAGAGTAGGGCCAGAAATGGTGGTATATGTCTTGAATCGGAGCTCTGTTAGTTCAAGGCCAGCCTGCTCTACATGGTGAGCTCTGGGCAAATCAGTATTATTAAGGGCACCACTTGAGGGTCATTTTAAAGAAAAGGTAGACTAGAAATAGGGAACAAGCAAGCCTGTTGTTTCAATGACTCAGGCAAGAGCTAATGAGGGGGTTGGAGTTGGCCAGTGGGAGAAGACAGGAAGAGGTAGTGGGAGAGCCACCA
The DNA here is from genome assembly GCF_900095145.1 of Mus pahari. Lineage (NCBI taxonomy): Eukaryota > Metazoa > Chordata > Mammalia > Rodentia > Muridae > Mus > Mus pahari. The sequence goes on from NC_034610.1 coordinate 31,368,284, forward strand.
TGCTAGCAGGCTGTGAAAATGAACTGTTAAAGCAAGAGACAAAAATATATAATACCGAGTTTTAGCAAAGTTTGAAAATCAGTTTGCTCTCTAAACATAAAGCTTGTGATTTTTTTATATCCCGAGTAGAAAGATGTTTTTTCTTTACCCCTATTTCTTGTATGTGGATGGATAGATAGATAGATAGATAGATCATAAGTTTAGATTTATATATTATATTCACTGGTAGGTCTTCCTACAATTACCCACTTGCAAGCATCTGTTATCATTTTGTATAGTGGATATTGACCAAGTGACATTTGGTAGACAGCTATTCCAGCCATAGCCTATTTAAATGAAATCTGTATTTCTAAAATTATCCTGCACTTGTTTGTTCAGTTTTTAACTTCCTCCTCTACCCCTGCCCAGTGAGCCTCTTTTCAGGGTTTATTTTTACTTCCCACTACTTTGGCTTGCTTTAGTTAGCTTGTTTCAACATTCTGGGAGACATAAAGGAATTGTTCTTCTGAAAAACATCTAACTGTGAGGCCCGAACCATTCTGTTAAAATAATCTGCCTGAGCAGCCTGAAGCTGGGGTTATAAATATTTATCACCCTTCACATCTGATCCAACTCTTGGTGGTCTATATTCCGAGCTCACTCAAGTCCCAGCCATCCCACTTCCCCAAGGGTCTGAGCACTGTCCTAGAAAGCCTCCCTGATGTTGCTACCATATGGCAGCCCGGGTCTCCTTTTAAGCTCCAAACTGACTTCACAACCCTTCTGCTCATATCCAAGTACTCTATAATCACTCAGGATGAAGCATCAAAAGCCTTAGCTGGCCCACAAGCCCCATAAAGGAAGGCTACAGTTATCCTGGTGCCACTTCCTCTCGCTCTCCTTCAGATTCATGTGCCCCACCACGGTGGCATCTTGGCACCACTTCTTATCAATGTGATCTCTGTTTTCTCTGATGGGAAACTCCTTCTCAGTGGGCCACCCAGCTGACCCAAAGTGCCTCTTTGGTCCATCTTTCCTCCAATCTAACCTGCATGTGACCCATTCTGATCATCCATGCCTCCTAGCACATGCAACAGCCCATTCTCTGCCTCCCGCTCCCTGGGTCTCCTCGTCCACCCTTCTCTACTTCTGCCACAGTAGATCTCCACCTATGATGATCATCTGCATCGATCTCTTTGAACAGGACATTTTATCCCGCAAAGAATGCGAACCACTCATTGATGGATCCCAGGGTCCGAGAAGGGGGTTGGTTCACAATTTAAGTCAATCAGCATAACAGAGCAGGTTATCAGACGGTGCCTTTAAATTAGACTTGGAAGAAGAAAAATACGTGGTGAAAGCTTTAGCAGTAATAATAGCTTTTAAAACACTCAGTAACTCAGGACACTGGGAAACATGAAATGAGAAGTGGGTTTCTTTTATACTCCTTGAGGAACTGAAGAAATTTGAATAATGAGATCTACAAATTATCTTTCAGAGTGAAATATAAAGAACCTCTGTCTATTTTTAAGCCTTTTAAATAAGCCTGAGGGTGGGGGAAGACTATCATTTCTTTAAGAATCAGGTCATGTTGTGGCTGGTGACATTGTTCTGTGAACAAGGCACTTACCATTCAAGCACAAGGATATAATTCAGAAATCTAGCACCCACATAAAAGGCTGGGCATATATAAGACCGGCACTGGGAAACTCTCCGGACCTTCTTGGCTAGCCAGCCTAGGGTCTCGGTGAGTCCTAAGTTTCCATGTGGAATCCCAAGTTTGGCCCCAGAGGAATGACACTCGGGGTTGACTTAGTGTTCACATGTACGTGCCCCACACAAAGCAGACAGTGGATCCCTTCCCACTATCGAACCTGTAAGGCCTTTTCAGTTGGAAAGAACAGAATCCCAAACTCTTCCTGTCTCACTTGAGCACTGTGTTCCCTTGTGGAATTCAGCCCATTGAGATTCGCTCCTAGAACCAGAAGTCCAAATTCTCAGTACTGAAAATTACGATTTCTCTTTAATGTCTAGGGGTAAGAAAAGCTAGACATTGAATTAATTATTCCAAACCTTGAAAGTTTTTGAGACAACTTTCCAGAATATTATTATTTTACTATGTTCAGTTCAGCTTCATGAAATAAAAAGTCATTGCCCAACTGTTAAAAAAACAATTGGTAAAATTTTATTGACGCTCTAGGCTTCTCTATCTGATCATGGCTAGCCTATACCATATTGAGTGAAGCGTAACTTGATTTATGCCCTGGATGAAAGTTATCCAGATTTTTTACTTTCAATTCATTTGTTTAAATAGAAAGCCCAGTGTTACTTTAACCAAGTGCCTTATATGTCTGGTTTTTTTTTTTCAGAAACAAGAGAAAACAAAAACAAAATCTGCTTGGGAAATATGGGAGCAGAAGGAACAAACCCTGTTACTAGGGGAAACACATTTAACTATTCAACATTTGTCCTAGTTTGCTTTTGGTTGCTGCAATAAACACCATGACCAATGATAACTTGGGGATAGTTTGCTTGGCCGAGCAGTCACGGTCTATCCTAAAAAGCCAAAGAAGGAACTCAAGAAACAAACCTACAAAAACTGTAGAAGCTGGAGCAGAGGCCAAAAAAGGAACATTACTGATTGATTTGCTCTCCATGGCTTGCTCAGCGTGTTTTCTTATACTACCCAGACTATCTATCTGCCTAGGGATTAATTAACAAAATGTTCCCCGCAGAATTGCCTACAGGTAATCTGATATATGTATTTTCTTAGATGAGAATTCTCTTCTCAGATAACAGTAGCTTGTATTAAGTTGTAAAACACTAACAAAGACATTTATCTGATAATTTTATCATGTGTCACTTTAAAATATACCTATCAAAAGATTTACAACTTCTTAAGAAACAACATTTAAGGGCTGGGTAGGCAGCTCAGTTGGTAGTGTGCTTGTCCTGAGTTCAGTGCCCAGCACTACACAGAAACCAACTATGGTGGTGCATACCTGCAATTACAGTAATCATAATTGGGAGAGTGGGGTGAATGGAGACAAAAAGTTCAAAATCATTGTTGGCTATACAGAAAGTTAAAGGCCAGTTTGGGTCACTTGAGATACTGCCTCAAAAAAAGATAGGCAAACACACATTTGATTAATGAGTTGGAAAGAAAGTAGAGAATCTTCTAAGTTTATTAACCTAACTATTATGTCTCATAAGCCTTTCATGTTTAAATGTGCAGTGCTGGACTTTAGATCTATGGATGGGCAAGGATCATGGTGTAGTTCCAAACAGGTTTCCTCTGTCAGGAATCAAAAACAATAAGATCAACTTCCTTATGGCCTTGGGAAGCAATTTACAAAACCAGAAATTAAATAAACAGACAGACAAACAGACACTAGGTCTAATAAAAGTGATGGATAAATCTGACCTATTAAAACTCATGAACTGTCACTTATTAAAAGAAGCCATGAACATGTTTTAAAAATAATAAGCAAGAGTAACTTGCTTTCAGCTGACAAGCATAGTTCCAATATACAGAGTCACAAACTGGAGAATACCATCAATCACTAAGAATGAAGAAAAGGAAGAGGAAGAGGAGGCAAAAACTAAAAACATCTAATAGACACCATGAGAAAAATAGAAATGGCTCTAATCATGGAAAGGGCTTTGGCCTCACTAGCAATCAGTAAAATGCAAATAAGACACTAATGTTTCTCAAGCTTGTTTGAAGATTAAATGAGTGTGTAGTTAAAGCACCTGGTACATGATAAGCATAAAGCTGTAAATTTGCCTAGTGGAGTAGGTTAGATGTAAAGCATATGTTAGCATGCAAGAGGTCCTGAGTTCAACCAATTAACCCAAAACAATAATATTATTAATGAAGTTTTAAAAATTATATAGCCAATGACCCCTGTGGAGAATCTACATCCATACATCCAAACACTAAGTAACTCTTCGAAGTCTTGGCAGCCATGAAAACCTGAACTTCCAAAGCTTAGCATGCAACTGGGACTGTTTTTTGGAAACCTACCACAATGCTCCACATACTGAGCTGACCCCGGCTGATGCCAAAGCTTGCTGACTGTTTTGCTTTGCATACTCCTTATTTCATATCACTTTAAAGTTTATCTTGCACTGTTGTATCACAGGCACCTGGACAAGGCACTTGACATTCCTTCTGAGAATAAGTAGGGTATAATTAATACACGCTGCCAAATGAGCCTCTGCAGGCATTAGCCTGCCACTCAAAGACCCTTGCATCTCCATGCATGCTCTGAGTGTGATCCAGGCCATCTGTGGGTTATTAACAAGATTGTCATCCCGCAGGTTGCTATGGAGAAGGCCCTAAGTCAGCACTCTGAGTCAGCAGCCTGAGAACTGCACTTGCCCTTTGGGAACCTTAACACTGTGCTAAGGTAGGTAGTCTGTGTATAATTGGAAGGAAGGACATCCACACAAAGAATTAGTGACCAACAGACAACTCACATCAACACGTACCACAGGAGAGGAAGTTGCAGAAGCATACAGAGCGGGTGGTGCCTCCACGGCTACTTCAGGATCTTCCTGCTCGCTCTCACTGTAACATTCTAAAACCAGAAGAAAGATGCTTCAGGTTTCAGGGCTCCCATCATTTAGTCCATAATGAATAAGCAAAGGTTTGGGGTTTTGTTTTGTTTTGTTTTGTTTTTAACCTCTATCTGCCTATTTCAATGTCTATCTAACTCAAAAGGCAAGCATCCAAAAAGCAAAGAATAAAAATAAAAGAAGTAAAAAGCAAGAACCCTATGACACTACCTGTTGAAAAGAAATTTAAGGACTGGGAGAAATGAGTAGTCCCACGGTGGCTTCTGCTGCCAGAGAACATCCAGCACACAAGACGGGGGTTATTATAACTCAGAAAAACATAAAAAATACCTTTAAAATGTGTGAGTCATTATAATACAGTCAGTGATGAAGATGGGAATCAGAATGAGCCTTGGGAGCTGAGTCTTGCCGATAACTCACTCCTGGCTGGTACCCAAACAGCAAGAGGAGGGACAGGGCTGAGCATGAAGGCTGAACCATAAAAATGGAGATCCTCTAAGGAGATGCTGGAAGATGAAGCTTTAGAGCTTTAGAGACAATATCACACAACACCTTTAAAAACCAGAATAGAGTAGGAATGATACTCTGCTGTGTTTGCGGACAGGAGCCTAGCATAACTGTCCTTTAAGAGTGCCACCCAGTAGCGAAGGGAAACAGATACAAGACCCACAGGCAAACATTAGACAGAGCTTGGGAGTCTTTTAGAAGAGTTGGGGGAAGTACTGAGGGACCTGCAGGAGACATTGGTTCACAAAAAGACCAATTGAGTCAACTAACCTGGACCCTTGATAGGGGGTGGGGGCTTTCAAACACTGAACCACCAACCAAAGAAAAAGCATGGGTTGGAACTAGCCCCTCCCCTTCCCTGCACATATGTAGCAGATGTGCAGCTTGGTCTTCATGCCAGTCCCCCAACAACTGGACTGTCCCTAAATCTGTTGCCTGCCTGTGGATCCTGTTCCCTTAACTAGACCACCTTGTCTGGCCTCAGGGGGAGAGGATGTGCCTAGTCTGGCAGTGACTTGACATGCCAGGTAGGGGGATACCTAGAGGAGAAGGAGAGCGGGCAAGGGGAGAGAAGGTACATGAAAGTGGACCAGGAGGAAGACTTCAATTGGGATGTATAAAGTTAATTAACTAATTGGTTAATTAATTAATTAATTAATTAATTAAAATCAGAGTCTTCTATACAGGTCTGTCTTCCCCAGTTGATTACAGGAAAGAAGACAAGGTGGTTAGATGCCAATTTCAAAGCATTGTAATGAACTCCCCCTTTATTGGTTCAAATTTGCCACATTTTCCATTTCCAAATTCAAGATTTTATAACTGAGCGTACAAATTTCTCCTTACAGTGCCTGGGTGTCCCATAATCTAAGCATTTCCACAGCAGAATCTGTCAGTGGCCCTGGCACACGCAGCCTCTATTCCCCAACACTAATGGGTAAATAACATTATGAAGATGTATGTGCCCGTGGCTTATGCAGCCCAAAAAGGTTACAGAGTGGGGGGGCGGGGGATAGTGTGTCTCTCATTCCTGATCTTCAGATTCAGAGAACAATTTTAAGGTAACTAATGTCAACACCCAGCTGGTGGGAAGGTTAAACTCTCCTAGGAAATGGTGGGATGAAAAGTATCTGACTAGACCATGACACACGCAGGCCCATGAGTAAGAACTCCGCAAGGAGGGCACTACGCATTTGCATTGGCAATTGTCAGAGTAACAGTGAAGCCTGCAGCTGCTCAAGAGTGGGTGAAGTGTGAAGTCACTTCTAGCTGGCATGGGAAACCAGGTTCCAGGCTGAGGCTGTGTGAAGATGGTTTTCTGTCCCTTTGAGATCATTTCAAATGCCAAACTATGCTTCCCTGGGATGTGCCTATACATAGAACCTCCAGTTGTCTCTCTTCACCCTGATTCATTCTAGCCTAATATTTTTGCTAAAATTTCAGCAATAGAAAAATAAAATGTACCTTCATCCTTTGTGATGGATTCCTGGTGGGTCACAGCAAATCCAAGTTTGTTTAACCACCTAAGATTCAAATGGAAAGTAAATGTTTGAATAATCAGCTGGGCCTCTGAGCCACTCCCCTTGGACCCTTACCCTGTTTCCTGTATCTGACTTTGCCTAAAGTTCAGGCCTAATTCTACACTGATATTTCCTAAAGCATCATGAGCTTGAGACAGAAACCTGAGATTTCTGGTTTCACAACACTTGGCTTTCCTAGGATAGGCATTATAAGAAAAGTGGGGTGCAACTTTATCTAGTGGCTAAGAAAAGAAGCTAAGTAAGATATTCTAACAATATGAACAAATGTGTCTTCTTTGGTAATTATATACTTTAAGCCTTTGGTCTTCATCAAGCTACTGGTCATCAAAATCAGCCACTTGGCCTTCAAAGCTCTATAAGTTTTTAAATTTGTCATTATACATGTGCATTATATGCATGGAAGCCAGGAGACGGCTTTCGGGACTCAGGTCTCTGTGCCTGTAAGTGGCTTCTTGGTGTTAAGCTCAGGGCATTGGGTTTGCCTGGGAAGCTATTCTACCCACAGAGCAGTGTTGGCCATCTATCATTTAAATAATGTCAATTGATTTCAGAAAAGAATATCCATAACATTGATTCTTAAGTCAGAAAAACTTTTGCATCACTCAGTAGACAATCTGACTAGAACACAGAAGGGACTGTGTTCCCTAAACTCTTTGTGGAAGGTAAAAATTGGCAATGTGTTGATAATTCGTCTCCTATTGATTAGACATCAGTTGTGTGATAAGTCTAGACAAATCTTAACAAACTCAAACTCTGTTTCTAATTCTAGGCCACTGCCATGCCTCCTCAAGATTTCAGTTAGGAACATAATATCAAATATTATATATTCTTGTATATGTTATATATTATATATTACTATATTACTACATATGTTAAATTTGCGTATGAGACAAAATGAGAATCTCTACAAGAATGATAGTGAGTCCAGTCTCCTTAAAGATGTTCACTCTAGTTCCATAATAGACTCAAGCTCTCTAACACCCACATAAGGCTGGACCAACGCTAAGGCACAGACCATGCTGTAAGAAGGCAGGAATGTTTATCTAGTTCCTAAATAACGATAGATATGACAGAAGAACAGGGTCAGAGCACACAAGAGCTAATGAACACGTGGGGAAATCCTATTTGTGTCTAAGGAAAGAATAGAAAATATAAATCTGAATCAATTGCTGAGCTAAACATGAAAATGGAGGTAGTCAGTTCTGAGCAGGCAACTTGGTGATATCATTCAAATTTTAAATATGTACCTTCTTTGCCTAGTAATTATAATAGTGGATATCTATTTTGAACAAAAAAAAAGCACACCTTCATGTAGAAAAATGTAAGGCTTATAAGAGTAGAAAGAAAAAAGTCCTGTGTTAATTGTTAATTGTTGAGGTTTGGACTTTTGCTACATATTGTAATACTAAATACTGGTCCCCAAGATCTGCTTATCTCAGAAAATAATGTATATTTATGTACAACAAAGGAAGGCACCCAGAGCTGACCACCATCCTCCACACTTACATACACAAACATACATGGACATCTGCATGCATATGTGCACACACATGAACATAACATGTGTGCTACACAAAACTTTAATGGATATTTTCTAAATCCAATAAAATACAATATATTTCATGGCTCACTTTAAGACCAACAGTTTTCAGTTTATATCCCCCAAAAGTTGTCTTAGCCAAAGAGTTGAATGACTGAAATCTGAAATCACTACCCATCCCCCACCCCACTTCTTCCCTGCCCATCAAGACATTCCTAGATCTAGTATTGACTAGTTTAAACAGGATCCATCAAGAGAAAAGAAAGAGTTTCAGGTGTCATTAAAAATAAATCTCTAGATATCATCTATATAATCTTGTAGGACAAACTTGGTGGTCCTTGTTTCTATTGGAAATATTGTGCTAAAAATAACCAAGCCCAATAATGTCTGTGATGATAAGCTTCAGAAAGTTGACACAACCAGGGCAGAACATCTCATTGAGGGCATTGCCTACTTCAGGTTGGGCTTGTCTCTAGGGCATCGTCTTGACTGTTACTGATGTAGGAACACACATCCCATGGTAGGAAGCACCATTCCCTTGGCTCTAGTCCTGAACTGTGTAAGAATGAGGAACACTAGCTAAGCATAAGACAATGAGCAAGCAAGGGTCCAGGAACTTATTCTCTCTGCCCTTAACTGCAAATATGATGCTTGAAGCTCCTTCCCAACAATAATAGACTATAATCTATTTCTTCCATACATTGCTTTTTGTCATTATATTTTATGATGAAGTAGAAGTGAAACTAGGACAATGGTTTTACAGTTATAAGAAATCATCATGTATGCAGGCTCAGACAAAATAGGCCATGTCATCATGAGTAGTAAAGTGAGCAATTTAAGGACTATGATTAAAATTATCCTTTAAAGTATAAAGATAACTGGAGATGTTCAAAAGGAAGGCCCAGGAAGAAATTTACATTTCAACTTAGGTCTTGCATATTAGTTGGTAAAGAATACATTACACAGACTGGCAATAAGATTTGACCTTAATTTTGATGACAGGTGTTGAGTTACTAGCCAATAAGATAAACGTATCTATCAAAAAAATGCACATAAGACCTGCCAGTAAATAGAAATCTTCAAATGAAAAAAAAAAAAAAAAAAAAGAGCTTACCCAGGATCATGGAATCACTGATGAGTGGAACTCAACATCGGTTCCAAAAAATCCCAGAGGATCTTCTGCCAGCAGGAACAGGGACAAAGGAAACCCACCGACCAGTGGCTGGGGTTCATTCCAGCTTGCTCCAGCCCCGCGCCATCTTAGGCGCAAACTCAGAGGAGGGTCCCAAGGTCCCCAGAGGACTCTCCACGCTACAGGCACCCTAGCACACCCAGGGAACTTGAGATCACTGGTGAGTAGAAGACAACATCTGTTCCAAAAAACCCAGAGGATCTTGTGCTAGCAGGAACAGGTACAAAGGACAAAGGCAGGCCATAGAATACCCAGAATCTTGGGATCACTGAGTCCAGTCTAAGCAAGAGAGCACGTGGGCAGCAGAAGCAACAGAGCTTCTTGGACGGCGTCCCTTTGGGCCTTCATCCTCAGCCAGGAGGCAGAGCTGAGACCCAGAACCCAGGGCACCTTCTCTGCCAGAGGAGACTCAGCCTCCAGGGAGGCCTCTGACCCCTGGACTGAGGAGGTGGATCTGAGCTCCAGACTTCTGTGCACTTTCCCTGCAAGAGGAGAGCTTGCCTGCAGAGAGTACTCTATCCACTGGGACTCAGGTGAGAGCTAGACTCCCAGGAGTGCTGACAGAGGCTAAAGAATCACAGGAAGAAAAAGCTCCAGCAAGAGACAGATAGAACATCTAACATCAGAGATTACCAGATGGGAAAAGCCAAACACAAGAATCTTACTAACAGAAAACATGACCACTTGGCAATATCAGAACCCAGTATACCCACCACAGGGAGTCCTGGATACCCCAACACACCTGAAAAGCAAGATTCAATTTAAAATCATATCTCACGATGGTGGTAGAGGATTTTAAGATGGGCATTAATAACTCACTTAAAGAAATACAGGAGAACACTGCTAAACAGGTAGAAATACTTAAAGAAATACGGGAAAACACAACCAAACAAGTGATGGAATTGAACAAAACCATCCAAGATCTAAAAAGGGAAGTAGAAACAATAAGGAAAACCCAAAGGGAGTCAAATCTGGAGATAGAAACCCTAGGAAAGAAATCAGGAACCATAGATGTGAGCATCAGCAACAGAATACAAGAGATGGAAGCGAGAACCTCAGGTGCAGAAGATTCCATAGAGAACATGGACACAACAATCAAAGAAAATGTGAAATGCAAAGAGATCCTGACCCAAACATCCAGGAAATCCAGGACACAATAAGAAGGCCAAACCTAAGGATAATAGGAATAGATGACAATTAAGATTTTCAACTTAAAGGGCCAGTAAATATCTTCAACAAAATTATAGAAGAAAACTTTCCTAACCTAAAGAAAGAGATGCCCAAGAACATACAAGAAGCCTACAGAACTCCAAATAGACTGGACCAGAAAAGAAATTCCTCCCAACACATAATAACCAGAACAACAAATGCACTAAATAAAGATAGAATATTAAAAATAGTAAGAGAAAAAGGTCAAGTAACATATAAAGGCAGGCCTATTAGAATTACACCAGACTTCTCACCAGAGACTATGGAAGCCAGAAGATCCTGGACAGATGTTATACAGACCCTAAGAAAACACAAATGTCAGCCCAGGCTACTATACCCAACTAAACTCTCAATTATCATAGATGGAGAAACCAAAGTATTCCATGACAAAACCAAATTCACACAATATCTTTCCATGAATCCAGTCCTTCAAAGAATAATAAAGGGAAAACACCAACACAAGGATGGAAATTATGCCCTAGAAAAAGCAAGAAAGTAATCCTTCAACAAACCTAAAAGAAGACAGCCACAAGAACAGAATCCCAACTTTAACAACAAAACTAACAGGAAGCAACAATTGCTTTTCCTTAATATCTCTTAATATGAATGCACTCAATTCCCAAATAAAAAATCATAGACTAACAGACTGGCTACATGAACAGGACCCAACCTTTTGCTGCTTAAAGAAAACCCACCTCAGGGAAAAAAGATAGACCCGACCTCAGAGTAAAAGGTTGGTAAACAATTTTCCAAGCAAACAGTCCAAAGAAACAAGCTGGAGTAGCCATTCTAGTATTGAATAAAATTGACTTCCAAAACAAAGTTATCAAAAAAGACAAGGAGGGGTACTTCATACTCATCAAATATAAAATCTTCCTAGATGAACTCTCAATTCTCAATATCTGTGCTCCAAATACAAGGACATCCACATTCATTAAAGAAACTATAGTAAAGCTCAAAGCACACATTTCACCTCACACAATAATAGTGGGAGACTTTCAACACCCCACTCTCTTCAATGGATAGATCCTGGAAATAGAAACTAAACAGAGACACATGGACACTAACAGAAGTTATGAAACAAATGGATTTAATAGATATCTACAGAACATTTTATCCTGAAACAA
>NC_034610.1:31381615-31382935 GCF_900095145.1 Mus pahari
TTAGATGCTGAGAAAGCATTTGACAAAATCCAACACCCCTTCATGATAAAAGTCTTGGAAAGATCAGGAATTCAAGGCCCATACCTGAACATAATAAAAGCAATCTACAGCAAANCAGTAGCCAACATCAAAGTAAATGGAAAGAAGCTGGAAGCAATCCCTCAAAAATCAGGGACTAGACAAGGCTGCCCACTTTCTCCCCACCTATTCAATATAGCACTGGAAGTCCTCACCAGAGCAATTAGACAACAAAAGTCGGTCAAGGAGATCCAAATTGGAAAGGAAGAAGTCAAAATATCACTACTTGCAGATGATGTGATAGAATACATATAAGTGATCCTAAAAATTCCACCAGAAAATTCCTAAACCTGATAAACAGCTTCAGTGAAATAGCTGGATGTAAAATTAACTCAAAGAAATCAGTGGCCTTTCTCTACACAAAGGATAAACAGGCTGAGAAAGAAATTAGCGAAGCATACCCTTCACAATAGTCACAAATGATATAAAATAACTTTGTGTGACTCTAACTAAGCAAGTGAAAGATCCGTATAAGAACTTCAAGGCTCTGAAGAAAGAAATCAAAGATCTCAGAAGATGGAAAGATCTCCCATGCTCATGCATTGGCAGGATCAATATAGTAAAAATGGCTATCTTGCCGAAAGCAATCTACAGATTCAATGCAATCCCCATCAAAATTCCAACTCAATTCTTCACTGAGTTAGAAAGGGCATTTTGCAAATTCATCTGGAGTAAGAAAAAACCTAGGATAGCAAAAACTATTCTCAACAATAAAAGAACCTCTGGAGGAATCACCATGCCTGACCTTAAGCTGTACTAAGAGCAATTGTGATTAAAAACAACAACAACAACAACAACAACAACAACTGCATGGTACTGGTATAGTGACAGATAGGTAGACCAATGGAATAGAATTGAAGATCCAGAAATGAACCCACACACATATGGTAACTTGATCTTTGACAAGGGAGCAAAAACCATCCAGTAGAAAAAAGAGCATTTTCAACAAATGGTGCTGGNACAACTGGCAGTTATCATGTACAAGAGTGCAAATTGATCCATTCTTATCTGCTTGAATAAAGCTCAAGTCTAAGTGGATCAAGGAACTCCACATGAAACCAGAGACTCTAAAACTTATAGACGAGAAAGTAGGGGAAAGCCTTGAAGATATGGGCACAGGGGAAAAATTCCTGCATAGAACAGCAATGGCTTGTGTAGTAAGATCGAGAACTGGCAAATGGAACCTCATATAATTGCAAAGCTTCTGTAAGGCAAAAGACATTGTCAATAAGACAAAAAGGC
>NC_034610.1:31384025-31385121 GCF_900095145.1 Mus pahari
CTGACAGGACCCTGATATAGCTCTCCCTTGTGAGGCTATGCCAGTGGCTGGCAAATACAGAAGTGGATGCTCAAAGCCAGCTATTGGATAGAAAACAGGGCCCCTAGTGAAGGAACTATAGAAAGTACCCATGGAGCTAAAGGGGTCTACAACCCTATAGGAGGAACAGCAATATGAACTAACCAGTACCCCCCAGAACTGTGTCTCTAGTTGCATGTGTAGCAGAGGATGGCCTATTCAGACATCAATGGGAGGTCGTGTGAAGATCATATGCCCCAGTACAGGGGAATGCCAGGGCCAGGAAGTGGGAGTGGTTGGGTTGGGGAGCAGGGTGGGGGTGGGGTGGTATAGGGGGTTTGGGAATAGCATTTGAAATGTAAATAAGCAAATAACTAATTAAAAGAAAAAACAAGCAAGCAAACAAACAAACAAACAAAAAACCCTGAAGATAAAGTGTAAAGATGGAAACAAAAGCTGAGCCAGTGGGAGCCAGGAACAGCGAGCTAAGTAACCTAGATGTGTAACTGAAAATGTTACACAAAGTGCCTGAAACACAATGGATCCCAATAATCTTATAAGAGTCTAACCTTCTCTTGAAAAGAAAGGTATTCTGCTGTGTAGGCGTCATTTACCAGGCAACAAAGCACTCCAAAGGACTATTTCTCTGGGATGTACTCTCTCACCTAGCCCGCGTTAAGAAGATGAAAACTACTTTGAAATAATCAGCCCCAGGACAGGTGGGAAAGACGGGTAACAGGTAAAGCTACACAAAGCCCCGGATGCTGATAAAGGCGCTATCAGGGTGGGAGGGTGGGTAACCCTGTCTCCCTTCCACCACAGACCAGAGCCATCCATGTGAACCTCCCCAATGACTCAGCTGCAGATTAGCATTCACCATCTTTGGGTTCTAAGTACTTCTACGCAAAAGCATTACCCTCCTCTGGATGCTTGTAGATGGTGTCATTGCAAATCAGCTGGATTGAGTCACCAGTTCCATACAGCGATGAGTATTGACCTTTGAGGGGTATAAGCCCTTTCTTTTGATGTGTCCTCTCTCTCTCTCTCTCTCTCTCTCTCTCTCTCTCTCTCTCTCTCT
>NC_034610.1:31385141-31406115 GCF_900095145.1 Mus pahari
TCTCTCTCTCTCTCTCTCTCTCTCTCTCTCTCTCTCTCTTCCTCCCTTCCTCCCTCCCTCCCTTCCCCCCTCTCTCTCACATGCTTGATAAACACAAGGCGGGGGGGGGGGGCTATAACCAGAAAGACTGTAGAAACAGACACCCTCCTTGTCTATCAAAGATATATTTGGAGGACACTGCTGCTGTCAATCCCTTCCCTGAGAGTGAACCATGGTTTCCCAGCGTCCTGTGAGGTTTTTTTGTTTTTTTGTTTGTTTTTGTTTTTTGTTTTTTGTTTTTTGTTTTTTGTTTTTTTTTTTTTTTGACCTCATCTGAAGAGATGAGGTGAGGGTAAGCTAAGTGGCAACTATAAATGAGAAGGCCCCCAGCTAGGCAGTGCTGCAGATGAGGTGGCCTGAAGCAGGGTTAGGAGGTGTGTCACGAAAGGTAGCATCTATTTTATTTAGCTTTCTAGAACAAGATGGCAAGGAGGGATTATAAATTGAAGATAAGCGAGGAACTTACCATGTACAGATAGATAGCAGAGTCTCAGTATAAACTCTATGAATGGAGGAACATAGAGGTGGAAGGGGTTGGCTGTTAACGCCCAGCATCTTTGGCAATGAGGCACACTAGAGATGTTTCATAGACCTTAAGTTATTATATGATGGTCTTAAAGATGTCAAGAACAGGCCTTTTAGGCTAATAAGATGTCCTTGATGCCTCAAGGCAGCACCTAACAGATAGCTTGATTCAAATGACAGCTGATGCCATGCATCTTCATCTAAACCAGGAGTGATGTAGGAATTGAATGCATCAGCCTAACAGAGCATGCAGGAAACAGAGCAAGGGTATTTTTTTAAAGTTGGGTGCACCAGAAATAGATGCTCAGGGTGATATATGAAGAAGCAGGCAATAAGTCCATGAGCCTTTTGATATAATCACACAGTACATGCTACAGACAGCAGAGACTGGGTGAGGATCAGAAGGCTGTGACACTGGTTCCAAGCCTCCTTGGGGTCTTTCTCCTTGGGATGTAAAATTTTAACTTAAGGTCTCTTCTCGGTGGCTCCTTTAGAAGAATCTCACAGCTACTTCCTAAAACAGCCATTTGGATAAGTGTACTTCCCCCAAAGGACTACGGGTGCTAGAGAAGAAAACAAGATGGTCTTACAATTGCTAAAGAAATTAACTGACAGAACAAGATTAAGTAATGAAAATAAATAGGACAGTAACTGATGTGATCATTGGCTTTAAACTCTAATATCAGACCAAAGTGAGTTCACCCTCTTAGGGACTGGGTCCACCAGTTTCATCTACTTACACATTCATTTCCTGCAAATTCTCTGCTGCAAAGTAGAAGGTTTTGATCTGTGGGTGATTGATCTTAAATGCACTAGAAAAAAAAGAAAAGCACACATGTGTTAGTGTTTTTAAAGTAATTGTTATACTAAATGTCTATTATATAGTCTTGATTTCACTTTAGTAAAGTGAGAGTCTGTTTATCATGTCAGGACTGCATTTTAGCCACTCAAGAGTTTCCATTTGTGTGTGTGTGTGTGTGTGTGTGTGTGTGTGTGTGTGCACACGCACACGCGTGCCCACCTTTTTTCACCTGCTATGCAATTGTATATAGACAATTAAATTCACGAGTCCCTGAGTTGTCACTTAACATTATTCAAATCTAATCATTCTAGCAAGATATTATTTACATTCAATCAAATATACAGTGGCATTTTATTTATAGGAAAACAGGTATGCAACTTCCATGTCCTCCTGACTCTTCAGAAGCCATAGATAAGGGGCACTAGATTGGTAAAGGAAAAGTGTGTGCTAATATTAGTTAAAGGAAATTTATGACCCACCCATGACAGCAAGCAGAATGTTCCCACTTACACCAGAAGGTCTACAGAACAGGACAGAGTTTTGGGTCTTGGGGACTGTTGTTTGTTTGTGATCAATCAAAAACTCAAGAGCATCAACACTACCAATACAGAGCAAAACATAGCTGTTACACCGTATAACAAAGAATAAAAGCTTACACTGGCTCCTTCCTAAGACAACAACTCACTGCTGATCAATGAAGAAATGTCCCTTTCCGATAATACAGGAGAAGGTAATTGAAGAAAGAAGAGAAAGATGAGAGAAGACACAAAAATATGTCACACTCAGATGCTCTCTTGAAATAACCATGGGACTAGAGTGTATATGCAGCTCTCCAGGCAGCTCTGATGATCTCTTGAAATGACCACAGGACTAGAGTGTATATGTAGCTCTCCAGGCAGCTCTGAACTGTTTCCAGACCCTATAGGCTCAGCGCTTGTGAGCAGAACAAAAAGAATGAGCTGAAACCCCCTTCATTTCCATCTCTGCTCACACTTAATCTACAGCAGGGTGCAATCCCAAACTAAACGCATCAGGGACTGAGTGGTAAGGCTGGCAGTCTTAATACCATGAGCCAAGATGATCTGTTCTTGCTGTAGGGTCTGCACTTCTATCTGCTCAGCTATTTGTGGATTCCCTTGCCTTTGGGGTGGGGGAGTTAAAACCCATCCACCCCCCAGGTTAACATATCTGAAAATGAGAAGTAGAACATTTCTATGTACACTTTCTATGAGCATACATTTATATAGTTCCAACTCGCAATGCTCAAAATTCCCAGACATTTGAGTTCTATCTGCACCCACTTACAAATCACCCAATTGCCAGGTGAACTTAGAAAATGGCTATGATCCTGGACCAGGGCCTTGTGGGAGCAGGGGAAGTACAACTTACTTTTTTTTCTTGCATTCAGAGGCTCTTTCCACTGTGAAATCTGACAGGTTGACAAATCCATCCGCTTTCTCTGCCTGAAACACACAGCACATACATTAATAAATGCTGGGATCTTAGCCTGGTGTACTGACAACGAAGAGAGAGGGTATAAGTGAAATAAAGTAGAATCCACGAGATTCTGTGAAGTAGCCATGGGCTTAGATACGCCATTTATAGGAGAAAAGAAATGACCATGAAGTAGTATAAACTAGCCATGGACTTTGATATGCCATTTATAGGAGAAATTATTATTCTAAAAACAAAATGCTCTCATAAGAAATGACAAGATACAGCTTAGGGATGGTCAATATACAAAAGGCCCTGTCCCTGTCCCTGCCCCAGTTCTGTCCTCATGAAACCCACAAAGTTAACCCACCCACGTCTTGCTTCCTGCTAAACCTAGAGGCAGGCTTAGCATCATTTTCCCCCCACAAGTGTGGTGAGCCACAAGCACAGGAGATGAAACCTAGTTAGCAGTCTTGAGATGGTGGACAGAGCCCAGACCTTGAAGTTGGCAAGCCCAGAGATACACATCTCTCTGGCTGTCAGGACATCAGTGAGCCAGAATAAGCAAAACACTTAACACTCAACAGGGATGATCTTCTTCCCCAAGTCTTTAGACAGTGTCCAATCATAGCCACATCTTGTGAAACCCTAGTGCCATGGGTTGATTCTTATATAAGAGAATCCTCAGGAAAGAAAGACACTTTGGATGGCATAAGAAGCATGTTGGTTTATATCATTGGTTCTCAACCTTCCTAATGCTGTGACCCTTTAATACAGTTCCTAACCATAAAAATATTTTCGTCACTACTTCATATCTGTAATTTTGCTACTGTTAGGAATCCGTATTATGTAATAATGTAAATACCTATGTTTTCTGATGGTCTTAGACAATCCCTGTTAAAAGGGTCGTTGGACCACAAAAGAGATGCGACCTATAGGTTGAGAACCTCTTTGGCAAACCTAAAAAACGCAAACCCTTCACAGGAAGTGTAACCAAGGCTCCACCTCTCAATGAACCAGTTGACTTATAATATATGAATAGAGCTGAGATGGTCTGCAATGAAGTTGGGTCATTTGTCATAAATGGAGCGCCAGTCTCTTTTCATATTCACTAGCATCCCTGAGCAGAGAAACACAATTAAAAAAAAACAAAATGGAACTGAAGTGGCGGATATTAGGAGATGATTAAAATTTTATTTTAGAAACAAGAATATTAATTTTAAAATCAGCTAGGTGTTAAATTTGCCCCACGGTGATTTTAGTTGACTTTGTTTTTTGTTTTGTCTTTTTGTTTTGTTTTGTTTTGTTTTGTTGGTCTCAGTTCCAAATCACTGAGTAATCAACTTATCTTTTCTTCGGAAAAATTAAACTGTAAAATAGTCAACTCCATTCCTAGCTTCTGTCTCCTACAGGACTAGATTTATCCAAGCATGCATCTGCATGTTCTCCCTTATGAGAATAAAAACTCAAGGTTAGTGAGAACTTCTCTCTTTAAAATATTTATATGCATGCCCATACACTGAGTGCATATATAGATACATAGTTTATTAACGGGGCACTTAGTCACCACATGGTGGCTTCACCAATCTCATCTTTAAAAAAAAAAGTATTCAAGGAATGTACAATATATGAGTTGATATTTTATATAACATATAATGTTTCCTGTGATTATATGAATAAGTGTAATTTTGGACCCATCAATTCCATTGCTAAAAACATATCCAAAACAACCAAATTCAGGTTGCTCAGGTATATATGCACAGTCACAGAAACGCCATTCACAATAGGCAATGGACTATAACGAACAAAATGACCATCAATAAACAAACTGAGGTAAATCCACACAGAGAAATATTATATATAGTCACAAACCACATGAAAGACTGACATATGCTATGTGGACAAGCCATGAAAATATTATGTTAAGTGAAAGATTTTAGTCACAAAAGGTCACATATTATTTGATTCCATTTATATAAAGTATTCAGAATAAGAAATGCATAATGGAGGAAAAACAAAAACAAAAAACAAAAACAAAGCTATGTATCCAGGCCCTGGGGAGTGAAGAATTGAGTATAACTGTTTGAAGGGAGTCGAGTTTTTTTCTTGGAAATACTGCAGAACTAGATAGAGTTTGTTGTAGAGTATTGTGAATGTACTAAGTGTCCACTCAAGTACTCACTCCATGGTTGATTTTCTTTCTGTAAAATGGCCATACTCATAAAACATCAATGTGATGCTAAAATATTTTCATAAAAATTCCCCACAACTGGTCTTGAGAAAAACAATCACGTATATTAAGTATTTGTCACCACCTCCCCCTCACATATATCTCCATATGAGTTGTTATAGATTCTATGAAGCCTCAATGCCTCCTTTGCTAAGTCCCATCCAGCTCTTCTGTAACCTCTCCTGTTCCTCCTGGTTTAGCTTCTCTGATACACAACACTGCTGCTCACCCTGCCTCTGGTTACCCCCTCTTCGGAAGCTTTCATGGGACCCTCTGCTGTTTCTCAAGTATCAGGGTTCCTTGGGGTTCAGTCTGTAAACCTATACCCTCTCCATTCCAGCAACTCTGAATGGGTAACTTGTGACCTTCCCATGAATTCACATATCATCTGGACACATATGCATCCAAAACCTATAACTTGAATTAAGTTCCATTCTGGAGCCCCTTGCCTAGGTTTATAATGGCCTAGAATAGGACAGCTGAGATATTCCTTTTGGTCCCCATGCACACATATGGGAACATACGTGCCACAAACACTGTGTCAAGCCATTTGGGAACTAAGATTTTTCTCATGAGGGTGAATTCTTATTTTCTGGAGTCTGGTTTGCCTGCTGAGAGAAGAGGTTGTTGTCAAAGATCCCACACGCTGGGATCGTTTTGCATACAAGCACTAAGCCTTCTGCTTCTCCATCCTACAAGCTATGTGGTCCTTGCTGGAAGCTAAGCAGGTCCCCGTACCAGTCTTCAGAATTAGGAACTATAGAAGCATCCCTTTGCTTTATGAGCTACCTGGCCTCCAGGATTTTGTTGTAGAAGATGAACTGAGACAATCCTTCCCAGAATTCATGCAGGGAAATACATACATCTCTTATGGTTACACCTTCCACAGATGGCTCATTCATCTATTCCTACCACATCATACCCTGTCCGGCACCGTTAGCGTTTTGTTAAGTTACAGCAGAAGCCTCCAAAACCAGACCCCCTCTTTCTGATTCTCTCCTTCAATCCAATATAATCCAAATAGCAGCCATAGCAAATCTCCACATCACGAACATGCTTCAAGTCACTTCTCTAATTAAAACCCTGCATGGTTCCCAGTTGCTCTTGGATGAAGCCTAAGTGTCTCAGCAGAAAGCCCTTTGTGACCGAGCCCTAATGAATTCCACAATGCCATCTCCTCCAATGACGCTGTCCTCTACTCAACCAAAAGCAAACTGGAAAATCAAAACAAAGAAAACCACATTCTTACAAGCTAACTTAGAGCTAACACCCAATTTTTGTCATGACGTATGCCTCTAGACAATTTAATTGCAATGCCATAAGCTCATTTTATATGGCGATAATATGTAACTCAACCAAACAGGGGATTGAAAGGTGTTCAGTTGGTAAAAGTGCTTGCCACACAAGCATACATGGGTTCAACCCCAAAAACGCATGTAAAAAGCTGACCACAGTGACACACAACAATAATCCAAACACTGGGGAAGCAGAGGCTGAAGGATCCCTGGGTCTTACAGATCACTGTGTCTATTCTAGTCAGGGAACTTCAGGTTTAGTGAGAGAGCCATATGAAAAGGTAAGGTGGAGAGCAATTGAGAGACACACCCAACATTGACCTTTAACCTCCATATACATGCACACGCTGCACTCTCAGGGAAAACACACACACACACACACACACACACACACACACACACTCGAATAAATAAATATATAAATAAATAATAAAAGAATGGTAGAGTTTGGCTTCTTTAAAAAAACAAACAAACAAACAAAAAAACCAGTTAAGTTATATGGACATGTTTTTGTTTCCATCTAAGGTGTGAGATATGGAGCTGCTGCTTCCGACTGTCCACAGCAGCAGACTATTTGGCTCCTGCACGCTGTGGCAGGGGTGGGACTCTGCCAGCTGCAGAGAGTTGAATTCTGAGACCTCTTGAGAGAAAATAAATGCCAGAACCCAGAGTGGAACTAGAAAGCTGAGGAGAGGGGGGAGGGGAGGGGAGGGGAGGGGGAGGAAAACAAGGCTGTTCCCTCCCCTGCTAATTCTTGCTCATGCTGCTGCTGATGATGATGATGATGGTTGAGAGAAAAGACATGAGAAGAAGTTGGAGATATCCTGACTAGACAAAGAGTGGACTTGCCCCAAGGAGCTCAATGCTTTGATTCAGCAGGAAGTCGTTTAAAGAAACATACACCCCCTTCCCCCCCCCCCAACCTGCTTTGTCTCCTGCCTAGTGTTGAGGAGTGGCAAAGGATTAGGGTAGAATAAGGGTTGGAAGCAGGTAGAAGTATAAAAAGAACCCAAATGAAATAGCTCAAACAAATAAGCCCTCAATGAATAAATAAATAAACAAATAAGCTTCTACTAATATTTGTATTGACTTAGAAGTAAAATGACGGATATGGTGCTTGTCAGTAAGAGTGACAGTCTGAACTCTATCCCTATGGCCAAAAATTTGGTCTTAGGCAAGACTAGACTCCTAAAAGTCACCTTCTGACCTCCACAAGCACACTGTGACATGCCCCCAATAAACAGTGTAATTTTTTAAACGAATGAAAGATGAATTATGTATCTGTGTTCCAGTGGTCGGTTCCTTTCTGCATGGACTGGAAAGACTGAGGTTCTTTCAAATCAAGATCCAGACCCTTGAATACTCGGAGCCACTGCCTGAAGGAGCCCGCCTTCTCATGTGCAGCAGCCTCTTTTCATTGTTCTGAAGACATCCCGGCCATGGTCAAAGTCACAATAGCTATGTCAAAAATGTCTCTTGTTTATGTAACAAGAGACACAACAACAAAACAACAAAACAAAAACAAAAACAAAAACCAACCAAACAAACAAAAACTCAGAAGCAACAATCACAATGGACAACTTCTCTTGGAATGATAGTTTCCTCTTCCTCCTTCCTCCTCCTCCTCTTCCTCTTCTTCCTCCTCCTCCTCTTCTTTCTCCTCCTCTTTCCCCTACACTTTCAGATCTGCCCCTGCCTGATCCATTAACTAAAATAACTGACTTGAATATTATCATTCCCTTTAACTAGTTCTAACTTTAAAAAGTCACCTGACAGTTGAGTAGCAGAACCTGCTAATTTCTCCAGAATCCTAATATGATTTTTTTTAAAAGGCTTGCCCTTGAGCCATTGTGCAAACTCACCAGTCTTAAGTTCTGTGACCACACACCTATCTTTCTTCCTGAAAATCAGCCCATCCACTTTCCCCAGCACCTCTGACATCCCCCATCTCAGTAGAGCATTACTGAGCAGTTGCTGTCTATCACAAGGCAGAGACAAAGTCTTACCTGTGTCAAAACTGGTGGAGTTCAAACATCAAGGACACAGGATCAAGGCTGCTGGTTCTGCCTCCAGGGTCAATCATTTGTGTTAATCTCTCCCTTAACCTCACTTTTCTCTCTCTCTCCCTGAAGGCTTCCCATACATCCACCATCCACTTAATCAACAGAGGTCTTGGGGCCTCCTCACTGTACCCCATGTGTGAGGATGTATTCGTGAGCAAAGCTGAGATCTCATTCTCTTCACAGAAAAGATCAACAGGGACTTCCTAAATGGCATAACATCTCATGGATGGTGACCACGTGACACTGTGTAGATGAGCACCATATTGCAGCTGTGGAATTCCTGCAGGGCAGAAAGCCTGCTTCAACTTGATAATACTAAAAGTCAAGTGTCCATTATGTGCCAAAAAGATAAACAAGTGTTGTGAATGACCAAGTGATAGAACATGCTTTTTTTTTTTTTTTGAACCTCTCTCTCAAGGCACTCTATAGTCTAGAAACAGTAGAAAGATCTGCTTCCAACTCCCTCCAGCCCTTCTATGAGGAAGATTCTCCATGATGGTAAGGCTGCACCTTAGAGCTGAAGTGACCATGTCCTGAGAACTACATAGATCCCCTCTAGCTATGACAGCCATAAGGACTTCTTAGGACCACATTCAGAATCAGAAAGAGGAGACAGTAATGTGCAGACCACACCTTGTGATGAGCCAACCATGCCTTGTTCATTTAGAAATTCTAACATGAGACGGATCTTCCACTACACTATAGAGAGTTAAAAAGCGAGCCCAGAAGACTCCACAGTTAACACATGGCGTAGGAGAAAGAACACCAACTGGAATATGACATCCATCTGCAAGCCACTTACCACCTGATCTTACCCAGAGGATGAGTTCCCTGAAGCAACTGTCTCCCAGCAAACCAACAAGCATAACTAGTGTTGTCAAGCTAAATAAAATCAATGTGCTAAATAATCTATACACCACCATAAGATAGCTTAGGCTCTAGAAAATTAAGAGATCATCATCATCCAGCCATTATAAAAGGAAAAGCAATCACTCAGAGGGAGAAAGCCAATGATAAGCTAGCTTATTGACTCAGACTCCTCGGTGAGCCCTGGAACAGCTGTGCCTGTGTCCCAGTTTTCCCTTGTCGTTTTTTGCATCAGATTAGCAACTGTGAGGAAAAATAATTAAATTACTCGGAGCATAATTACGGTTGCAAGCTTGCTAATCTGTTTGTACATTATTTGGGGTATATTTTATTAAAAAAATATTATTGCATTTGGGTTTATATGATATTATCCTATACATATAATTAGATTTTGATACCTAGAGAATTTCTTCTTACAGATGCCTAGCGATATATATCCTATACAGAAAACAATTGGTAAATGTCTTTGGCTGGTTAATAAAAGCCTCAATTTCTTATAGACTCCAGAAACTTCTGGGTGTTAATTCTAAAGATGGGCCAAGGTGGCTCCAGAAAATCCCAATGGTTCCAGGCTGCTAAGGACCCAGCAAGAGAGAGAATCAAGGGCTCCAGGTTAGGCAGATAATGCATGGACAATGTTCACACAATGTGACTCAGCCTACCCTTTGGTTCTGACAACACAGGGGACCCTTGCTAGACTTCCCACTGTTAACACTTGCATTTCTCTGCTAGGAAGGTCTAGCTCCCGATTCCACTCTTCTGACTTGCAGAGGGATTCACAAAGTGAGCAGCTAGAATGGGCTCCTGGTTCATGTCTGAGGAGACTTGGTAAATACTCCTGCCCTGGACACTTGGCATGCAAACTCTGGATTGTTTGTTTTTCAAAAGCACTGAAGTCCACAGGTCTGTCAGCTTGGGTTACCCACAGCCATCCTCAGCCACTCTCTGCCTTCTCTCATCTGTCCTTCCCTCGCCAAGCTAGTTGTAGCTCTGGGCTTGTACGCGCTACCTGCACAGATTGAAGCAATAATCACCAGTGATAAAAATGCATAAGAGTGCCTATATCAAACGAGCACAAAACAACAATCGGCTTAATATTAACATTGCATTGGGTATTAAAGTAATGTAGCAATGACTTAAGGAATAAAGAAGGGTGTGTATAGACTACATTCAAGGTTCTTGGCATCCACAGGAAATCCTAGACCCAGTTCACTACACAAATGACAAAACAACTACATTTCCTGAATTACTTCCCACAAAGGCCACTCCTACTCAAATCTTCTTGAGGTTGGCTTCTGAGATACCTAAGACGACCTGTCTTTCCCACAGGAAAAATAAACAAACGAACAAACAAACAAGCTCCTACTCAGAGTGACCATTGACAACACGATCCCTCTTCATTATCAGCTTCTAAGAAACACCCAAGGATACGGCCTCCTCCCTAGTGCAGTAGATCCTACTGGAGAGGGGACCGTGAGGTAGCTGGCGTCCTATCCCATGTCTATACATCATTCCCTGGCCACTCCTTCTCTCCCAATGATATCATGTGATAATTGGAAGTATATCTCTCTTACGAAGACTCATTTCAGAAAGGTCATTTCCAAAAGCACTTAAGATAGAACCTTCGCAATTTGAAAGATTGGTGGTTGTTCTCTGCAATGAAAAAAAAAAAAAAAAAGTCTCAGCACATGTTCCCTTTCACAAGCTACCCATGGCCAGCCGCCTCACCTGCTCCCTTAGAAGCCTGGAACCCCAGAGGGGATATCCTTTTTATCCATGTAAGCCAGCTTCTTCATCAGCATAGCCCAATGAAAGAAAGGAAAACAAGAAAAATGAAAAGAGAGCTTTGTAGTAGATTATTGTAGGTAAAATATTGTACTTAATGAATTGATTTCCAAATCATTTATTGCCTAGATGGCTATGTTAACTGGTCATAATGTAAGTAATGAGATGATATTAATGCAAAGGTATTGTAATATAATTATCTCAAGCAAAAAAAAAAAAAAAAAGAAAAAAGAAAAGAGAGCTTTGAGAAATTTGATTGACTTTTACGACCATAGAGTAAATACTATCTCTTAATAAGTAATAAATTGAATGTGCCATCCATAGCTAAAGCCCCAAGAGTAAAAAAAGAATTACCTGTGAAAAAGCAATGCAGTCAACATTCCAGCTTGAGTAAGAGAGGAGCTAAGAAGACCTCACTGCTAGCTGAGGAGTTATACCTGATGGCTACTAGGGGAAGCAGAGTCTGTCTTTAAGAGTGTGGGCTCTGATAGGTGAGACACAGAGTCACAGACCCATGAGTCTACAGCTAACACAAATGAGACTCGGTAGAACGTACATAAATATGTGTGTGTGTGTGTGTGTGTGTGTGTGTGTGTGTGTGTGTGTGTGTGTGACAGAGAGAGGGAGGGAGGATTTAGGAGGAAGAAGGGGAAAATATAGTGAATATATATCATCTGTCTATATGCCATTCTCAAATAATTACATTAAAAACAAAATTTAAGTGAATTCATCTTCCCATTAAAAGCAATAGCAAAAGAAAAAAAAAAGGAATATCATATAAGATTCATACAAAGGTAACCCAGACCCAAAAGGACACACTTGGAAACGCAGGGACAAAAAAAAAAATGGAGCTGAGACTGAAGGAAAGGCCATCCATCCACAGACTGTCCCACCTTGGGATCCATCCTACCTGCAGACACCAAACCCTGACACTATTGCTGATGCCAAGAACTGCTTGCAGACAGGAACCCAGTAGGGCTGTCTTCTGAGAGGCTCTGCCGGCACCTGACTGAGGCAGATGCAGACACAGCCGACGATTGGACTGAGTCCAGGGACCCCAACAGAAGAAGGACTGAAGGAACTGAAGGGGTTTACAACTCCATAGGAAGAACAACAGCATCAACTAACCAGACCACCCAGAGCTCCCAGGGACTAAACCACCAACCAAAGAATACACATGGAGGGACCCATGGCTCCTGCTATCTATGTAGGAGAGGATGGTCTTATCTTGCATCAGTGAAAGAGGAGGTCCTTGGTCCTGTGGAGGCTTGTTGCCCCAGCATAAAGGACCCTAGAGCGGTGAGGTGGGAGTGAGTGGGTGGGTGGGTGGGGGTATACTTTCTTAGGGGAGGGTGATGGAGGATTTGAAGAGGGGAGATTGGAAAGGGGGACAACATTTGAAATCTAAATAAATAAAATAATCAATTTTTTAAAAAAAGATTCATATAAGATTTAAGTATTGGGTATCAATACTAGAGATTTAGGAGCAATAAAAAATAAGGAAAAATAATGAATAGTAATCCTTGAGCTATCATACTTATGAGATAACACATAATCTGCCATCACACAATGTATATTAAATCTTCAAGGAGCCTTCCAATCTCCCTAAGCTGTTTTCATGAGTTTCATGGATATCATTAAGATACTATTGAAGGCCAAGCAACAGAAACAGCATCTCTGCTTCTAAAAATATGTAGCATAAACTTAAAAAAAAAAAAAAAAAAAAAAGACAATACACAAATGGCTAATGAGCGCCAGGGAGAGAGATGCTCATTGTCACTGGGCCTTAAGGAAATTCGAACCAAAACCACAATGAGATGTTGAACACCGTATACTCATTAAAGTGGTAATTAACAGAAATAAGTAAATCCTGAGAAAGTTCTAGGGATGCTGTAACCTCTGTGCCCTGTCAGGGGAAAGGGAGAAGAGCAGTAGATGCCACAGAAAGCTGCTTCTGCAAAAACTGAAAGTATGATTGTCCTGTAATCCTGCATATATACCCAGAAGAGTTCACAGCAAAGCCTCGAAGACATAGTTGCAGGTCCTTGTACTAGGGGCACTTTGACACCAGATGAAAGGTAAGCGCAGCCTGAGCATTCATCAGTAGACACAAATGGATAACTAGATACAAACAGATGACAGATACGCATGGATGTCCTTAAGAAGAAAGGAAATTGAAGCTTGAAGATTTTATGCTTTGGGTTTGTGTGTTTGTTTTTGGTTATGGTTTTGGTTTTTTGGTTTTTCAAGACAGGGTTTCTCTGTATAGCCCTGGCTGTCCTGGAACTCACTTTGTAGACCAGGCTGGCCTCGAACTCAGAGATCCGCCTGCCTCTGCCTCCCAAGTGTTGGGATTAAAGGCGTGGGCCACCACGCCCGGCGATTTTATGCTTTGTGAAATAAGCCAGCCATTAAATAGATAGATAGATAGATAGATAGATAGATAGATAGATAGATAGATAGATACATAGATAGATACATAGATAGATAGATAGATGACTATATTTACTGGGTAGACATATAGTAGTCAAACTCATAGACACAAAAATTCTTTGGTAGTTGCAAGGGATGAGCAGGGAAAGAATACAAAGAGTGGGTTAATGGGTTGAAAGTTTCAGTTTGGAAAGATGAAAAGAGTTCAGGAGATGAAGAGTGGGGCAAGTGCACAATAATGTGAATATATTCAATGCCACTGAAATGCACCTTTTAAAATGCTCAAGACAGTAACATGTGTGTGTGTGTTTGTGTGTGTGTGACTGTGTATGTGTGTGTTTGCATGCATGTGCATATTTCAGCAATATTTTAATACAGTAACTTTTGAGTTTTACAGTCAGTATTCTAAAGTCATGATTTTTGGTAGAGAATGAGCATAGCCACCACAGAAAGTTGGGTAAGATTACAAGTGATGTGGCTTAAGAGAGGGTCATGGTTGACAGTGGGTGCTATCTCACTATCTCTTTACCAGGTGTCAGTCTTCTGTCTGTGCTTCTGTGTTTCGAGGAAAAAGCTGGACTCCCAGAGAGGGCGTGTACAGCATCCAGTGTGACCTGTCCCCTGTCTTTGAGCCTGGGGGCCATCTTCTTCCACAGCATACTGTTTCCTTGTATCCTTTCTGAAGGCACTGTTTCCAATATTTGATTCTAACCTTAAATTCTGACCCCTTAAATATGCTCAATTTCTAAGTTCTTTTGCCCTTGGATAGCTTCCTTTTGAAATACACTGTATAGGAGGTTAAACACAGAGCCCAGTGACAAATGAGCTTATCAGCCAGCCTCTTTGTGGAAGCAGCTGGCTCTGTCCCTCAAAAGGGACTCCTTTGAGAGGGATGATACATCTTCAAGGAGCGACTTCTAAAGAGTCCTCACATCAGAGCACAAGTTTAGCTCTCACGGGCTACTTCTGCCATCTAGGAAACAAACTTACACCACGTCAATCTCTGCTCCAACCCCAGGCCAACTGACCTCCTCCTGACGAGAGTACCACTCTGTGAAAGAACGTGATCCCTTCCATTCTACATGCCTGTCCTATGGCTTCACGTGAGTCAGTAGGGATGTTTTCAGGATAGGATACGGTCACCATGAGGAACAATTTATAGGACCCAAGAGTCCATAGCAAAGTTCTGCACCCTATAACTCCAATACCCAATCAGGGATATTTCAAAACATGCACAAAGTTGCTATTCTTTGTATGTGTCCCTTTTGTGTCTTTACGGTGCTTTGGCTCTGCATTCACAGCTCTCAAGTTAGCTCAGAGTTACATACACATGGTGTTCCTGGTCAGTTTATTACTAGAAAAATGGATTCACAGACAATTACTTTAATGACCTCCCTGCTGACAAATTACATACATATTCTAAAGTATATAAAATATATAAATATGGATACTGCCTATATACATATAAATTATATATATATATATATATATATATATATATATATATATATATATGCCACTTCTTTAAGTACCTGATCATGTGTTTGTGTTTTCCACCTGGTAGCTTGATTTTAGGAAGAAAATCATTCTTCTTTTAAACCCATAGATTAACTTTAAATAAATGAAGCGTCATTGTGAGGTCACCTGGTCACTAGCATGTCCTGCATTGCCTTTGTAGAGTGCCAACTCTATATCTTCTCTTTATAGGCTGCCATAATGTTTACCAGTTTCGTGTCACTAATTTATGTCAGTGTAGAAAAGCTTCAATACACAGGATTTCAGCTCAGACAATAGGTATGGCGTACAGGCAGATTAAACACCTATAAGTCTCATTGAAATAGGATTTTGTCAGGGAAGATCTGAGAAAAATTTATATAGCTCACTAATAAGTAACATGAAATTTCAAATTAAACTATTTCCTTTAAAATATTGATGTCTACTACTCTTTATCTTTTCCTTTCAGAGTTTAAAAGTACATTTAAGTTACACAAATGGGCCAAGGTGAAGGCTCAGCCAGTAAAGGTGCTTGACACATACTCCTGGCAACTTGAATTCAGTCCATGGAGCCCACATAAAAGCAGAAGGAGAGAACCAATTCTACAGAAACTCTTCTGACACCTACATGCTCTCTGTGACATGCATCCAGCCTATACACACACATACACACATGTATACACACGCACATGGGCACACATATATACTTATACCCATACACATACATACATGCATACACACACATATACACCAATAGACATACACAAATATACTCATACACACACAAAAACACTCATGCATACACATACATTCACACACACATGCACACATGCACGCACATAACATACATGCACACATGCGCACAAACATACACACAAATATGCATACACAAATATACACATGCATACACATACACAAATACATACACAAATAAACACACACTTGCATATTCACAGTCTCAGACACACACACATATACATACACACACATATCCAGCATTCAAATGCACAAAATAACAAAAATATTTTTTTAAAAAGCCACATAAGAAAAGAGTATGTCAATGAAAAGAACACTTTTCAACCTATGACAGTTTCACTAAGATATTTCCAAACATGTATACTAAGAGAACATTATGCATGAAAGGTATAGGACCAAAGGCAGAGAAGATGCCTTCTTTCCAGGGAGAAACCAACCCACTTTTTATTGTTCTTTAGCTGAAAGAACAACTCTCCATATTTGCCAATCAATCAAGACAGTTCTCTTATCGAGAAATTCTGGCTTTCAAGTAAGATTTTTTTTGGAAGGGCCAATTCTACTCTGCCAACTTATTCAACCTTGAATAGAAAAGACGCTCAGGAAACTGCTTTCCAGAAGAGCACCTCCCACATCTAAGCCCCTCTGAGAGCACACACTTCGTTCGAGTGCAGCTAGTGAGGATGACAGATAGGACGGGGTTACCACGGTGCGCTGACATGCAACCATGCTGACAATGGGGGAGAGACAGAGCCACATTTGTATAGACAGGTGGGAACCTCAAAGGACTGAGAACTCGCCAAGGTAGGTACTAAGTCAGACACTGTCCTGCACAAGGCATGGGTGGACTGGAAATTTCCATGAAGCAGGGCCAGGTGGTTTACCCAGAAACCCCATTGCTTTTCTGAACTATTGCTGCCCAAATGACATCAATATTGCTTAATTGATTTAAAAAAAAAAACCTCAAGTTTCTAGTAATTTGACAAGTAATGAACAGTACAAAAGATAAACTAACTATGTAGCCAAGGATGAGCTGATAGAAAATTCTACATTTTACCCACATATTCCTTTTCAATTTTCATGTTATTTTCCCAGGCACTAAAACTTGGAGATCAGTCTCATTTTAGCCTCAACTGCTTTGTCTTATATCCAAGGACTCTCCATACGGTGCCTCTCTCCATCAGTGTGCTGCATTCCTGACTCTCACTACAATACCCCAGTCTAAGAATCCACATCTGAATGCTTGCGTTTTCTGGCCAACTCCTAACCAGGTTTCCAACAATGCCCTCCTTCCCAATTAACTGCTGCTAAGCTCATGTTTCCACATGCCAGTTTCTCTGCCAGCCTGAGAATCTTCTTTAACCCCCTCCTTCTCAGGGGCCCTATTTGTAAACAGTGTAATCAGTCTGACTTCCATATTTGCTGGGCCCAGGTCACCTGTCCATCACACACTCTACAGAAAAGAACACAGCTCTCTGACTTTGGAATATTTCAGAGTTGAACCCGGCTCTGCCAATTACTTCCTAGGAAACTCTGAGTAAGTTCCTTTCGCTCTTGGCTTTCTGTAAATTCACTTGGGAGAAATAAAATTGATGACAAGTGGTTGTTATGGAAATTAGAGGTAATGTCTACAGTAAGAGCTTGGTGCAGCTTATATATACTATCTCACCTTTGTTCACATTAGACCTCATACTCGGATGCTCACCCTACCCCTATCTTCTACTCCCGAAAGCTCCAAAGACGGTATTAAGCAACGATGGGAAGAGCCGTGTGAGACCCATTGCTCCACAGGGGTCCTTTCTAGCAAACCCTCAATTGAATCATATTTTTAAGAGTAGAAATAGAAATGCATTCCTGCCAAGAAAAATACTTGAACAAGATTTCACCTCTCAGAATCTTTTAGGCAAAGTAAGTGTCAGTGACTCCTTATTCCTGTTTACTTGAGAAATCAACAAATCTCAATCAAGTACTTATTCAACACCAGACACTAAAGTACTAAAGATACAAATCTATGATCTTGCTATGTAGCTATAATGATCAATTACCAAAGGCAGGAATTGGACACACATTAAAAAGGAAGGACCTGCGTGACAATCAAAATACTATAAAATAATATAAATGGAAGAAGACAGGATAGCTAACTTTAGGTCTATGGTAAGTCTACATAGAAGATGTGGAATCAAATTAAAGTGTGGTTCGTATGGAGAAGGAAGGCTTCCTGAAACTGAGCAGGAGCAAAGGCTTCCAGGAGCAGATTCTGAACAGGGAGTCTATACAGACAAAGGTATACATAGAACCAGAACGCATCAGTGGAAATCAAAGGTTCCACAGCTAAGGCTTGGGTTAGGATGTGGAGTATGGAGAAAGAAGAAAAAGGTTCCCATTAAGATGATTCCCAAAAGTGGGTTTGAGCTTTATACTAAGGGCTTGGGAAAGTGAGAGTGTAGAGTTTAATTCCAGGTTTTTCACTAGCTGAGATTTTTGTGGCTATTAAACTTACTCACGGTGCCATAAGAAGTGGCGTGCAGTTCCATGTGCTCGCACGCATTCCAAGCCAACAAAACGTTATGTGAAAAAATGATTAATGGCCTTTCCTAAGGAAGTCTGGGTAGTGGTGTTGGGAGAAGCAATGTGAGCAGAAAGAGGTAAGACCCTCACTGATTTCTGGGTACCAGTAACTGAAAGGCGGGGAGGGGAGGGTGACAAAGTCCCTGGTCAATAATGACAGCAACAGGGATGAGCAAAGGGATCTGATTGGGTAGCTTGTACACTCACAGCAGAACTGCCACTTGTGCAGATGATCTCTTGGTCCCCCTTCGGAAATGAGATGATAGGATATCACTTATCCTGGTCCCCAGAAAAATTTAGCGTGGCATATCATAATCAGGAACCCGAGGGGCCTTGACAGGAAACAGTTTTTATTCACTCCTTTCATGGATGACTTCAGCAGTTTATACCAGGTCTCAGTCTTCTAAAGTATGCCTCTGAGGTCTGCGACTTTCTGTCTATATCCCTGTCTGTCTCTGCCTCCCTCTGTCTCTCTGTCTCTCTGTCTATGCCTCTTATTATCTATTTATGTCTATCTCTATCTCTTATCTCTCTGTGCATATCTCTCTGTCTCTATCTCTTTCTCTGTCTCTCTGTCTTTGTCTATGTCTCTGCCTATCTCTATCTCTGTCTCTTTCTATCTCTGTTTTTGTCTCTGTCTATGTTTCTTCTCTACCTATCTCTATCTATCTCTGTCTGTCTCCCTCCAGAGAGTGTGCGCTGGACCTCAGGTATGCTAGGCAAGCACTCTACCACCAAGATATACCCTCAGAGTTTTATATTTATATTTATTTATATTTCTTTTTCATCTTGAGACAGTGATTCACTAAATTGACAAGACTATCTTTGAATTCACTCTGTAGACCAGGCAGGCTTTGTACTTGCAATCCTCCTGCCTCAGCCTCTTGAGTGGCTAAGACTATAATCCTGTGCCAACATACCCAGCTAAAGATTGTTTTGAAGAACAGATAAGAGCCTGCATACACAATACCTAGAACACCCCTTGGCATATGGGAGATGTTCCATGGGATAGACCATCATACTATATACAAAGTCCCAAAAAAACAGAGTCACAAAGTCCTCTAAGAAGAGTGAGGAACAGACTGCTAATTAAATCTTAATTGCGGTCTACCCATAACAAACACAATTGAGATGTCAGGAATGACTGCAGCAAAGAGAGAAAGCAAAACAACATGAGAAGTCCTCCGCAGAAAACTCTTCTGTACACCATTTATAATCCTCTATCTCCCTGGGCAATTAACACCAAGCTGATTCTCAAGCTAATGTTGCTAATTTAATGGCACTAAAGTACATGACCAGTATCCCAAAGCTTACTTTCTGCATCTAATGAAAGTGTACAGGGATGGGGAAGCCCACAGGCATCTAAGACTCCATCTTCTTCCCCCCTCTGAAGTCTCAGCCAACATGGCTGCTCCATACAGAAGAGTGACATTTCTGACGTCTAAGATTAGGGATGTCTGAAACCTAAAAGTAACCTGCTCTACTCTCCTAAGAGAAACAGAAGATGAAGAAGCCAAATGAGCCAGGTGGTAATTGTGTGGGTCCAGAGAGGACATCTTCACATTCAGCTAAGACAGGGACGGTGCCATCTGGTCAAAAGATGAGAGAGATATGCTAAATGGCCTGTTTATCTCTGAGCCCTGTTATGTCCCAATAACATGTTCCAACACCCCATCTATGCAGCATGTTCCAATACCCCATCTATGCCACAGGCTCAAGAAATCCCCCAGTGCTATTTATAGGGCAACTCAGATCAGCTTGTCTTAAGGAGCATCCAGGTGACAATCGCTCTGTGATGACTGCCCAAAATGCCATCGCCTAGAATAATAGGAACTAGAAGCTGGAGAGATGGCTCAGTAGGTAAAAATGCTTGTGGCCAAGGGGGACCACTTGAGTTATATCCCAGGGACCTATACTATAGAAACAATTCCTTATTGACTTCCACACATGAGTGGTGACACACATACACACACACACACNNCACACACACACACACACACACACAAATCAATTAATCAATAATAAATAAATAAATGTAATTCAAAAATTAAAAATAAAATAATAGGAAACATAAAATATTTATGTTAACCTTAATTTCCCTTAAGAAGGAAGTTGTATTTGTTTGGAAATCTACCCAGTCCTGGGTTGGCTTCATTTAGCACTGGTCCCTTAAATGGTTTAACAGAGCTTCTCTACGGGTATTTCTTCTACAACAAAGGGACGCCAGCTCTCTCAAGATCTGCAATGGCTTCCCATTCCCCAGAGTCAGATCCACCTGCACAGCTCCTCAGAGTATTCAACAGCACTAACATCCCTCTCAGAATGTCTCCAGACGCCAAGGACAATACGATAACTTCATTTCTAGCTCTTTTTCTACAACTAAACCATGACGCTCACCCCCGTAGTGTGTGCCCATCAAAGGTTAAATTCAGCAACTATCTCAGGGAGTGTTGCCCTCACAATGCTTGGACACCAATGTCACCATGGAACAATGTCACCAGTCCCTCCACAAGGCTGGCATACAGGTTAGCCATCTCAAACCAACCCATCCCAGCAGAAGAGAAGGTAGTGGAGAAAGGATGGCGATCACTCCCTGAACTGATGGATTTATATCCTCAATAGAAGGCAAAGCTGAGTCCCTTTTTAATAGACCTTAGCAATGCAAACTCTCCCCACCCACCCACCC
>NC_034610.1:31406170-31451041 GCF_900095145.1 Mus pahari
CGCAAACATCCAGACAGATCCTGGAACTATTAGGATCTCGCAGAATAATAAAATCAGGGGACCCCAAGGGCTCTTTCCTTAAGCAAGGATATATTTAGGGCCACTTTTCTTCCTCTCCAATCAGAATAATGAAGCCAGATGGCTTCTCCCGAACATCACAACTCAGTAACCTACATGGTTCCTGGGGCAGAAATGAGTCTCCTAACAAACCTGCTAGCTTGCTCTGTTCCAACTCACAGAGAATCCCTTCCTCATGGGGATCCTCTGGCCAGCACTCTGGTAATGGTTTGGTAACAGGGCTAGGGCTAGGGCGGGAGGAGGAGGGGTCACTCACCATTTGATTGCTATACCAATACAGCGACGACCCCTTCAGCACTACCCAGAACTTTTTCCATTTGTTGCTTAGGAAAGTTCCCTTTTCCTTTTTCTTGTACAGCCAACCCTGGCAGTCAGCGTGGCCCAGATCTTTACAGGATATCCTTCTCCGACTCATGCTGAAAAACCCTGCAAGAGTTGCAAGGACAGGTGAGTGTGACCCGGACTCAGATGACAAAATAAAAGGCAACTTTTAGCTGTTGGCATGGCAAGGAGTGGACATTTTCATTCATGCAAAGTGAATATTTAAAAAAAAAAAAATCATGTATCTGTTCTATTTTTAAACCTCCATTCCGTGCCAAGAAAACCCGGGCAAAGAGACTTATATGCAAGTATGGGTCTGAGAACCTCAGTCAAAGAGAGTAAGTTGAAAACGTTAAACTCAGGGGCTGGAAGCCACATTGTGGTAGACACACGCGGGTTCTTCCCACAATAACAGAGGCAGTTATGCAATAGGAACGGAAGGGTTAAAGCCCACCTAGGAACACGGTGACTTCCCGGACTCAGAGCCAGCTTCTCAAAGCTCCGTGGACAGAGCATGAGGAAACTGGTCCAAATGAACAGCATGCCAGTCTTTCTTAAAAATCAATCCAAAAGCAATCCCCCAGAAAAAAAAATAATCTGGCACCCATCTCCTGATATTAAGATTCAGACAGTCAAGAATCTGATCCCCCACCCCACCCCACCCCACCCCAAGAAGGCATCCACGAGAGAGAAAGAAAGAAAAAAAATCACACTAACACGGACAAGAAAGGAATAAAAGAACAAAAGGAATTGAATTACCTTGAGTTTTCTTCCTGGGCTTCTGACGCAAGGGAACCTGCTGGAAATGCAGGAAGGAAAGAAAAGAGGAAATTTCTGATTGTGTTGTAACATTTGTAAAGAGAGAGGGAGGGAGGGGTGGCAGTGTTTATGAGCGGGGTGGATTCTAAAAAGAAAAAAAGCCTCTCCAAGCGGAGCTCAAGGGGAGCTACCAGCTGAGGCACAAAATGTGCTAATTAGAATCGATATACATTGAGCTGAACCTGGGAAAAAGAGTAACAGGCATTTATGTATCGCTTCCTGTTTCCTCCCACAAGCAGCACTCGCTACTACTTAGGTTAGGATGGCACAGGGTTTGTTGAAGTTGGAAAACATCATGAAATACAGTACAAGAAACAATATCTTTTCTTTCTCCCCTTAATTTCTAAACCATACCGACTATTTAAGTAAAACTGGAGAATAATTGTTTCCATCTCAAACTATTAAATGCTCACATCACACAAACTTTGTGATCTTACTAATATGCAGGAAAAATTCTTTATCTCTTCTTGGACTCTTCAGGGACTCTGAAGTCTCCTGATCGAGAATTTCTTATTTGCAGCCTAATATACATATCTCATTCTATCTTTATCTCTGAATATTTCTCACACGTCTTATAGAAGATAAATATTCAAATATTCAAATCAGACATGAGGATTTATACAAAATACACACATTTGTCATAGCACATTTTCATCAA
Source organism: Mus pahari (assembly GCF_900095145.1). Taxonomy (NCBI): domain Eukaryota; kingdom Metazoa; phylum Chordata; class Mammalia; order Rodentia; family Muridae; genus Mus; species Mus pahari. The sequence goes on from NC_034610.1 coordinate 31,408,047, forward strand.
GTCATGTGAAATCAGATTCCAAAAAACACTGGGAATCACGAAGGAAAAAATATGCTTGCAAATGCCTCTCCTGCTGTGTCTGTCTGTCTGTGTACATGTATGTATATAAACATTAGACAGAATTTTTTTTTTAGATTTATTTATTTATTATATGTAAGTACACTGCAGCTGACTTTAGACACTTCAGAAGAGGGCATCAGATCTTGTTACCGATGGTTGTGAGCCACCATATGGTTGCTGGGATTTGAACTCAGGACCTTTGGAAGAGCAGTCGGTGCTCTTACCAACTGAGCCATCTCACCAGCCCAAGACAGAATTTTAGCTTTAGAAAATTTCATTTTTCTTCCACAGCATCTATGCTAAAATCCTTCAGGTTTAAATAGATTTCATTTATGTTAACAAGTGGAGTTTTGTTTTTTGTTTGTTTGTTTGTTTTAGCACTCAGTTAAAATGTTCTAAAAGTTGGTAGGTGATTTCATGAAATGTATGGTTCTCTGGATGCATCTGGCTAGAAGTCCACATATCTAACCACCGATGGATGGCATCTGTGGCTCTGCCATATGATTACAAGGGAATATAATCTACACTGAAAATAGTATAGAATTTTTTAAAGCCACAGGCCAAGATTTAACAAGGAAAATTCACTCACTATTACCCAAGGAAAAGTCACTCTAAACCCATAAATATGTATGTATGTATGTATGTATGTATGTATGTATGATTTCTAATCTCATAAGTCTCAAGTATATCTGCCAAGATTTATTTGTGAAAATATTCTGATAACTAAATATCCTGTTCCTGTAAATAACTACATATCAATGCATCATGGAGTGTACAAAGATAAGCAAACACTTAACAAGCAAAACCCGCCATTTAGAGTAAGGATGACTCGCAATTCCCTCATCAGGGAGGTCGGAGTTAAGGTTAAATTGTTTTTCTTCATGGACACAAGACCAGGGCAACCCTGAGTTGGCTTTGTTTTGTTTTGTTTTGTTTTGTTTTTATAAACATCCCTTCTTCCCTTGGATCATTCAGTGATCTTTTTTAGGGCAATTTTTAAACAGATTCAACATGTGTCAATCTTGGCAAGTCTAAACACACTATCATGTTAAGGAGCTCCATCTACCTTTCCTTACCCGAATATTTCCCACACTATCAACTTCTTAGTCTAAGATTCCCTACTATTCCTTAGTCTCTGGGCTAATTTTTTATTTTTTATTTTTACACCACTATCCTGAGATCAGGAAACCCAATTAGTACCTACTGGTTACACAATATTGTCCAAATTAAGAGCTGAGGCTGAAGACACAGATAATAAATGAACTTACTCATCAGTAAGACTTGGGGACTCTGGGATCCTAAAAGGCAAGCAAAGTAACTAAGAACTAAGGTTGTGGGGAAAAAGCAGAGATGTCCAAGCTGATTCCTAGAAGGCTGGAAGCCCAGGTAAACAAGATGAAACTACATTGTTTCAAACAGCAACAGCAGCTTTTAAAAAGAACCCCCCAGTAGGACACAATGCCTGGGGAACAGCTTTGAAGTCTGGAAGGAAAGAACAGAAGAGGTTTTACATTCTTGGGCTCCTGGAGCATGGAACAGGGACCTGAGTCTCCAGTCATTGTGCCACGGGCAGTGTCCCATCACTCCCAGCAAGCTCCTTGCCATCCAACTCTGCCCTGACAGCCCTCCCTCATGGCAAAGCCGCTAACTGAAATAACAAACTAGTAAGGGTTTCAGTTTCTCTTGATAGATGTGACTATGAAACCCCCAACTGTTCTATAAGAAGGAATGAAAACAACCTTTGAGAGCTTTACAGAGTCTTAAGACACATTTTCCTCCTCACAACAGGAAGTGGAACCCATGAACTAGTCAGTTTCAAGACCTTCATGTGGCTTTCTCACTGGGTAGGTTGAAAACACTGACAGGCGATTGAGCAATTTATGAGAACATTTCAACCTTCACAGACATTTAAAGTTTAATGAGCTATTTCTCCCAACCTATTTTCTTCCTGTTTGAATGACATAGAGAAAACTGACATCTTATTCTAATAAATAAATAAGTTTTCTCTAAATTAGGTCTAAAACTTGGGGGTCAGTCTTCTAGGAAAATATATGCATAGTTTTTAATTGAAGAAAAGTAGACTTTTCTTTTGGCCTTGAAAAGATGGCTCAAGTGTCTCATTTGAGAGCTGAGGAGATGGCTCAGTCAGTAAAGTGCTTGCTGCATAGACTTGAGGACCTCAGTTAGATGCCTAGAAACCATGTTTAATATTCAGATGTGGTAATGTGATTGTAATGCCAGTATTAGGGAGGCAGAAACATGCAGATTGCTGGAACTTGGTTAGCCAGCCAGACTAGTCTACTTAGTGAGCTGCAGGACAATGAGAGACTCAAATGACAAAATGTATGTATGGTTCCTCAGAGTAATACCTGAGGTTGACCTTTGACACCCCCACCCCCCCACACACACACATGCATATACTCATGCATCTTCAATGATCATAGTCTTTAGCAAGAATTACATAGTTATGTGTTGACATTCTAGTTTCATTTCTGTGAAGCACCATGACAAAAAGCAAAGTGTAGGGAGAAGGGTTTATTTTAACTTATAATTCCAGCTTTAAGCCATTACTATTGAGGAAATCACGAGTGTGGAAACCTGAAGTCACTGATCACATCACATCCACAGTCAAGAGTAGAAAGAAAGAAATGCTTACATGCCCACTTGCTTCCTTGTGCTCAGCTCATTCTTATACAGTCTTATACCTGCCTAGGGAATGGTGCTGCCCACGGTGGGCTGGGTCATTCCCTGTCAGTTAACTTAAGGCAATTCCTCACACATGCCCCAGGGCAGCCCAAAGTAGACAATCCCTGATTGAGATTCTCCTCCCAGATGATTCTAGATTATACTAAGCTGGTAACGAAAGCTAACTGCTAAAGTGGACAAACAGTTCTTCATTTGCAGGAACACTGGCTTGCAGCATTGCCCTTATTTGTGGTAATGGTTTCTCACATGCCTGGCAGTGAAAACTACCATTACTTATTTATCAATTAAATGACAAAATCTCTAAATTTGGGGTTCTCCACGAATACTTGACATTTCCACAAATATATCTCTATATGGTTGGAAAGCTAAACTCAACTTTTTAAAGGGAATTGTAAGGCATTTGATTCGTAAAAATCCACCTGTGACAATACACTTAAAACCTTGCTTAACTTTGTCAGGAAACTAACCACTTAAACATTATGTAAAACCAAAATATGTAATGAAAATCTCTGATAGTGAATAATGAAGACAGGTAGTGGGAGTCTGAGCTTGCTTATGATCACCTGGAAAAGCTATACAGTGGCAAAGGCTAGGGGAAGACCAATACATAAACAGAAAAGCAGTAAAAAATTAAGTTTAAAAAAAAAAAAGCCTCTGAGGGAAACTGAACTGGGATACCCTGGATCAAACTTAGGAGAAGAATGTCAGGGGAATAGCTGGGCATTGTGGCGCACGCCTTTAATCCCAGCACCTGGGAGGTAGAGACAGGCCAATTTCTGAGTTCGAGGCCAGCCTGGTCTACAAAGTGAGTTCCAGGACAGCCAGGGCTATACAGAGAAACCCTGTCTCGAAAAACCAAAAAAAAAAAAGAATGTCATGGGAATGAGGGAGAGACTCCAGAGAGACCCAGAGAAAGGGGGCCCCAAGCCATCCAATTTCGTTGCTTGAAAGGGAAATGTTCATTGAAGAATTTCTGTGTTATTGTTTTTCTCATCGTGGTGACAAACGACATGATAAGAGCAACTAAAGTGGGAAGGGGCTTATTGGGCCCTCAGTTTCAGGAAATACATCGTCACAGTGAAGGTGCAGAAGTTAGGTCTGGGGCAGCAGAAAATTGGAACTGTCACTTTAGGCCAGGAAACAAAGATCCAGGACAGGAAGCAGGTGCTCGCCCTCAAGGCTCCCCCTAGTGGCCTTTCTCATGAAGGGTAGGCCTGTGTCTCAAGGGTTTTACAGCTTCACCAAACTGCGACTACCTGGGGACCACATTTATGTTCAGCACAGGAGCCTGTGGGAGGCACTTCTGATTTAGATCATCCCAGGAATCTTGACTATCTCACCCCCATACTATTTGGAACCACAAGACAAATTCCAACAGGTTCCAGGATGAGTGGGAACTAAGAAGCTATATTGATGACTGCGAGGAAGAGGAGCCACGATCTCACTAGGCAGATTCAAGGCCAGAGCACTGATAAAGCCACGTGCTTTCCGCTCAAGCCAAGTATTCTGTTTAAACTCACTGTGCTAAGCGAGTGATGTATACTTGACACAAATTAACAGGACAGTATAGGATACTCCAGCTACACCATATGCTGAATTATTGATTGTCATTTCATTCTCCCTTTCTAATTTTTGAGATTTTTTTTAAGAAAATAAGCTATAAATACTTCTGTCTTTCCAAGCTCTGCCCTCATCTGCTTTCTTGGTCACTCCATCTTACTCTGCCCTGAGCATGTTTTCATTCCCACATACAATTTAGTATCTTGTTGTGAGAGTTAAACAATAACACTAATGCAGATATGTTTCATTATTTCACTTTTGATGGTTTTTTCCATGCTGATACATATAACTACATATTATTGTCAGTGTGACAATGAATATATATTCTGTGACTTCTTTATCCAATTGGTTCATAATGAGCTTGTTTGGTATTAATTTGAACTAAAGTTGCATGGTAATAGTATATGTGTATCTTCAAGTATTCAGTTATTTTCAAGTAGCTTTCAGAGTGCCCATTTACAATCCCTCATGAAACATACAATTTTTTAAACTTTTTAATATGTTTGTTTATTTATCTTTTTTATTTGTGTGTGGACACAGACAGTGTCCAATATTGATTTTATCTCATACATTGAGCTTTCTATTTTAAGAAGTATATCTTCCTTCTCAATATTACTAAATAATTTCAAGACCCATTTATACTTTTCATTTTGGAGAAAGGTTTTTGAAAGACTCTAAAACATTTTTTAAAAACTTTTTTTAGAATCCTACCCTTGATTTGTTCATGAGTTTAAAACTCTTAACTGAAATGATGATCTCCTTTTTTATTGTATATCCTAAATTTACAGAAACTATTTTTAATGTGTTTTGAATTTTTTCTTTGTGTAGACAGCTACAACAGAAAACAACAGACTGGGTCACTTATAAAAGAAGGAGGAGGAGGAGGAGGAGGAGGAAGAGGAACAAAATGTCCTAGAAGCTGGAATACCTAGGCAAGGTCAAGTTGCTAACAATGGAGATGACCTCTTCCTGACTTGCAGACATCTATGATCTTACTATAACCTCACATGGCCAATAAGAAATCCCTGTTCACCAGATAAAGGCACAACTGTCATTGATGAGGACACCACCCTCATGACCTATGACCTCTCAACACATCTCTGAACAGCATCCCATTTTGAATTGGATTAGGACTTTGGCATGTGAATGTGGCAGAGAGAAGATACACACATTCTATCCATTTTAAGAAAATGATATTTAGGGGCTGAAGAGATGGCTCCGTGATTTAGAGCACCGACTGTTCCTCCAGAGGTCCTAAGTTCAATTCCCAGCAACCACATGGTAGCTCACAACCATCTGTAATGGGATCCGAGGCCCTCTTCAAGTGTGTCTGAAGACAGCTACAGTATACTCATATACATAAAATAAACAACTAAATTTTTTAAAGTAATTCTAAAAAAGAGAATGATATTTATATAAAAGTCTCCTTCCTCTTCTCTTCCTTCCTGTTTCTGTCTCTTACCTTCCTCTCCAGTGGTTCGAAGATTGCCTCAACCTAATAAGAGCTCACCCTAGGATCTCGCTTGAAATGCTCAAGAAGAATCTTGCATATCCAGCCTCTTACCCAGTTGACTATCCTCTTTAGTTCCTGTTTTTGAGCCTGCCTGGGTTTCCTTCATCCCTAAGATGCCCAAATGTGTAACTGTGGGTAGTGGTTTGGCACTTTTCTTTTCTTTTCTTCTATCCACAGCCCTTTTCATACACTGGGAGCCGCAATCTGTCATTGTCACCAGTGAGTAGACCTTCCTTCCCCTTACTGATTGTTTTTTTCCCCCTCTGAACCTGCCATCAAATGCAAACATCTTTCAGATCACCGAACAGGAACCCATCAGGCCCTTGGCTTCAGTCACACCACTGTCTTTTGGGTTTGATTTTCAGAAGTGAAGAGCAAGCTTTTGATCCGAACTATAACTTCTTTTCTTTCTATTTCTCTTTGTCTAACACTAATGCTTGCTTGAAGAAAACTAGAGTGTTGCCAAGTGTGAACACACAGCCATGTTCTTGGATGGAGGACATACACTTCATTTACAATAATCCACCCTTGAAATTACAATTGAAATGTCAACCTAGTGTCTCTTCTGATTGTAGCAACAAACATCTCCTAAATTATTATCATCGAATTAAAATCTCCTTATTATTGCTTTTCTCTACTCTGCAGAAGTCTCTGGCACTTTAACAGCTCACATCTGTAAATGTCTTTCCTTCTTCTGTACCTCCCCTGGTACAGAATCCTTTGAGACCCTGTCAAATGCCATTTCTATGTGGAGCCTTCTCTGGCTTCAGAAGCCGGTTAATTAGCTCCTGTATAGTTCTTGACTTCTCTCAGTGTTCTGTATTTGTAGTCATTGGAACAATTGCTATGTGTAACCTCCCAAGGTCCTGCCATGTCCTGGTCCACCCTCTTATTCACAGATGAGGAACTTCACCACTGTGGTTAACACCGAGATCACTTATAACTAGTGGGTCAGACCAAGTCTTTTGTCCAACAGCGCGTAACTTCGCTTTAGTCTCCAATCTTGTTGGCATGCGCTGCTGATGCCCATGTGGTGGGTATCATGTTTTCAATGGTTATCACCCTTTGTGGCTCAGAGTGATGGGTATGTTATAGTAACACGGCCCACCTGAGGTTCAACACAGAGCTGTGAGTCATTTTTTTGCCCTTTTCCTCAGCCCACACAGGGGCTCCATCGCTACTGTGACCAGATCGCCTCCCGGTGTCTGTGTAGTCTCTGATCTGTATTCAGTTCCACTGTTGCTGCCTTTGCCAAACTCTATCTTGTTCTATCATAAACTCGCAAGCAACACCTCATACCCCGTCTCACCACCTACAGTGTAGACCTTGGAGAGTCTGAGTTAACGCTCTGCTATGGCTCTACTTCAAATGTGTCAGCTCATAATTGGCTCTTGGCAGTCAGACCGAACCTCCGGCCGAGACTTCAGGACAGAACTCATGTTCTCGCGTACACCTTCAGCTCAGTGTCTAGTACCTAGCCCGATGTCTGACACACAGTAATCAAAACACCATGTCTTGTGTCTGCTTTGCTTCCGATAATGGCTGTAGTGGGGCGGGGGGGGGGGGATGCATTCCCATGTTCCTGCCAATGGGCAATTTGACAAACATCTGGAAAGTCTCTTGCTGCTGGATCACTCTGGGCTGCAAAATGCTTTCTTATGAGGGAAGCATTGGTGACATTGGGCAACCTAAAAAGTTACCCCACAGAACATTTCTCAGTCCAAAATTTATAGGGAAAAAACGTCGCCCTGACATTAACTGGCATGAAACTTCAGCCTGCCTGGAGAATGACCTCAGTTTCTCCTTGAGAGTAAAATGGACTAGTGTTGCACACCTTTATAGATTTACCCAACATACTATTTTCTCAACTAAACTAAACACACTCACTCACTCACTCACTCACTCACTCACAGTGCATTTTTTAGCGTGTCTCATCTGTCTTGTGAACCCAAGACAATCTCCTGTGAAGGGTGCCATAGGAACAGATGTGTTCCAGTCGTGGATAGCAAGCACCTCCCACCATACCCATGAACTGATCTCTACTGATTCTTGAGACTTCCCCAAACGGGGCTCTGTGGAAACAGATGGGACATGGAGCTCCAGGGTCTGACCTGTGTGTTTTGACTCACACAGGGCAGCACTGGCTCTCTTAGGTCAGCTAGTATTTATGCTGACGTTACTTACAGGACAAACTGCCAGTTTGGTTTTAGCTCCTTTCTCTAGATCTGATATGTGAGACTAAACTCCTTACTTCACCCCTAACTACTACCACTTCCCTGGGGCTCACACTGCAAGCAGCCTGGAGCCAGGAAGGGTCTCACAGGTTTCTTAAAGGCAGGAGGATATTGACTGTCATAATCACAGTAAACGCCAGGCAATAAACGCTTTATGAGCAATGGGCCAGTACAGAGTCTCTTCTGAAACCACACAGGAAGTAGCCGTGGAGATGAGGCCCCCCACACACCCCACAGCTGAGGCCAGACAGTATCAAAGAAATAACATGACCGTAGTGCCAGACACAATGGCCGCTGGAACATGGGCACATGAGCCCAGGGCCAGACATAATGACCACTAGAACAAAGGAGCCATGACTTGCTTAAGTAGACTTTGTTTCAAGAGAAACCTTTTACCTGACATTGTGTCTTTGGGCAGTATTCAGTGAAGTAATGTTATTTGTAATAATTCTCTAGGAAACATAGTTGTAAAGCTTTGATCTGAGTTAATTTTAGTGTTTCTTCTCCACAAGAGCCATCTCTGAAAGCAAGACCATTTTGGAGCCTTAGGTGAAAGCAATAAACAGAAGTAAGAGACGTCAGGTCTGCCTCATCTCCTCTGGTCCTGTTATCTCAAAGAGCTCACAGAAAAACAAATGCCACTGAAATGATCTAAAACTAGAGAATTTCTAATCACCTCTTAAATAATAATATGATACATTGACTGATTGGTTGATGGCATATGGATGCCAAGGAATACAGAGATGAATTCTTAGACATGTTAAACATCTCTCAAAAAGCAATGACCAGATCCTTAATAATTTTTTCAGACCACTGTCTATAAATGGTGGCTCTTTGTTTATTCAATAATCACTTATTAGAAAATGTTTTATTGCCAAGGATTTATTGCCTAACAAACTCTCAGATAGTTTCCAGTCAGACATAAGAGAAAGGCGATTAGAGGCTGGGAAGATGGCTCACTTGGTAAAGTGATTACTACACAAGCATGGAGACCTGAATCTGATCCCCAGCACTGGTATAAAATAGTCAGGCATGAAGTCACACATCTGTAGTCAGAGAGCAAGGGACATGAGATAGGAGGACCTCTGGGACTTATTGGGTAGCTGCTCTAGCCAAATGGGGAGGTTCCAGTGAGAGTTTTTGCAGCAAAAACTAAGCTGTAATGCAACTGAGGAAGACACCTGATCTTGGGGTCTAGCCTCCACAGGCACACACACACACACACATACACACACACACTCACTCACATACACACACATATACACACATATATACACATATACAGACACTCACATATGCACACTTACATTCTCACACACATACATACATGATACATACACACACTCACATACACATACTACACACACTGTACACACACCCACATATATACACTGCACACATACTTACCTACACATACCATGCAAACACAGAGAGAGAGAAAGAAAGAGAGGGAGAGGCAGAGAGGCAAGGGATGGAGAGAAAAATAGAAAGGGTACAATAAATCAAGGATAATGAGGTCAGCCCGTGAATGCTCAGAGCATTCAGAAGCACAGAGGAAGAAGGCAAGTTCACCAGAAGTATGCAGTCAAGGGAGACTACCTGTGAGCTGATCACATCAACTGCTTGAAAGAGAGGTCCTGGGCTTCCAGGCTATGATACAACACTGTAGGCATGCCTGATCCAGGGAGCACAAACACAGAGTGGCAGGAGGACTACCCTGACTGGCAAAGCCATGTTACACAGAACCTTGTAAACCACGTTTTAAAACTGTCAGGTTGATAGGAAGTCCAATGGCTAGCCACTGAGCCAATGTAAGCTCCTAATTGATGCCAGAGGAACTACATTTAAGAAAATCTGTTCTATGTCTTTCATTCTCAACTGTGAGTCTACAGTCACCAATACCACCACAAAAGAAGCCTCCTGCCCTTTATAGTCAGCGGCATGGTGGATTTGTGGAGTTCCACACAGTTTCTGGCAACAGCACAGGCCATGGGCATCCGCTTGGACCCTCAATGGACCAAGAACATCATTATAGCCCCAGGCAGGAGTACAGGCTACAGACATCAACGTGCCCTCCAGAAGCAAGGAAGGCCATCCCTACCCCGACCCTACTGGACCCCAAAGAAAGAGCCAGTCTAGATAGGAGAGAACTTGTAAACATGGCGATTAAAACATGTAGCCCTGCACAGTTGATGGCTTCTGGCAGGGTGGAGATGAGGAAGAATTTGTTTCTTCTTTAAGGGGCTTGCCACTGATAGTCTTACCAATCTCCATAGGTAACATAAATTAGACTTGGATTCCTTTTCTCTTTCTTTCTTTCTTTCTTTCTTTCTTTCTTTCTTTCTTTCTTTCTTTCTTTCTTTCTTTCTTTCTTTCTTTCTTCTTTCTTCCTTCCTTCCTTTCTTTCTTTCTTTCTTTCTTCCTTTCTTTCTCTTTCTTTCTTTCTTTCTTTCTTTCTTTCTTTCTTTCCTTCTTTTCTCTGGGAGAGGTCAACGGGGTTTGGGGTAGACCTGGGAAGACTGGGAAGTGAACGCGATTAGGGTGTGGGGATGTGAAACGCACAAATGATCAATAAAAAGATTATGTTGGGAGGGGGAAAAACCCTAGTATTTGTGTGGACTGAGAGAAAGAGATAGCCAGGTGATATGACAGTCCAGTGAGAGGAGGGGAGGACTCTGAAGAAGGCGTAGTACAGCGAGGGAAGGGAGTGCTTGGTGTGTTGATTACTTCAGCTTTTGTTTTGAAAATCCTCCTCCCCCCCCCGCCCCATTTTCTTTCAAAGAGAAAACAGAAACTGTCCAGTTTACAAATAACCCAGCTGTAACGAAAATGGGCACTGCTACACATAATAAAATTTGAAATATTTAGAATCTAGGTTTAGGTTGCGAGCACTATTTATCGTACCAGGCCCAATGAGGAACTGTCTGGCTAGGAGCAGCTATGGTGCCTGATCCTAGCTTCCTTACTCCAGGACAGGCCGAGCTGCTGTCTTTACAGTCCCACCCCAGGCATCGAGCATGCAAAGCTCAGCAAACGAGGTCAAACAAACCTTGGGAAACACATGGGACAAAAAATAGGTCCCCTCTGCCACACTTGACTGAGGGAACACAGGACAGCAGAAAATGGAACTAATTTTCTGAATGGGAAAATAAAGGACAGTAAATGTTGAAAAGGTTCTGGGAGAAAGGCCTAAGAGCAATGTGAATAGAACCTCCTAGTGCTGATAACAGCAGGAGAAATGAGAAGAAAATAGACCCGCTGAGAGAGCCGGAGTGCAGGGTGGCTCAGGAAATGAGGGTCCCATAAATAGCCAGTCTCCACCAAAGGATGCAATTCATCAGTCTCAGGACCTAGGGATGTGGGTCACATGCCACAGTGGTGATGGATGTGACCAGGTCAGAGATCATACAAATGACATAGGAGACCTGCAAATCCCATCTCTCATTTTCCTCTAATACCTGAGAAATATTTTCTAAAGATGTGACCGTCTTAATTTATTTGTCTTAATTGGGCCTTCTGTTGCTATGAAGAGACATCAGGACCATGACAACTGTTATAAAAGAAAACATTTAACCAGGGCTGGCTTACAGTTTCAGAGGTTCAGTCCATTCTCATCATGGCAACCCACAGCAGACATGGCACTAGAAAGGTTATTCTACATCTGGATGTGTAGGAAAAGAGTGTGAGCCACTGGGCCTGGCTTAAGTTTCTGAAATTTTAAAGCCCACTCCCAGTGACACACTTCCTCCTACAAGGCTGCACACCCCAATCTTTTCAAATAACACCACTTCCTGTGAGCCTATGAAGCCATTTTCATTCAAACTACCACATTCTCTGAAGACAATTAAATCTCTAGTTCTTGTCTAACACAGACCCTAACTGGTAATAGATTCTGAGTGGTTATTAATCTTTTATTTTTATTTTTAATTAGCATATACAATTACACTCGGTTATGGAACTTTCAAATTTTGTTTCTCCTTCCTCCCAACTCTCTTCTCCCCACCCCCTCCCCACGTTGAACTCGGTTCCCCGACCCCACCTCCACTTCCTCCCTTCCTTTCTAGTTTCCTGTTCTGTATCTTCTCATCTTCCCCCTCCTCCACACCTTTCCCTTTCTCATCTTTTTCTAGTCTCAGGGTCTACGTGCACACTCACACCCACAAATACATATAAGCCTCATCAGCAAAGGTCTATGTAAGAGAGAGAACGTGTGACTTTTTTCTTCTTTCTAAACTTCAGGGAAATATTTCGGTGTCAGATGCCCTCTCATGACCTTAGCATCCCATTCCTCTTACACACAGAAGACAAATTTGTCCCAGTTGAAAATTTTCATCCTTTCAGTGCAAGAAATCAAAGCAAATCAAGGACCATGTTATTGCTGAAGGCCCTAACAAGACTTTAGGGTTTTTTTTTTCCATTTCTCTGTCTGTATAACACATGTGCATATGCCTATAGACACACACATTTTTACAATTTTCGTGGACTTTGAGGGCTGGAAGGACGGCTCAGCAGTTAAAGGCTGTTGCCACCAAGCCTAATCACCAATCCCCAGGACCTATGTGGTAGAAGGAAGAACCCACTGATTGAAATTGTCCTCTGGCTTCTATAATATGCATACCTTGGATATGTGTTTGTGCTCACATGCACTCATGCACACATACACACACACACACACACATACACACACACATACACGTGAATAAACAAACTCCAGAGGAGAAGATTAAGTAGGATAGCACATCAGGTAAATGCACTTACACCAAAGGCTGGTGACCTGAACTGTGTCCCCAGAACTCCCAAAATAGAGGGAGAGAAGTCTTCAAGTTGTCCTCTGAGCCACTGACATGTGTGTACCTACCTGCCTACTACATATGCAAACACAGGGACATGGTCATTCATGTCTGTGTGTGCATGTACACACACACATAATAAAAACACAACTAAAATTTTATGTTCTCATAAACTTTGGTTACTTTGAACTCCTGAAACTTCCTCACCATACCTATGATATTCGTTTGTTTTTTCCCCTTCACTGTAGAACCTCTTGCTAATATCCTATACAGTTCATGCTCTTTCGGATTCTGGCAAAATTCTTCTATTACCACTTGACTTACACCTCTGGGATCAAAAACGCCCATCCATTGTGTCCAGTGACCACCTCTCCATCGCCTTCATTTTAAATGGTGACTTTACAGATGTGACAATACATACCTGACTATACTCTGTTTTCATGTTTGGATTCCTGCCCTGCCTGTCAGCATTTCCATTAGCTCTCATTGCAAGCTTTTCCTACTATTTAGAACTAGATTGGGTGTAACATATGCTCATTGTTGCGTGCCTGGAATATGAAGTGATCAGGAAGCCAAGCAGAGACTTTACCAGATACCCTCCCTGCCTATTACGGAGATGCAGCTTCCAGGAACTGTCCAAAGGACTCCTTTTTAATTCACTATTGCTTCAACTTGCCTTGGAAACTACACTCACATGCCCAATGTGGCTCCAGGTCTAGGCTCCCTTCTTCAAATAACTCTTTTTTTTTTTTTCAAGCAGGATTACAAACATCCTAGGATAGGCTGTAACTTACTATGAAGCCAAGAATGACATAGTGAACTTCTTTTATTTTTTTTTTTAACTGTAACCATTATGTATTGCCAATTTACCTTTTGAACACTGTTTGTGTATTATGTTTTCAATCCTTGTAACATTCCTATAAGGTAGAGATCATTATCCTCATCTTTTATTTATTTATTTATTTTTTATGGTTCTGATTTTGGTCTTTTTTGTTGCTGTTGTTGTTTTGTTTTGTTTTTTCTTTTTGATTTCTCAAATGTTATCCCCTTTCCTGGTTTCTCCCCAACCCCTGGAAACCCCCTATCCTATCCCTCTTCCCCCTGCTTCTATGAGGGTGTTCCCCCACCCGACCCACCCACCCACACCTCCCTGCCCTTGAATTCCCCTATGCTGGGGCATCAAGACTTCACAGGACCAAGGGCCTCTCCTCCCATTGATGACTGACAAGGCCATCCTCTGCTACATATGTGGCTGGAGCCATGTGTCCTTGGTTGGAGGCTTAGTCCCTGGGAGCTCTGGAGGGTGTGGTTGGTTGATACTGTTGTTCTTCCTATGGGTTGCAAACCCCTTCAGCTCCTTCAGTCCTTTCTCTGACTCCTCCATTGGGGACCCCAGTGGTTGGCTGTGAACTTCTTATCCTCCTGCCTCCACCCCCTTAGTACTGGGAAGGGGGAAAGGTGTAACCACAATTCCCAACTCATGTGCTGCCTGGATTTGAACCTAAGCAACTGCTCTACCAACTGAGCTGTAGCTCCAGCACCTGCAGATCACTTCTGCATCTATCAAGCGGTCATTAGATGTGCTGAAAGACACACAACTTACAGTCCTGTCCCATGCCAGTCCACGTCCACTTCTATGACAAATGCCACATCCCAACCACAACCTCACTTATTCTTCCTGTATCAGTTTAGGCATACACATAATACTTTTGCTCAAGGTACATACATATTTCTGGCAAACAGACATCTATAGTTTTTAAAGCAATCCATAACTGAGATACAGTTATTAATAGAAATTGTCCTATAAGAGTTGACAAGAAGTTTCACATTATCTTATTTATCATCTTCTTAAAACCCAGAGACGGTTTTTCTTCAGTACATCGTTGCATTCCTTGATCTCTGAACAGCCAGAGAGAGCTCTTAATGCTTAGAGGCCATAAAACTACAACCTGATAACAGGGATCATTTGATTCCACTGAAGCTGATGAAGTGGAGGACAGATGGGAACTTAGGGTCAACTGGTCTTGTATTTTACTTATTCATCCACATGGGAACTTCTAAAGCCTGCGGTCTTCTGAAGGGTTCTCACACAGGTACTCACATTGCCTTCCGTGGCCATAATTGATGTCAGACTGCCAGAAACAGAAGCTGGAAGAGAAAACATATTTTCACTTAAGTGTAGACTGATACTGCTTATAAAATCACATACCTCTTTATGTAGAGGAAGAAGGTATTGGCATTATGATCGATAAATTTCACAATAATGATAATTCGTTAATTGGCTTTTGATCTAAAATTCACCAAATCAATGTCTTAAAGTTAAATGTATAAAATAAGCCACTTTTGTCTAAACATGATCAGTATGTTTGTGGCAATGAACATGACACATATGACTTAGCTACTTTATTGCATTTGGGGGTTTGGGTTTTTTGAGATAGGAAAACATGTTGCTCTTTGTGAAGAACAATATGGACATGTGGGCAACATGGAATTATTAAACCATTGCTTCAAATGTCATAAATGCAGCCAGCCCCTCAGAAAGTCCCAGCTGCGGTACCAAGAGAAGTCATCTTTCAAGTGCATACATTGTAGTGGAATACCTGAAAAAAACAAAACAAACAAACAAACAAAAAAAAACAGGGCACTCTGTGGCTTTGAGAAAAGCAAATGAAAACAGAAGGGGAAACCTGGCCTCTCAAGACACAGAAGCTTGCTGAAGTCCCAGAAGCCACTGACATGGTCGAAAGCACGGCATTTCCTAACCTGCCCTATGACACCTGCTCAGATCCATACCCCGTCAACCTCTCTTACCACAAAGGTCTTTTGAACATGAAGACTGCCACCACTTTTTTTTTGCAATTTGTATCTTTAATACTTTAATCTATTGTTAATAAACACGGTAGTGTGTTCATTTGGGTATATTTATGCAAATATGCTATTATACCTTGTTTTGAAGATGCTCTCCCTGGGCCCAGGGACCCTTCCTCTACTCTCCAGCACTGGAATTACAAGCACGTGCTACCACACCTGGGACATCCATATCTGTTCTCACAATTGAGCTAGGGACATATTTTTGTGGCAAGCATTTTTTTTCTCCCCAGGACTAGTTACATTTTTTTCTATGAATGCCATAGTTTCTCATTTTCTTATGGTTGAATAAAATTCCATTGCATCTATTCACTGTGCTTTCTTTATCCTTTTATCTGTTAAGAGATATCTAATCTGACTTCATTTCTTAGTTATTGTGACTAAAGCTACAATTAGGCATAAATATGCACATGTCTTAGGGCATTTGGACTTATACTTGATGCTGTATGATACTAATCTTAATATCAAAAATTCTATACTTTTATAGATACGAATAAGACATTTATTTATAAAGGGCAAAGGAAACACAATCAAAAGACTGACACTTTAAGCACCTAACTTTCAGTTTACTTACAAAAGTCACAAACTAGAGAAATTGTCTATGTGTTTAGTACACACAAATAAGAAAATAATAAAGTTACAGAAGAAGGGCTGAAGGGAAATTCAAATGACCTGCCCTTAAGTACTAGTAGTAAAAGAAGTACAAAATAAAACAATTTGATTCCATTTAGGATTAAGTGGTGAAATCCCTCTTTAGAGGTAGAGGAGGCCTGGAGGAAGACAGCTATTACGCATGTGCTAGACAGCTGTTTGAGAATATAACAGTGATAACAGTAATCATGTAACAACTAAGACTCATTGATACCTTTCTGTGTGACATCCAGTATCCTCAGCACTACAATGCCTAGTAGAGAAAGAGTTTTGCTACGTGCAGCTAATTAAAACATGTGTTGAAATATATTTGTATTTTTGTTAGTTTGGTTTGGTTTGATTTTGATTTTAATTTAGGTTTTTAAGACAGGGTTTCTCTGTGTAGCTCTGGCTACCTTGCACCTCACTCTATAGACAAGGCTTGGCCTCAAACTCAGAGATCTGCCTGCTCTGCCTCCCGAGTGGTTGAACTATATACAGAATTATTACCAGTTATACTAGCACACCTGTGGTCCCAACACTCTGGAGGCTGAGGAAGGAAGGTCATGAGCTACAGGCCAATCTAGGCTACATAATAATACTGTGTCTTTACAAAAAATTGGATGATTCCATTATTTTATGCAAGAAAAATAACTTTAGAGGATGGAGCGATGGCTCGGTGGTTAAGAACACATGCAGCTCTTGCAGATGACCCTGGTTCACTTCCCAACAGTCATGTCAAGCAAGATGACAACCATCTGTACCTCCACTCCAGGGAATTCAAAGCCCTCACTGGCCTCGGCAAGCACCTACACACTGGCCATCCATCACCCCATAAAAACAAATAAAAACAAATCTTTAAAGATACATATCAATGTAGTAAGAGAAAAAAGCCTGAATATATTTTCAGAAAAACAAAAACAAAAACAAAAAAAAATGCCTACAGTGATTATCCATGGGAAATGGAATAGCCAATCATTTATTTGTATTGCCTTCATATTTACTTTCTATAATAAGCTTTTATGTGTAAAATAATAATGTTGATAGAGACTCCTATTAATATTTTATGGACTAAGGCAATATGTTTTTAGGATCCCTTGATTGAGAAAATGCATCATAAGCTAAAGATAGTTTGAAGTCAGCAGCACTTTTAGGTAAAAAGGAAAAAATAATATAGACATTAAGAGTAGCTATTTTGGATTGGGCTAAAATAGAAATAAAGGTAGTTTGGCATCTTGCTGACTGAATGAAATCTTGGGTAATTGACTGGCTTGGGGCCTCAGACACCCATCTGTGAGATTGAGTTGCCTAATCCATAATCCATTCTTGGGGTTAGAGAAGCACTAAATGATGACAGGTACAGCTGAAGGCATGACCTAACTCATCATAAAAAAAATCTCACAAATCATTGTATTGTAAAACATAGCCATCGCTTAAGAAAGGATGAGTTAGTGGTCAGCTGTGTAAACTGCTTAATAACATATAAATATTATTTATTTGAAAGCTTTCCTAACTCATTCTGAAAGCTAATTGGACTCTTCTTTATTACAGTACAGCAGCCCACTTTCTTGTGTTTCTTAAGTATGTGCTATGTAACCAAACTCTCTGGTAAGTTTGCTGTGCCAGGACATATAATTATCAGAGCTTCTTATTTTAAAAATACTATTATCACCCCCTTCGTAGATGGGGGTGAAATTTAGGCAATTGATTAGAAAGTTTGTGTCTGAATTTGAATCTAGATTTCCTTTTCATTCGAAGTCTTCCCCCCACCCACCCACCCCTGTCTCTGTCTTCCTCCCTCCCCTACACACAGGATTTTGCTAAGTTACTAAGTTGTCCTAAAACTCGCTCTGCGTTACTTGGTCTTCCTGCCTCAGCCTCTCGAGTAGCTGGAAGTAGAAACTTGCATTAATAGGTTCCCCCACCTGTTCTATCCCAGTGACCCCGTGTTTCCCACAGGGCATTGTTTATGATGGTCACAGTGTTAGACCATCATTCTGTGGATATTCCTGTACCTGAGTTGATACAGAGACCAGCAAACACAGTGGCCAAGACCTACTCGTCTTTGTGCCTAGCTGCCTATGCTGGTGAAGGACACAGTCTAGGATGCACTGTTCAAAAAAGCTTCCTTGAGCTGATAGGCCACACCATCAGAAGACTTTGCTCCATTAAAATTCTAAGTCTGCTCTTCAGTCAGATTTCTAGAAACAAACAAACAAATAAATCCTGGAAAAGTTGGGAGGGAATTGGAAATAATGAAGAACTGTCCTTTCCCCTGCTTTCTCTAACACTGGCTTTAATGGGAGGCACAACATCAGAACCACCTTGGATAACGCAGAACATATTGCTTCTGCATGCTTCAACTCCCTCCAACTCATTGCTCTCTGAAAGGATATCTCTACCTGAGCTTCATCCCCGCCCACCCTACAAGGCTCTTCCTCTTTGCTACAGCCAGACCATTCTATCACAGGGCCTGGATTGGAGATGTAAAAGAGGCTGTGTAACCACTAATCTATTTTCTTAAGTCTCCGACATGGCCTTGAGGTAAATGCCAACATTTTGAGACTGTCTTACAAGGGAGCTGAATACTCTTTGCTCAGGATTCTTCTTTTCCCCATTCTTGGATGTTTGCCACATCTCTTGTAGTCTCCTGAATTGCTCGTCTTTTCTAAAATAAACTTCCTTAAACATATTTGTCCTAATAACAGACCTTCTATACACACTTAATCTTTCCCCCAAGATGTTCTACACCATCTACATTTTTACTTCTCTCACCAAATGATGCTTAGTCAAGTTCTTGAAAAAGATCAATCCCTTTGATGCTATCCAAGAATCTGTGCTTTGAGTCATGAAGTTCTCTTCTTTGTAATGAGTAATTAATTCTGCAGTTGTTTCTTTACTATATGACACCCCATCATGATACCTACCTGTGTCAAGTCATTTAGTGGGTCAGCCTAACACTGTTTTAATTCTAATGCTAAGTGCTGGCCTCCAAGATTTGAAGTCAGCATGTGACCTTTGGGACCCAGCTCCCAAGTTAATTCTGATTGGTGAATAAAGATGCCAGCAGCTAAGACCTGGGGAAAAGAGAGATAGGTGGGTTTAGGCTTCTCAGGCTTGGGAACAGGAAGAGGAGGAAGGGGAGAGACAGAGAAGCTGCCATGGAAGAATAAGAACATGTAGGGGAAAGAGCAACCAAGGAAGAAGGACATACAGGAGGGAGAAGGAGAGCCACCATGTAAAAGGACCAAGAGCAGCTCAACTGGGTCAAGAGCAGCCAAAATAGAACATAGAAATTAGTAAATAGTAACTCAGAGATATCGGTAGGAAAGTGGACTCTAGCAGCACACAGTCTAGGCAATTGCCCAGCTATTGTGCTGCTTAAGGCATATTAAAATATAAAGGCTGTATGTGACTTTCATCCAGAAATATTAATGGTCTAAGGTGGGAAGGAACCCTGTGTTAAGATGTATAAGTTACTGTTTACTACAAAGTACCCTTCACATGTTTATTGATACATCCCCAATCTTTGTGCCCTGGATGTTGCAGTAAATATTTGTCGAATTAATGAGTTGAATACACCAACAATAGTATCACTTGATTATGAATTTCCATATAGAAGCCTATGGATTCTCTTTTTTTTGTTGTTGTTGTTTCATGAAACATTACCGTCATGAACGATCCAGTACAAATTTTCTTTTCAATCCGCAGGTCATAGGCATAAGACAATATTACTGCCACTCTTTCTTCAATTGAAGAGCAAATGGTAGAAATAACAGTCACTGACATGGGTGCAGTGGGCATCAGGGCCAGCTGGGGATGGATATACCTGTATTATGCTAGCCATAGTCCACTTGTGCCAACGTCCAGTCTGATTGTAGAGGATTATGAACGTTTAGTTAATAACCTCAGAGCTCCAGAGCTCTGTTACTTAAGAATACAGGCAAAATCTAAACTGTAGAGGGCAGGAGATATGGATCAGCAATTAAGAGCACTTCCTGCTCTTACAGAGAACTCTGGTTCCATTCCCACAGCTAACATGATGCCTCACAACTGTCTGTAACTCCAGTTCTAGGAGATTCATTGCCCTCTTCCAGCCTCCATGAACACCAGGAACTCATGTGGTATACATACTTATATGTAGGCAAGCATTCATACACACTGGGGAGAAATGAAAGTAATCTAAACTCAATTCATGTTTCTCCTCCATGAAAAGCAGTCAGGCAGAATTGGGAGTAGGAGGATGATAAGACTTAAGTCAGCATGTTTCCTAACTGACGGTGAGGACAAGCTTACCAACCACCCCAGAGGACACATGAGAATGTGCTGGTAAAGGTGAACTCATAGCTCCAAGGTTTCAGTGAAAATATTATTGTTCCCACAATGCCTTTCAAAAAATAGTGAGAGCAAAATTGTTTTGAAAAATCCATCTGAAAATATTGATTTAAACAAGGTACATACAAGTGAAAGAACTAAAGGAAGAAACACTATTTGGTACAGTAAATAAATTTTGCGTTATCAAATATTTTAAAAATGATTAAGACCCTGTTGAGAATGTCATAAGACACTTTTGTGAGTTTGTTTGTTTGTTTGTTTGTTTATAAAGAAGACAGCTGTCTCTCAGGGATTAAAATCACATACTACTCTTGTAGAGGAGTTTGGGCCCAGCACATTAGTCAGTTCATGACCCTCTGTACCTCCAGTTCCAAGGGATCCGACACTCTTTTCTAGCCTTTGCAGGCACCTGAACCTCATGTGCACATACCCCCAAACAAACACATAATTTAAATGGAATAACCCTTTTAAAAATATTTTTAACGATTTTTTGTCAACAATAAAAGCAAAGCCTACTTGAGCGAGCAGTCTGCTGATCATTAATCATAATTGTGACAACTCATCATAATTTGTGGCATCTGGCTGGTAGAATTTCAAAAGGAATGCTTAGGACGTCATGCAAGAGGAGGCTTAAAGAATGTAAGTGCTTGATGAAGAGGTAAAGTGTTGCACATTCAACTTCCAGACATGATGGAGCTGAGCTCTAAAGCCATGATTCCCAGCACAGGACAGGCACAAGACTGGGCCCATCAACATTCCTGCATCAAGAGAGGGGGATCTCAGAGGGCCAAGCTCCTCTTTGAGATTCTATAGCTACTTACCAATTGCTAGAGAGAGGTCCCACCCCTCCATGAGGATCTAGAGGCGGTCCATGGTTTCCAGAAAACGGATAGACAATTTCTTAAGTGGTGTAGATGCAGGCGAGTTACCCATATTCCTTTAAATAACTCTCCTTTATGTGCCTACTGTAAATAGCCCTGATTCAACTCATTGGTTCACCTACATAAAAATGAAGAACCAGAGAAGTAGAAGTGGAGCCAACTGACAAGAAGAGGTTCAGTGAGAAGGAGCAGGAGGCAAGACAGGGAAATGAGGTTGAACTGGGTCAGTATGTCAATGTCATAATGGAATTATTATATAAGCAATATATGTAGATGAAATCATTTTAAAGTGTCCAATCCATTTTACATACATGAAAACTATGTTTAAGTTTTCACATATGTAAAGATCAACACTAAGATTATTATTAGTTTTTAATTCTTTCATTTTAGCAATGAACAACATTCATGGTTGTATTCCACAGTTACAGAGAAAAGGCTGCATCTATGTAGTTAAGAAACATGCACTCAACCAAGATATCGCTCCACTGTATTCATGGCTATTGCACAAGTATGTAATATATTTGTGTTGTTAAATTATTCATGAAAAATAATTGGAACAATAACTTACTCCATATAAAACCAATTTCTGAAAATAATTATTCCTCCAAAAAATTCAATTAAATATTATTTAAATGTTTATGCTGTAGCACAGATGTGAGAATTAGTAATAGTTGGCCAAGCCTGAACATATTATGTTCTAGGATAAAAATCCAGAAGGAAAAAGAATCATAATTTGAGTCTCAGGAGAAACTAAAATAATGTGAAATTCATAAATCCTGATGGTAAATTTTCTTAATATTGGAACTCATCAAACCTTTGTGGTATTTGTTAAATACAATTACTGAGATTTACAGTGTTCTAGAACCCACATTTTTATATGTACAAGCTTATATGACAATTAGGGTACCTGGGTATCTACCAGGCTTCCAGGTTACTTCATATGTGCAATATTACACACATACACATACACATGCATAAATATATAAACATACACATATATAAACCTAGTGCCCTAAAACACATGGACTAGAGGCAAACATATTTGTAACTAAATCTCAACTTCAGAGATTCAGATACAAATATGTTAAATATACAAACTTGTAAACATTGTTAATTCATCTGATTAGGGGATACCTCACAAGTTAAACAATAATAATAAGCAACTCACAGAGGTTTTGTGAAAGCTAAATAAGACAGCTTGCAGCAAGCACTCAGGCACAGCAAACGCCTAGTAGGTGGGAACAATTTCCTAGAATGGGAGCAATTATCTAGAAATAGGTTTGCTATACAAAACTACTCTTCCAAACTGAATGAATGCACACTTTGGAGGTTCAGGCAGGTGTGATAATGGGCTTCATCAGATGGAACTGCTCTCACACTCTGGGGCTGATTAAAACCCCTAGCTGGATCTCCACACAACATTCTTGGAGCCTCATTGCTGATCTCAAGAGTACACTTTTCTCGGTTATACTGATGACAGTCATCTTCCTTAGAGAACTCCTTAAGACCCAACAACAGGTAGCAGAGCAAAACCAATGACGTCATGTGCTTTTTTTTTTTTTTTTTTTTTTTTTTTTTTTTTTTTTTTTTTTTTAAGTCTGTGACTTGAAAGACATTGCATTCCAGTCAGGTATGAGTAGAAAGCATCATTCATTGTCAAATGAATCCGAGAGTTAACCACAAAGAGGCTTTATTTACAAATACAAATGAAGAATCCTTCCAGTCTGCTTTAAGTGAAGACATCTTCCTTATTCCAAGTGATACTAAGTGCATTCTAGCTGCTTTAGAAACTGTTAAGTCAGAAGTGTCCACTGTGAGCCCATATCATTTTGAAAAATAAAAGAGATCAAGACTATGGTTTGCAACAAACACTGTATTTTTAAAGAAGGCTGGTGTGGTCTCTATTTTGTAAGAACTAAGAATAAAAGTTTCATTACATGGATTTGTAGATTCATAAGACCTAGCAGCAGTGTTTGATTAGAATGTTGATGTTTAACCTCTAAAGGCTCATCACTTTAAAGTGTCAAAAAAAAAAGAGGAGACTAGGACGAGTGACATGGAAACATTTGCTGCATAAGCCTGATGAAACAGTTCACTCATTAGATTCCCATGGTGGACAGAGAGAACAGACACCGGATAGGTGGTCCCTGATCTCCACACAACTGCTGTGGCACTCATGTGCCCAGACTCACACACCATGTACACAAACACATGCACATACACATACATAAACATGTGTACACATGCACACACGCACACCATATGCATGTACCTACCCATGCACGCATATACCCACACCACATGCACACAATACATATGCTAACACACAAACCGTATGCACAAACATATACATGCACACGCATACACACATGCACACTCACACACACACCATATGCACATACATATACTTGGATACACATACACACAATGACAGTAAAAAAGTTCTAAAAAAGATCATAACTGCGATTTAGAAATCATTTTCCAATTTAAATAAAATGAGGGGCTAGGCTCACTCTCCTTTTCCCGAGCCTTAAGTGAAAATACCAGAATGATGAACTGATACTTCTAAAAAGCACAGATTAACTCATAACCCATTTACCCTCTGAAGTCTCAATGCTAGTGCTTAATAAGGCATTAGAATAGCAATTGGCAGATTTATATCAAGTAGAGAAATATAGGTAAACTCGATATCCTTGTTAACCCAGAAACCAGAAGAAACATGGCACCAGAGGTCCTTCCTCCTTAAGGTGTAAGACTCAGTCATCAAAACCATGCAGTTAATAGAGCAGAGGCCATTCCCCTTGACTGACACCAGGAGCATTTGGTCAGCAGGTACGTGCTGCTGATGGGCCATCACGGTGGCACCATAGAAAGCAAAGAGAGCACTCATCTTGCCTCCTGGGTAAAAGCATGGGACATGAAATAATCCATTTGTTTTGCCAATTAACATGAAATTTCTCCTGTCACGCCAGAGCAGATGAAGAAAGCAGACAGACAGTGACCTGCCATTAGGATGTGCACGGTGACATGTCCTAATGGACATGTGCAGGTGGGGGCCGTTTGGGATTCGTTCTCCAGGAAACTGACAGAAACCAAAGCAGCTTTATACAAATGATTTCCTTTTTCTTCTTTTTTTTTTTTTTTTGTGGATTTTAATTTCAGTCCTGTCAGTCCGACTTCAACTCATTTTTCTTACTTCAGAAAATTCTCCATTTTTGGTTTTCTCTCTTCCACTCCCTTTGCAGAGCATTCGTTTACACTCTTTCCCCTGTGGTGAGGAATTAACAGATGGGTAGGAGAATCACGGGCTTTTTTATAAAACAGAAAAACTGTGATGCTTAAAATTACTTGATGTTCAACACCATTAGAATCCTGGAATACATCATCTGAAGAGGACTCACAGGCTCCTTCCTGCCTTCTCCATGTGTTCTCTCACACACACTGTCAGCCCTGACAGTCGAGGCTCCAGCAGACAGCTCTCACATATGTGACTGACAGAAAACCCTGCCCACACACTCAGTGTCAAACTTGGTTCCCTGCAGACCATGTCACCAGAGCAACAACAAAGTAGCTAGCTGAAAGGGATCCCGAACAAGCTCCCTCTGTGGTCCCCTGAAAGGATCTACTAATACCTAGCACAAATAACTGTTGGCCATGGTCTTCTGGGAGCCATGAGGCTCCTCTGGGTGCTCAGCTACAGGCATTTCTTGCTTTTTTTCTTTAAGCTTCCAGAACTCAAAAGTTAAAGTCTATACCTACACAGCATACCCATAGGATGGAACAACAAGGTACCTGCCCCCAGCAGAAGCTTCTAGTACTCCCCAGTGTTGGAACCTGGTCAACCCTTTCACTGGTGTGTGGGGCAGACCAGTACCCTAGTGGGTATAAATATTCAATTCTGCAATTACTTACATAAACAATCCCTAAAAAGAATATGTATATACCAGCCTTAGACCACATGCATATATACATTCTAATGCACACAAACATACCCTACTGGGACTACCTTGTTCACCAACGCATACAACCTGTTGGTAACTTTGCATTCTCTTTGCTGGCTCCAGATCCAAGGGACTCTCAGAACTTGTCACACTAAGCTCCAAACTTACTGTGAGTTGAAGTCCAATATGAGAGGTGGAGACTTAAGACGTTTCTTTAAAGGTTTATATTTGGCCTATGCTCTGCATTGCATAAGAAATAGAGCTCAAAACCATGGCAAAGTCACAGAAAGCACTGTCCAAAAACAAGCGACCATTTCTTAGTCCCACTAAAGACTCTCTCATGATTCCTTCTCATCCGAACCATGGTAGAGTGCCAAGTAGCACTAAGTTTATTTCACTGAAGCCTTTGGAGACAAGAACAGATGACAGACTCTAAGGCAGGCCAAGCATGGCACATAATGTCCCTGCTCTTTGTGCCTTTACATCTCCGCCTCAACTTCTCCACAGGAGTGATCATCATATTTTCTCTCCATTGAAGAGAGTTGGTTGGTTGGTTGGTTGGTTGGTTGGTTGGTTGGTTGGTTGGTTGGTGAAATCGCTGCAGTGTGCGCATGCTCTGAAGTAGCCAATCATTTTAGTTCAGGCTTGCTTAACATCATTTGACTCCACAGCCTTTCACTGCGATGAGTATTCCCTGTGTAGCAGGAGCTTCTGCAACTGAGGGAAAACTAATAAAAAATCAACCCCTATCTTCCATGCATTACTCTGACGTTGAAGTCAGAGTTCCTCTTTTGTCTGGTTTTTCTCCCCCTGAATGAGCTTTGTGGCTGTGTAAAAGCAGAGTCCAGTGCCTGTTAGTAGGGAAAGCCCATGCAGAGCTAAACCTGTGTGTGGTCAGGAGAAGGGCCGCTTTAGTCAAGAATGGGTCAGGATGACATCTGGCAGGTGCTCTCAGTCTTTTTCCAGACTCCACTGCAAATCTGTATGGTGACATCCCCTACCCGTGTGGAATTGAAGACACCCCCTTAGAGACACCCACCACTAACCATTTTTCAGAATTAATTTAATACCCGAAATTAACCTGTAAGCCCCACCTGCTCAAGGACCAAGTGGCCTCCTGGAATGCTGGGAGTTGTAGTTCTTGAAATAGAACAACAGCCTCATGGGAAAGTACTGGAGCCTATAGCTTTGTCTTAATAAACCCCTGCCAACAATAAATCCCCACAATAAACCCCTTCCCACTCAGCTGGGGAATTCCAGAGAGCTGTCTTGACCAAAATCTATCTCTTGGTCAGTATTTAATATTTAATAAGGCTTACTTCAAATTTGGCCCAAAATGGTGGAATTGATTTTTCTCCAGCAAATTTCAAGATTAACATCTGGTTAGAAAGCCCGAATTCATACTCAAGTCTTAGACTTCAGACCCAGGGTCCTTTGGCCCTCAGCTGCACTGTCCCCTTCAGTGTTCTCTGCCTCTTCTCTTCCTTTGCAGTAAGCTTGAGTTTTCTGTGAGCACTAAATCTCAACACATTCTTACAAATGGATGACTCCGACAACGAGCCAGCTCAGACATACAGAAGAGGCTAATAAATATCTGTTGATTTATGTAAACCTTACCTGTGCTTTGGAATAAGTAAAGGTAGGCAAACAATTTGTTGATTAGATACCCAGCAAGACCCATAGTTAGATGCTTATCCAGAGGGTTCCATGGCTACACAGGCGAGCTGTCAGGGGGTAGAATGAAGGATTTTGTTGGGAGAACATAAACTCCTAGGAGACACTAGAGAGCCAAGCATGGATTATTCTGGTAACAAATGTCCTTTCAGGGATTTCATCTAAGAACAGTAGGGTTGAAATGCTAGCTGAAATCCTAACCAGGCAGGCTATGAAGTCTAACGTCTCTATCTTCCCTCTCTATTAACATCCTCACTGCCAGGATCTAAGATTTGTATTTGCTGCCAGATGTGTGCTTGTGTCTCCTAACCACTAAAGTAAGAGCTAAGAGACCTTTTTGTTCTTCAGAATGAACTATTCCAATAACGAAAAACATTCTTCACATCTTTCAAAATTCAAATTTATTCATATATATATATATATATATATATATATATATATATATATATATATATATGAACAAATGCCTTGAGGAACAGCATAGCTTTCTGCATTCATAACATGTATGAAAAGAGACACCTAGTGGGAAGACATGTAAGTTCAACATTTTTTTCATGGGTTTTTTTTTTTATTAGATATTTTCTTTATTTACATTTCAAATGTTATCTCCTTTCCTGGTTTCCCCTCCCAAAATCCTTTATCCCATCCCCCCTCCTCTCCCTCTTCCATGTTCTGGCATTCCCCTACACTGGAGCCTACTCAGGACCAAGGGCCTCTCCTCCCATTGATATCCAACAAGGCCATCCTCTGCTACATTTGCAGCTGGAGCCATGGAACCCTCTATGTGTACTCTTTGGTTGGTGGTTTAGTCCCTGGGAGCTCTGGAGGTACTAGTTGATTGATAACTGCTGTTCCTCCTATGGGGCTGCAAACCCCTTCAGCTCCTTGGGTCCTTTCTCTAGCTTCTTCATTGGGGACCTTGTGCTCAGTCCAATCATTGGCTAAGAGTACCCACCTCCATATTTGTCAGGCTCTGGCAGAGACTCTCAGGAGACAGCTATATCAGGCTCCCGTCAGCAAACACTTAGTGGCATCTACAAGTGTCTGAGTTTAATAACTGTATATGGGATGAATCCCCAGGTGGGGCACTCTCTGGATAGCCTTTCCTTCAGTCTCTGCTGAAGTTTATTTCTGAAGAAAGTATTTGTTCTTTTGTCTTTTGGATTTGGCTATCGTTCTGAATCAAGTCTCAGAAAGTTAATACAGACTCTGTAATGCAGACAGCACAAAGCAGCTAATACTGGACACCAACTTTCCCCTTCCCTTCCTGGATGTATATTTGCTGATTTTTGTTTTTGGCTCTCAGCAGACGTTGAGGGTGAGATTTTCCATTTGTCTACGGGTTGATTTATTCTGGTTTGCAATTGGGTAAAGCCATAACTGGGTTTATTTTCCACCTGGCTTCCTGTGGTCCCTGCAGCTTCCTGTGGTCCACCCACTACCTTTGCTCTTCACTCCCTTGTGCCTGCCCACTTGCCCCACCCTCACTTTCTCCTTGCACCCACCATCCTGCTTTTAACCTACAACTAACTCTTTCTCCTTGCCCGCCCTAATTTCATTTTAACCTCAAAGTTAAAAGTCACAGAGTATTTTTAAAAATCTTTTTGTCCTCTATGACCAAGGTATTAAAGTTCGGTTGTGTTCAATTGCTATTTGTATGATCTTACAGATTCAAACTCAAAGGATTTTTTTTTTAATTTTACCTTCTTTATATAGAGTCTCTATATGTTGTTCAGACTGGTCTGGAACTCATAGCCTTAAGTGTTTCTTTCTGAGTCAGCTTTCTCAGTATTTGGGACTTCGGGCATGGTCCACTGTACCCAGCTTAGCTTTTTAGGTTCATAAGACTTTTCTTTTTCTTTCTTTCTCTCTTTCTTTTCTTTTCTTTTCCTTTTCTTTTCTTTTCTTTCTTTCTTTCTTTCTCTCTCTCCCCCCCTCTCCCCCCTCCTCTCTCTCTCTCTCACTCCTTCCTTCCTTCCTTCCTTCCTTCCTTCCTTCCTTCCTTCCTTCCTTCCTTCCTTCCTTTCTCCATTTCTCCCTTCCTCACCCCCTTCTTTCCTTTCTTTGTATATAAATTCTCTGGTTCAAACCTATCCCCATGTTACCACTCATAAGATTTCACATCTGAAAAAGACCATTTCCTCTTTCCAGTGAATGCTGAACTTAATTTCAAAGTCCAAGTATTCTGTGAATGCCCTTCAGACAGAATTACAACAGCTTTGGTTATTATTAATGAGGAGTGACTTCTATCCTAAGCTCTGTTTGCTCTTGTGTCAGATAGATGAGCTTATGAAGGACAGCGACACAGAGTGGATGAAAGCTGCAGGCTCCAAAACCTGATTGTTTTTCCCATTTGTGTGAATCTGAATTTTAAACTCAGACAATTACCTTTATATGTTATAATAGTTTTTAAATACTAGATAAATTATACCTGAAAAGGTTATATGGTCAATAATTTTCTCTGATTTCCCGGATATATATTTTTTAAGTAGAATTTATTTATTTATTTATTTATTTAATATATATGAGTGCACTGTCCCTGTCTTCAGACACATGAGAAGAAAGCATCAGATCCCATTACAGATGGTTTTGAGCCACCATGTGGTTGCTGGGAATTAAACTTAGGACTTGAACAGGCAGTGCTCTTAACCTCTGAGCCATCTCTCCAGCCCCTGTATGTGTGTGTATATGTATATACATGTATATGTGTGTGTGTGTGTATTTCAATTAAAATTTTTACTTTTACTGACTAATACATGCAAAAAGGGCAAGATTTTATTGTGTGCGTGTGTGTGTGTGTGTGTGTGTGTGTGTGTGTGTGTGTGTGTGTGTGTTTCAGAATAGATTTTCAAATGCTAGACTGGTGGGCAATGTGCCCATATTAGATTAATCAGCACATGTATTATTTAGTTTGTCTTTACTTTTAACCCATGTCCAAATGTGATTTTTGAAGTTGAATACTTAGAAAACTGTGAGTTGCAACTGGAAAGTTTCATTTGTATTTTATTTCCCCCATATTAGCCTTGCTGGAGTTCTATTTTATTTCTTTTTTTTTCCCCTCAGAACACCAGCTTTCATTGTTATTAATTTTCTCCATAGCTTTCCTCATTGATTTTTGTCCCTGTTGTTGTTATTTCTTTCTTGACTTTCTGTTTTGCTATTGCTCTAATTTTGTATACTGAGTCGTATTATTTCTAGCATTTCAGTAGATACTTCTGAAGCATAAATTTCCCTAAAATGCATGAATTATGTCCCTAAAGTTTTACATGTATTTCAATGAAGATAAAGTCTAAATATTTCCCATTGTGGTTACTTTTTAATCCAAATGTTTATATGTGTGTGAGATTCCTTCAAGGGATGTAGACATTTGAGTTATGGAAGCTCACGGAGTTGTCTCAGTTTGTGAAGTGCCTGCCATGCAAATGTTAACACCTGAGTTCTATCCCCAACACACATGTACAAGTGAGGCATGGCGACATTCACCTGTAAACCCAGCCCTGAGAATAGAGGTCTGGGCAAGACAGAGGCCGAGACTGGGTGCCCTTTAGCCAATCGAACTAGAACTGGATCCCCAGGTTCAATGAGACACCCTGTCTCAAAATATAAGATTACGGGTAATAGAGGAAGACTCTTAAAGCTGACCTCTGGTCCCCACAAGCACATGCACATGTACTGGCATACATGAATGAACACACGTGCATATACACCAAGTACCATAAAAATAAAAATATATAAAACTAAGCCTCCATATTAATTTATATAATTCATGGACTTTAGTCATAGAAAATATTCTGAGGTCAATGTGTTTAAAAACAAATGTTTGTGCTGGACCTGAGTGTGTATTCTGTTTTCTAACTGTGGGATTTTAGCTTTAGGGTCTGAATTTATTAACCTGCATGTGCATCTCTGGTCCTTATTGTGCCCTAAAGCTATTCATTTTAGATAATTTTGCCATCATTGTTGAGTTCTTTATATCTCTGTCCAGTTCTAAGAGTCATAGCTGCTTAACAGACCTTATATTTTGATAGGGAGGTAAGGGACAGGATCTCCCTGTATAGCCCTGGTTTAAGTTTGGTAGGTTGTAATATATCAGCCTATAAATGATATTAGGGTAATTGTTATTAACTTAAAGCATGAAATATGTCCCTTACTTGAAACCATGTCAAAAATTAAGTGCTCATTGATCATAGATATAATATGGAAAGGGAAAGAAGAATAGTTCTAGAAGACAAGACAGATATCCTGTGACCTTAGAGTGATAGAATATATTGATAATCACTATTGGTTTTCAGTAGTAGTCATAGCATCCCTTCATTTAGTAATGCTTTCTTCAGTTGCTCCCAATGATGTTAGAACAGTAAATTTATCCATGGAAATGTAGCATATATTTTCTGAGATATGTGTTTTCTTAGGCATTTGATTTTCATATCATTCCTTACATGAGGAACTATTACTCAATTTAATATAATGACCACATATTTGGTAATTTTCTATATTTACATGTTCATTTTAATATTCCATGTTTAAAATTCTACATGTTAAATTCTTTAATCAGAAAATAGTTGACATCTTAATTACTTTTTTTTTTAATTCTTTTACAAGTGACTCCAATACTACATTGTTGGATAGTAGCAATAAGTATCCTTGACTTATTCCTGATATCAAAGGGAAAGGTCCCAACACGTGTTCACTATCTATCTGTGTTATAGAGGAATGAGGAACCTTCTTCCTTATAATGGCCCAAGACAGGAATCCGGGGAAGACCAGCTTGGCAGTTAACCTTAAACTCTTGTTAAGTTTGGCAGGATGGCTGGAGCTAGAAGGTTGACTACTGAGATCATGCTTTCAGTTGTGTACCTGGAGCCTAGGGTTCCTGGGCTTCTTCCCTATATGTCAACCCACTCCGATCCATGCCCAAAACTTGGTCCATCTGAAGGGTATCCTTAGAATATTTGGACTTTGAAATTAAGTTTAGCTTTCACTAGAGAAAATGGTCTCTTTCAGATGAGTGGTAACATGGGGTAGGTTTGAACCTGAGAATTTGTATACAAGGAAAGGACAGAAGGAAATGCACAAAATGCAAAAGAGGCTTTGCCTGTTGTGTCTAAGCCCCAAGCACTGTGCTTGGCACACGGTCCATCACGTTTGATGAATGAATACCAGCTTTGTTTGTTATTAATGAGATATGAGTTCTATCCTAAGCCCTATGCTTATTCTTATGTCAGATAGGTGAGCCTACAATGGACAGGGTCACAGAGATGGGGAGAGGTACTTCTCGAAGTAAAAGGAGCCAGTGAGATGCAAACAGGAGACGCTTTGGATAAACACTGAGAGATGCAGACCTGTGTGCAAGTAAAGAAAAAAAATTTTCTTCTCAACAATCCTTTTTAAGATCAGTTCCTATTAAACTCAAGAAGTTAAAAATGTGAATTAGGGGCTGGCGCTAGTTGCTCTTGCAAAGAACTCCAGAACTACCTGCCACTCTACATCAAGATTATCCGCTGCCCTCTACTGCTCCACCCCACCCTGCATGCATGCGGTGCACATAAGTTGGTGCAAGCTTGCATCTATACACACAGATAATAAAATAAATAACCATTTTTAATGTTAAAATTATTGCTAAGACATTCAAACAACTCAGCTACTTCGTAGAGTATGAGAAAGGATATGTAGGAAGGATTTGAGAAGGTTGTATGTAGCCACAAAACTTTTACAGTAGAAGTCATCCAAGAATAAATGACTCCTGAAGCTTCTATCTACTTCTCTCCATCCTTAGTTTTCTGCATGTTTGGGAAGGCAGTGTGAGTAACCCCAGCCAACAGTCCTGGCAGAGGTGATGTGGAAGGCTAACCTGCTGCCTTCCCCATAGTGGCAAACCCTTGAGGTCACTTACTGACAAGATGGTGCCACAAGATGGCAGATTTGCCTCAGGCCATATCCTTGATGGCCACCAAAGCTGGGATCCCTCCCCTTCTCACCAACCTGCACACTGCCTGGATTTCTCACCCATTCTGTGTGGATAAGAAATAAAGGCTTGTTGTGTTGAGCTTCTCAGATCTAGGGGTTAATTTCAGTATCACCTCAGGCATCTACAAAGAGCTCCTTGTGGCTCATTAATTATTAACAGAACTCCTGAGATTCTTGTTAAGATCTGTTTATATTTTCTCCTGTGTAAACTGATACCCAAGACAGTTAGCTCCCTTTTGGGGATTTTATTGGAAACGATGCTGTTTTCACAGAGGACAACAGGCTGAATAACAAACAATACAAATGTCAGACTATAAGAAAATTTTATGGACCCTGAGAATTTTATTCTTCCTCTCCAAATTTCTTACTGTCTACAAAGTAGTGCAGAAATCCTTCTCAGAAAAGAAAAAAAAATGCCCTACTCATTTGTATAAATAATTTCGAAAGATTTTGAGATTTATAACGAACACCTCATCAAGTGGATTCTACCCTTAGGAAGCTATTTTCCTAATTTTAAGCTGAAATACAGGAAGGAAAAGATTTTGTTCACTAGAAAAACGTTAATCTCACCTATAGATAACCTAAACAGCTTGTGGGTTCTATTTTTGAGGAACTGTCTTTGTGTCTCTAGCTTATCTATCATTGCTTTCTAACCCAGATGTCTCATTCCTGTTCATAATGTCATATTTTGTGCAAAAAAAAAAGTATATTCAAGAAAAAACCCATATGTGGTCATCTATCCCTTTATCGCCAGCACACAAGATTTTAACACAGAGTTTATTTTTAAATAGATTAAGAAACTTTGGAATCCAAGTTGCTTTTCTATTAAAGGAATGAGACTTGGCACCACACACTCAGTTCTGGAAAAAGTCCATTGGTGCCCTAAATCACTTGGTAACATAAACCAAATCAAGTAGGTCTTAGAACATAACACTGACAGACACAACAAGAAAGACAGAATAAGAAAAACATAACCCTGCATTCATAATTGCATCCTCACAAAAACTCACAATATTCACTGCCCAGCAGGAATATGTCAAAATAACTAGACAGGCATTTTATGCTTAAGAATCCTGGGAAGGACTGAAAAATAGTTGTGGGATGAGAAACGTAGACACATGTGAGTGAGAACTGAATATGAATCGCTGGCTCCCGCTACACATGTTTAGACTGGGCAAGCCTCCTTCACCGTGGCTTACTGACCTCCCCTAAGGATGGAAATTGCTAGAATATTTTTTGCATTAGCTTAAAGGCATTTCATAAGTTAGTGGCTGCCTCAACTCCTTCTCTTGGAACCAATCAGTTAAAAAATATATATCTAAACCAATTTTTCATACACTGTAATCCAGAGGTATTTCAATGTGTGCAGAACATCCTGGGGAGGCAGTGAGAGGCAGATGAGAATCAGAAGCAGCGATGCCAAGAGCGACCACTAAGCGATAGGCTCATGTGAGCCTTGAGTGGGAAACAGAGAGGAGCCTGTGTGGTGCCTTTGTGTCGGCTTCATAGGGAACCAGAACTGCCCATGACAATATGAGATAACTGTTCAAAGTGTACAAAACTCAACACAAGGGTCACTTTACTTTTAAAGGCCAGAAACCTGTGGGACTTGGTATTAAATGCACAAAAGCCTGTAAGACATAATCTTCCCCCTTCTGATTCAGGAACCTCCACCACCAGCCTCATAAGCACTCTGTTATGTGCCAGGCATTCTTCTAAATTGTACTAATTTATTAATCCCTCTTCCAGCCTTAAGGGGCACTAGCCACATCCTACCCTGCCCCATTAAAAAGAAAAGAAGTGGGCTGGTGAGATGGCTCAGTGAGTAAGAGCACCCGACTGCTCTTCGGAAGGTCCAGAGTTCAAATCCCAGCAACCACATGGTGGCTCACAACCATCTGTAAGATCTGACGCCCTCTTCTGGAGTGTCTGAAGACAGCTACAGTGTACTTACATATAATAAATAAATAAACCTTTAAAAAAAAGAAAAGAAAAGAAAAGAAGTTGTCTGACCTCCATACACTTGTCTTGGCATATTCCTTTCCCTCGCAACAATAACAATAATTTTTGAGAAAGAAAATTAGTCATGTAAAGGTTAACTTCCAAAGACCAAGCTTGCACAGCTGGTATGTCCCAGACAAGATGCAGTCCCAGCCATCAGCGTCTAGAACAGCAGTTCTCAACCTTCCCAGTGCTACAACCCTTTCATACAGTTCCTCATGCTGTGCTGACCCAGACCATAAAATAATTTTCACCGCTACTTCATAACTATAATTTTTATACTGTTATGAATCATAATTTAAATATCTGATATACAGGATAGCTGATGTGTAACCCCTGTGAGAGCGTTGTTTGACCCCAAAGGGGTCTCAACCCACGGCTGATCTACAGTCTGATTTCTCTTCAAGATAAGCATTTTGACAATTCTTTTAAAAATTGAATCATCTAGTTTGGTCATTGATGGGAGAGCTGGTTGCTACTTTACATCAATACGAGGCATTGTGTAATAAGGGATTTCAGAGCCTGTCTAATCCAGTTTTCCAATCAGCAAAGGTTTCCCTTGTGACACACCTTTCTTTGATAATGATTCGGGTTCTACCTAGATGTTTTTCATAAGGGAGATGGCCCTCACCTAAAGATTCTTCTAGAAAAAGTACTTGACTTTTGAAGATGGTTTAATGTCTCATTTTCATCAGTACCTTAGGAAACCAGTTTTGTAAGCCATCAGTGAGAGTATAAATATGAAAGGTATTATTTAAATTACTCACTACAACATCCAATTTTGTAATAAAGCATTCTGTACCAAAGAAGGCAAAAGTCTAAATTCTATTAACTATTTCATCAAAAATAATTCATATGGGGCTAAAGGAGTGTCTCAATCATTAAGATCAACTCATGCTCTTACAGGGGACTCAGGTTCAGCTCCCAGCATACAACTGCACAGACAACTACTTGTAAGTTCAGTTCCCAGGGATCTGATGCCCTCTTCTGTCCTCCACAGGCACCTATATGTACATGACACCCACACAAACACATACATATATGCATATACAATAAATGTCTATTAAATGCCTATCTCTTATACACATGTCAAAACAATAAGAATATATATTTGAAAACATTTGAAAACCTGAGCTATGCACCAACATTGACTTTTACATCACTGATTTGGACATCTGCACCCAGCCCCACCGCGGGCTTTAGTTACTACGAACTAAAAGGAGATCTCCACTAAAAAGATCATGTGTTGCTTCAAACATAGTAGCCCATGTAATTGGAAATGGTAGAAACTACATACTTGAGAGAATCCTGAATTTTACCATTTCCTGGCTCTCAAAAGAGTAAGAGTATTAAATTAATTGACTTATATATTATGAACAATTACCATAAACAACTTTAACTTTATCCACAGAGATATTACACTCTGAAGTAATAAATCCCTTGCCTTTCTCTGCAAGCTTAGAGTTATGATTCATCTTTTTAAAGATTAAATAAACCAATAAGGCATTGTATTAATAAGCACAGCTGAGAGCTAAAATATATAATCTTTCTTAAGTCATTTTATAAATCAAAAGTCAAAGGAATAGCAAAAATATGTATACCTATATAATTAGGGTTAAAATTTAAATATAGAAATATCTTTTAAATTGTTATTGTTATGTGTTTTATTGTTATGTGTTTCATTTCATCTTAATTATTAATAAATTTATAACAATAAATACCCATTTATAGGACATCCAACTTGGATGTGGGCATCTAAACTCACAGCTGTTCCCAAAATTGAATAGTCTCATGATATGATCCTAGAGTGCTTAGCCGGTTACAATAAGCTCTACTCAGACTGAGAGGATAATAAAATAATTAGCCCAAAAATGTTAACCCATAAATAAATAAACAATTTGTCCCTTGTAAAATAATCACTGCCCAGAATTCACTTCTGTTGAAATCCAAAGGTAAAATAGAATTGTAAATTTGCCAATAATTTTATCGCTCCTCTTCATATTAGCCTGGGAACAAGCATGCTTACTTTATTCTGATTTGGCTCATCAATGAGAATAACAAAGTACTGAGTGGGCTTTTCAGGTTATAACTGTCACTCAAAGGAAGAGCTAGCTCTCTTCAGAGGGTTTTTGATGACATACCAAAATATTAGGAAGCTCCTCACTCCAGGTCTGCTGCCGCTGAGCTATACGAGACAATATAATAAAGGATGTTATTAGATTTTCAACTCCTTATGAGGACATCAGAATCATGCATATCAACCTGAGAACCTGAGAACAGGCAACAAGAGAATTAGGTTTGTCCGTGGGGAATGACCAAGGCCTCGTCCAGAGAACTAGATGTTTAGTATCATCTCCTCTGAAAGAAGATGTGAGGGGTGGTAAGTTGGGGAGAAATCTCGGATCCCCAAAGCTAAGTGCTCAGTGCTATAATGAAAAGTGTGTTCTTACCCTTGCACTCAGACTCAGGCATGACTCTACTTTTACATGCTCTGATAATGTGCACATGGGGCAGATAGATGACTCAGTAGTTACTAGTCCTTGCTCTCCTTAAAGAGGATCCTGGTTCAGTTCCTAGCACCCACATGGTAGCTGACAACCTTCTATAACTGTAATTCCAGGGAATCTACGGCCTCCTTCTGGTCTCCAAAGATAGCAGGAATCACATGGTATATTTACATACACGGAGGCAAAACACTCATGCACATTTTTTTAAAAGAAAAGAAAAGAGGTGTCTGTGAGTTTAGAACTTCCATCCATTTTCCTCGAATCTTGCCAGTGGGGAAAATGTTTCAAATAAGTAATAATGATCCTCTCATTGTCTAAACTACATGTTTGTATAGAATATAGATTATTCATCTTTAAAAAACTATACAATTCTAATTTCCCTAATTGTATCAGTAATATCCTTTCTGATCTAGAGAATTTGTTGCATTTCATCTTAAATCCAGGCTCCAATCAAAGATCAATCCTTACTTTATATATGGTATATCTCCAATATCTATCAGGGGGCTAATTCCAGAAGTCTGTAGATACCACAGTCAAGGATGTTCCAGGGTCTTACATAGAATGAAACACATAACACCTTCCCAGCATGCTTTAGACCTCTGGGTACTATAGATAATGCAATAGAGTGCTTCATAATAAGATACTACACTGTCTTGCTTAAGAAACAAGAACAAGCTGGGCGTGGTGGTACACGCCTTTAATCCCAGCACTTGGGAGGCAGAGGAAGGTAGATTTCTGAGTTTGAGGCCAGCCTGGTCTACAGAGTGAGTTCCAGGACAGTCAGGGTTACAGAGAAACCCTGTCTCAAAACAAACAAACAAACAAAGAAATAAGAACAAGAAAGTCCCCCATCCTACACAAGTGCAATTCTGTTTCTGACTAAATCTTTGGGTATAGAAAGCATGGCTATTATAGCATCAATTGTGCCATTCCAGGTCTTCAATATCTTTTTGGGTTGGGTTGCTTTATCTCACCGGCTAGATTTGTCTAAATGTTTCCTCACAATTAGACCTAGATCAAATGTTTGGACTCATGGGTTAGGGTATTTACCGTCTTTATATACAAAGAAGGTATATACACAGTATACTGTGTATTTTGTTTCAGTCACAGTTACATTAAATAATGTCCTCCTATTAGTAAAACAGTGTCTGCTTCTAATTAATAAAATTCTTTTGACATGGATAAATGTGCTTAATTTGTACTGCTGTCCCACTGAGGTGGGTATTTTTAAATGAGCTTTTCTGTTTGAATGGAAATTTATGCACATTCATATAAGCAGTAAAACTGCTGCTGGAGCCAAAATTTAAATATAGACATGACATACCTATCACCCTAAAGCAAGAAACTTTCTATTTTCATGCAAGGTAAATCTAAAGCATTTTTCCTCCTCTCTCCATTGTGCAAAGGTTGTGTTTTGAAGCTCTCATTTCATGGTGTTAAATTGCAGAGCATCATGACACCATCCTTTAGCTGAACAGTCTCTACCTGCTTTTTGAAATGATCATGGTTAAACTAGAGACAGCATCCACGTCAATGGGTGCTGTTATAAGATGCATATTATCTGGATCAACTGCTCAGTTATCAGTTTCCCTTCATGTTCTTGCCTTTGCATTTGATGCACATATAATCTCCCATCTCCACTTCTTCCCTGGAAATACTTCATGTCACATCTTCTTCCTTCCCCAAACAGAAGGAACAGCATTTCAGGATAAATAACAGCAACTCTACAAGAATGTCTTAGCATGCTAAACTAAATCATTTTTCTTCTTCCCCTTGGACTTTGTTCCTTATGATTCTTCTGTTTAGTTCAGGACCTAGTCAGGGAAGATTTGGAAAGGCATGCCTGTGACTTGAGTCACAGTCAATAGTATATGTCTCTAGACAGACAGTCCAGCCAGGCAGAACACCAGCAGGCTTCCATGCTGGACAGCTAGGGTCCTGGCCACCTCCAGGAAGGACAGACTATGGTTGCTGTATGGGTGGGACTAGACACAAAATGTTGTCTTCTTTGTTCTGAGTTTGGAAAGCTCTTGAAGAAAATGGGTATTCTTTTTCACTGATGAAAACTATGTTACCATCCCCAGAAAGCCTCTGCTGACATGACAGACAAGGATCCATTTAGTCTCTCATCCATGTGCAATTTCCTTAAGGCTCAGAAAATTCAATATCTTATTTCAAAGTGAAAGAGTAATTTAAAAGGCCCAAGTAATGAGCGTGACATTACTGTCCTTGTCCAGTGTCCGATTTCATATAGTAGTCAGGACAGGGCCCTGAAATACATCCAAGGAAGAAACTGAACTGCCTTTTCAATATTCAGAGTTCTTCACATAGAACAGGATTTTCTTTAGAACTGGCATATTATGCACTCCATTCAAAGAAAAAAATTCTTTGTTCCAATTCTAAGAAAAACATTCTAACCTTCCATTTGAATTAGATTTTAAGCCAAACACAGTAAAAGAAGTTGCAGTAGGGCTTATGCCTTAAATATATAAATTGCTCCAAGAGAGATAGGTGGGAGATTTTTCAACTATGAAGCCCTTGCTAGAATATACGTCATTCTTCCTTTCCCTCCAACCCCCAAAATACTCCTATTATCTTCAGATAATGAAAGGCTGCCTGCAGTTAATTTAATCACTGTGATTTCCTAAGAAATGAAGACTGATGTCTTTTGAAAATTAGTCCAATTTTATCTTTGAACATGAGTTTAAAACTGTTAAAATTACTACTTTCAATAATATATTAACCTCCTCAAGGGGAATCATTCTCATAATCTTTCTAAATTACATATATATACAAGTATATATATATATATATATATATATATATATATATATATATATATATATTACTTCCCAAGTTTTGTTTTGTTTTGTTTTGTTCAATAAAAATACAACTTTAAGATGCAATTACCTTTCACACTTTTCTCGAGTTTAAAGCCCTCAGGTATGATTTAACCTTTTTCAAATGTAGCCTGAAAAATAGTTTTTTTCTTTCTAAACACAAAATGGGAACAAATCCATTTTATTGTCTTATATAAAATCAAATTGAAATTAAGTAGAAGATAAATAGAAAAGGGGGGCGGTGGGAACAGGAAGATGATTCAGTCAGGAAAGTATTTACTTTGCAAATAAGCATAAGGGTATGAGCTCCCTACTTAGAAAACACAGCAGGGGGTGGGGGAGATGCAAGGCTTGGTGATGTATGTTTGTAATTCTAGATCTGAGCAGGCAGGGTCTGTTGGATCTCTGGGGATTCCTGGTTCTCTAGTCTAGTCTACTTAGGAATTCCAGGACAGAGAGAAACCCTGTCTCAAAAAAACAAGGTGGAAGACTCCTGAAGAATGATCAACCCAAGGTTGATCCCTGGCCCCTACACATATGTTCATGCAAACTCACAAGTACACGCACATACACACATCTAGACTAAAGGAATCCTACAAGAACAGCAATAGTAACAGAATTAATAGCAAAGTGTTTTTTCTGGTGATCAAATCATGTGTGTGTACTACAATGCTGAATGCTGAATATGTTACCACTCCACTACTCATGAATGATTACCCATGTGGTCCCCAACCTTCTTCATACACCTATATGCACATGCACTCCTGTGTACACATGCATATACATATGTGTACACACACTCATCCTTTCTGATGATTATTTGGACAATTTTGTACAGTGAACCATACTCTGCCTTTGCCTCTAGAGAAAAAAACAGAGGAGAACGTGGGCTAGCGACCTCTGCATAAGGAGCCCCTGCCTCTTCCCAGGCTACCAGACTTCTGTGCTTGCTTCCTCTGTGGCCAGGGTCCCTTGGCTCTGCTTCCAACACCAGCTTCTGTCGGGGTCTTTAATTCATCAGTCACATGTGGGCATGTCTAAACTACAGGGCAAGGACATTTAGCTCTTCTTCTCAGGTCTCTCAGACCCCATGCCATGTAACTGGCCATGCCTCTGAGTCCCTGAATTTTCTGAGCTGGCCCAGCCTTCACCAAATATTCTCTACGCCAAGAAGCAACCACACTTATGCCCACATTTAGCAACTGCTTGTCTTTACTGCAGTCTGGCAAGTCATGACAAAGGTTTTCTTCCTTGCCGCTATTCAGAATGATAGATTTCTAAATAATCACAATATGAAGATACAGCTTACCACTCTGTGAATTCGCTGCATGTATTTGTTAAGAACAAAGAAACTCATGAGAGAAAGGAAGGAAAGGAACATTATTGTTAGACTGACCAGCCAGCTAGCCAGGCCATTTAAGGAAGGAAGCACAGGAGAGGGCTGCCAAATGAAGAGAGGGTGAACAAGACAAGGAGCTACAAACACTGCACAGTTTTGGCTGCTCTGTTCTTTAGCTCCCTCTCAGGTATTTGAATATCTGTACCTCTAGAGTCGCTCAAGGTAGAAATTCTTGAGTGCCATGTACCAACAATCAGAAGAGAAAAAAAATCAATAAAACAAAAAAAAGTTCAGACAGCACTAGGGCAGCATAGAACTGGCCTGACCAGGGGCACAAATCCCTTCTGGTCTGCGCCAGCACTGGGTCACCTAGGGCGTGGAGTGGGCAGACACCCCAGGTCCCTACCCAAGCGATCTTAGGATCACTAGTGAGTAGAACACAACAGCTGCTCCAATCTAATAGTGATAGGCCTGTGACAGTAGGAACAAGGACACAAGAGCCTTTCCTGACCAGAGGC
The DNA here is from genome assembly GCF_900095145.1 of Mus pahari. Classification (NCBI taxonomy): domain Eukaryota; kingdom Metazoa; phylum Chordata; class Mammalia; order Rodentia; family Muridae; genus Mus; species Mus pahari. Next base: position 31,450,411 of record NC_034610.1, read on the forward strand.
TCAGGTTCCTTTTAATCAGTTCAGGTTTACCTTGGTTTCAAACAGACCAGACAACTCCACAGGCCTCAAAGGAGATACCACTTCCATGCACTGTAACACGCCTAGGATCTTAGGACAACAGGATCCCAGGATAACAGGAGCTGGGTCACACTAGTATTTGAGTGTCTCAGAGGAGCTTGACTGCCAAGAACTCAGACACACACAGAATCTCAGGTACACAGGAGCGCACAATCAAAGAATCACAGAGAAATCTGGACTCTGAGAAGTTTTGAATCAACTGGGATTATAGGAAGGACAGGCTCCAATCCGATATATTGAGGGCAGCAAGCACTAGAGATAATCAGATGGCAGGAGGCAAGCATAGGAACAGAAGCAACAGAAACCAAGGTTTACTTGGCATCATCAGAACCAAATTCTCCCACCAGAGCAAATCCTGGATACACTATCACACCAGAAAAGCAGGACATGGATCTAAAGTCACTTCTCATGATGTTGATGGAGGACTTTAAGAAGGAAATACTGGAAATCATAGGTAAACAGATAGAAGACTTTAGTGGAAACACAAAAATCCCTTAAAAAGTTACAGTAAAACGCTACCAAATACTACCAAAAGGAGATGGAATTGAACAAA
>NC_034610.1:31451052-31490802 GCF_900095145.1 Mus pahari
GTTACAAAGACAAAGTTTGGAGCTGAGACGAAAGGATGGACCATCCAAAAACTTCCCCACCCAGAGGGCCAACCCATAATCAACCACCAAATGCAAACACTATTGCATACACCAGCAAGATTTTGCTGAAAGGACCCTGATATAGCTGTCTCTTGTGAGGCTATGCCAGTGCCTAGCAAACAGAGAAGTGGATGCTCACAGTCAGCTATTGGATGGAACACAGGGCCCCAATGGAGGAGCTAGAGAAAATACCCAAGGAGCTGAAGGGGTCTGCAACTCTATAGGTGGAACAACGATATAAACTAACCAGCACCCCTAGAGCTCGTGTCTCTAGCTGCATATGTAGCAGAAGATGGCCTAGTCAGCCATCATTGGAAAGAGAGGCCCCTTGGTCTTGCAAACTTTGTATGCCCCAGTACAGGGGAACACCAGGGCCAAGAAGGGGGAGTGGGTGGGTAGGTGGGGGCGGGGGGTATAGGGGACTTTGGGGATAGCATTTAAAATGTAAATGAAGTAAATACCTAATAAAATTGGGGAAAAAATAACTCACTCTTTAAAAAGAAAAAAAAAATGTTCTTCAGTTATTCTGACCTAAGTATATGTGGCATTTGATGACCATGCAGGGAAAGCCGGCAGCCATGACTTAGGGCTCTGGGAAGGTATGTGATGAAGCCAAGAGAGCCTGAGAGCACGCAGAGGGAAGATGGAGGGATTGCATATAGAAGGATGCTACAAGCGTATCATATAGTGACTCTGTCCTCTACTCTTCCCCACTTGCCCCTACCCTGTTACATTATTAACTGTTTGAACCTTCATGAGGCAGACTCCTGTCCCACCAGGCCATGCAGGGAGACAGACTTATATCCATACGTGACAATCACTGCACGTGACCTGTCTTTACCATTTGTCCTAACTCTGCCATGATGAAAGCATCTCTTTCACTTCTAAAAATCAAGTTGCCTAGATATTTACAAATACATATTTGCACTGTTGTAAACTTAAAAGTGAAAGAAAAAGCCCTCACAAAATGGGACAGAAAGCATCATCCTCAAATCTGCAAGTATCCACTGTGTCATTGTGTACAGCCGTCGTTGCTTCTTCTACACCTTGTGGAAATGTGCAGCAAAGCAGGGTTAGACTGTATACAAGACTTGTGTCTCCCATAATTAATCTTAGCTGTCTGAGTGGGTGGGGCTTATGTCTGGTACTTGAGCTGCTTGACAAGTCACATCTGGATACTTCCATCAAAGCAGAGACCTGACACTGTATGAGCCTCATTCAGCAATCATGGGGTTTAGGGTGACACCTTATGGGATGTGGTGCTCTGCAGAGCAGTCCATTCTTACCCAAGTTGTTGCCAGGAGGGCCCATGGTGCAGAGGAAGATGAAAGTCCATGTGTTCATTTCCAGTGTTTGGAAACCAATCCAAGAAACCCAGAAATAATCTTGAAAGCAAGACCAGTAATATCTTTGAGGCTCAATGAATGGGCTATCTCAAGAATGTCATTAGTGACAGTCCCACATTTTTTTAAGGAAAGAACTACCTAAGTGACAGAGGGAAGAAATTGAATTAAAAATCCACTATTCATAAGAAAATACAAGATTTGGGTCCTATGAGTTGATTTTTACTTTTAAAGTGGGGGTGGGAGTTCTTGTTTAAAGAGTCTCACTTTGTAGCCTAGGTTGGCCTTGAACTCATTTAGTAGCCAAGCCTCCAACGTATAATCCTCCTGCCTCCCAAGAACTGGGATTGCAGTCATACACCAAAGTACCTGGCTCTCCAACTCAGCTTTAAAAAAACTATTAAATTTTCATCCAAGACAAAAGTTTTGGGAACACCCTACAGTCTGTTATAAAGAGCTTTCCTATACACACCCCTTGACCTAACCGTTTCTAAAATTTCCTTTTTAAAATGCCCTTTACAGTTGGTTTCAAAAGAACAACTTAATATTTTCAAACGATTTCAAGCCAGAAGCTTAACTTGAACCTTGTAAGCTGCTCGGGAGTCGGTAGAGTCACTTTCATATTCCCAAACCAAGAGGACATCCTTATTATTCATACAAGACTATGCCCAACTAAAAAACGACTCACACCCAAATAAGGCAAAAGAAAAGGAAAGCAGCACTTTGTTTTCTAAAAAAGCAAATACTGTTCATATCCCCTTTTGGAAGCAGAGAAAGAACCCTACGATGTTTACTAATACCAGTGTTGCTTATATGTGCATAACCAGAATAAAAGATGCAGCATGCCACTGCAGACTGCTCACGGGGACACGGCTGTTCACCCCTAGAGTCGGGACCAGTCCTCCATGAGTGTCTTTTTTTTTTTTTTCCTCTAAAGATTTTTATATGTAAGTACACTGTCGCTGTCTTCAGACATACCAGAAGAGCTCATATGATCCCATTACAGATGGTTGTGAGCCAGCCACCACGTGGTTGCTGGGATTTGAACCAGGACCTCTGAAAGAGGTCAGTGCTCTTAACCACTGAGCCATCTCTCCAGCCCCTGTTTGTTCGGTTTGGTTTGGTTTTAATCGGTTGCCTGCCCCAGCACAGCAGGAGATGAGGCTGAAGGAGGCTGCCCTGCACAATACAACCAGCAAGAGGTGGGCATCTCCACATCTGGAACTGCCCTTGGTCTGTGGAGCAGGCTTTCAGTGAGGCAAAGTAGTCTGCCTTCTTTTTGCTTGTTTTGTTTTGTTTTGTTTTTTCTCTCTCTCTCTCTCTCTTGAAAATTGTGAGCTTTCTAAGTGAATTTTTTTTCCCGAAAGTCAAATGTTGTGCCTCAATGGTTTATCAAATTCATTGGTTGACTCGGTTTCTAAAACATGAAGACCAGTTTCTGTAAGAGTTTTAGGCATCTAGTGCCAGTGTCAACTCGTGAGCATTTCTTTGGCTTTCCAAACACCCTTTGCAGGGTGGAAAGCGTTTTTGATGGTTAATTGAGCCTGTCGGTTTGGTTTAGAATCACCCAGGAGAAAAGGTCTGAGGCCATCTACCTGTGAGGATGTCTCCAAACAGGCTTAACAACTGAGGCGGGTAGACCCACTCTGCATGTGAAGATCCCAGACTGCATAGAGAGGCTCAACACTCATTTCTCTGCCCCTGATTATGGGCACAACATGACCAGATGCCTTGGGCTCCTATCACTGTGCCTTCCAAACCATGATGGACTGGACATCAGTCCAAGTCAACCATTTCTTCCTTGATTTTGTCAGGTATTTTTGTGCCTGTAGCAAGGAAGGTAAAAAATGGGCGTGAGTGGTGCTCTATGTTCCTTCCAATGAAAGAATGACTGTTTATTTCACTACCACACAATGAAACACCTAGCAAAGTCCAAAACACAGAACTAAGTTAAACATAAAAATATCACTAGTTAAGATGCCTCACTAAGCCTCAGGAAATATTCCTCAACTAAGTCAAATATAAACATTAAGGCTAACTGTAGCTCCAGGTTACAGCACTTGTCTTACATCTGTAGGGCCCCATTTTTGATCTTCAGAAATGTGCATATGTGCGCGTGCGTGCACACGCGCACACACACACACACACACACACACACACATGCACACATGCATGTGTACACACATGTATACACGAACATACACAAAGTTATTTACTGATAAATGTGTTCTTCTTTACTAAGCAAGTATAACCCCTCCTAAATATAAATCCAGTCAAGAATGATGGTTCACTCCTGTAATCCAGGATTGCTGTGTTCGTATTCTAGAATTCAGGTAAATTCCAGGCCAGGCTAGGCTACACAGTGAGACCTTGTCCTAAACACAAAAACAAAAAAGCAAAAACAAATAATATATACATACACACATGCATGTATACTTATATATGCATGTGTGTATCAAGTTATATATACATGTGTGTGGCACATAAATCTTCAATTTTCCATGAGCTGTGCAGAGACAGACATTTCATGTTCCCTAATAACTTATTCTTCTCTTACATGATCAGTAAACACTCCTTTTGGGTGATAACATAATATAGATAAAAGGTTATAGTTGAATATTTGGTCATATAAAACCATAAAAACAATGGTTATGAGCAAGGAATTGGTTCAATGGCATGACCTTGACACCTAACCACGAAGAAAAGGTACAGAGCAACCATCCCAAGCCCAAGCCATCATCTCTGTTATACTCTGCACCACATGTAGCTGGCTTATAATCAATAAATCCATAAAGCAAGTTAACTCAGCTACTTACTGAAGCATATATTTTGTAGTTAATTATCTTTGGGCATGTACAAAAAGTCCTACCAATTACAGCTAAAATATTTCACTGTACTGAACAGGTTATAATTAAAATAAGCATGGCTTCAGCTATACCAGTCTCCCAGGCTAAAAATCATTGAACCAAGTGTGAACCATATGGGCTCCTCAGTCTGTCTGCTGGTGCTATGACAAAATACCACCACAGGTTGGGGAATTTGTAAACAATAGAAGTTTATTTATCTCAAAAACTTCGAAAGCTGGCAAGTTCCAGAAGCGGCATGAGATTTTAGTCATAAAAATGCAGAACAACACTACACACAGAGAGACTCAAGACAGTAATGAAGCCAAAGTTATCTTTTTTATCTTAAGCCCATGTCTGAGACATCAAACCCATTCCCCTAAAACAGGATTAGCACATTCATGAATTTCATGACTAATGCTGCTCCTAAAGGCTCAACTCCTAATACCAGCAGGATAATATACATGCTAAGTACACTTACATCATATCAGTATGTGTCTATGGGCTTATGCAGTTCACCTATGAGCAAGCCCATGTCCCAAAGAGCTCCAAATAGGGCTTTTGCAGGTGCATTCTTGAGACACTTGCTCTGTCGGGACCCTGTGGTCACACCATATCCCTGGAATTGAGACTGAGATCTTTCCAGAAGAGTATATACCCCTACTGCCTACAAACTTGGAAAGCTGTGATCTCTGCTACATCATAAGAAACATGCTGGTCCTCCTTTATGTGAGCCTTGCCCTCCTCAGCATGTACTATAAGAATGGATGGGGATGCAGGAAGTTACTGATACAGCAATGATGTCTATATATTAGGGGTCATCTCCTGGGACCAGACAGTAAGAGCAACCAGAAATCTGAGCTGTATTCCAGGGAGCATGAAAGTTTCCAGCACCAGAGACTACATGATCCAGGCACCCCTCCAACCCTGAAACATGAGTGTGGTGTTTTTTAAATGTGCCTCTGAATTTCCTGTTCTCTAGACTGCTGGAGTGTTTTCTTTAATCTGCAGCATAGAATTAGCCACATTCCAGTCCTTGCCAGGAACATTAAATCCAACCGACTGCTTCTCAACCCAAATGCTCAGTTATGACCAACATTATTTGTGAACTATTTTTAAAGACATATCTATTGCTCTCTATCCCAGACACACACCCTGTGGAAGAATGTGGTCTTTGAAATTACATGCAGAATCCAATTTGGAGTGCTCTCATTGTGGGTTCGAATTAATCTATAACAAAGTAAGAATCACTAATGCTTATTTCAAAGGTTAAGTGCCTCCAGGCAGGTGACATTAAAAGACTAAGTAAATAAATTCCTTAAAGTCCCAAAAGACATCTTAAGGGCCACAGAAATATGTCTTTGCTTGGTACTGAGAGGTTAGAGGATAGGGTCCCCCACGACAATAAAAAGCACTGTGGATTTCATTACACAGAGAAGCATTATCAACCAAATTGGGTGTCCAAGCCCGTGTCACAACACAGCTGGGAAGAGAACACTCACCAGAACCCAGCTGTGCCAGTGTCCCTCCCCAGCCTCACAATCAGTGAGAAACAGATACACTGCAAAAAGGCGCCCTCTAAAGTGTTTTGATACTTCATCCCAAGCCAACTGAAACAGGTGGAATAAACTTCCCTGTAGTTTTCAACAGTGAAACAGACATTTTCTTATTTGCTTGAAGTGACCCTGAGTCTATAGCAAATTATTTCTTACCTTTGACATTAATGCCTTAGAAACCAGAATCTTAAAATTAGGGAGAGAAAAGGTTTAGAATTAAGATAGGATCTCATGTATCTAAGGCTGGCCCCAAACTCTCTATGTAGCCTTGAACTCCTGATCATCCTGCCTGTCCTCCCAAGTGCTGAGATTAAAGGTGCGCACCACCATGCTCAGCTAGAATCAGAATCCTATCTTATTTCAGTAAAAGCACAGAACCATTCCATGTAAACTTCACATATTAATTCATTTTAGAATGTCTCCTCATTTTTATGTTCATCCGTTGCTCTTTTTCTCCACTCACTCGTAATTTTCTTATACTGACTAAAGTAAAGCCTCAAATCCTTCCCTAAGTAAGCCAGGCTATGAGCCAGCTCAGCTGGTAAATATTATTTCCATGAAACCTGATTGCTACAGGATATTTGATTATTTACGAAGAAAACCTAACTGTGTGCAAAATATACAAGCTTGGAAAGGCTTCGCATTTGTCAGATGCAATTAGATGTGTCCTGTAGAGAAGCTGTTTGGTGAGCCTCTAAAGGTGTCCATAGATAAGAATGCTAAAGAATGGAAAGTTCGATGCCTATGGCAAGTTGCTTGGGAGAAGTCTTGTGGTCTTTGCTCTATGACCCCAGCAGTCGGCTGGATGGCCCGGAGCTGCCCCACTGTAAAGGTGAAATGATATGATCCCAAGCAGTACACTCTAACCTCCACAGGAGCACTATGGCATGTGTCTACCCATACCTATCCATCCACCCCTACACACACATTATATATAATAATTATAAAGTGCTTTTAAGACTATAAATAAATGAATGGATGGAATTTCTAGGAGAAAATTAACAAATATGCATATTTAAGGTTTTATATACATATAAATACACACATGCACTTATTGATGCATATTTATGTATGTCACATGCATATATTAATGTATATATACACATACATGTGCTTAAAACTTACATAAACCATACTCATAATCTTGCATATATAATTATATTCCAGAGATCCTCAGTATTGGGTTCATAGTTATCCCCAAAGTACCTGTGAGCTGAGTCGAGGTCTATACACTTCGATGAAGAATGTATCTTCACTGTCACTAATCTCTTAAGAGAAATTTAACATCTTCAGCTGTATATGCTGGCCACAAGCCATGCACCTTGATACATATTTTTTTTTCCCCACTGCAATTCCTGGAACCTCTGTTGCCACTTTGGTTACATGCAGCTGTCAGTTTATACTACTGGATATGTTAATAAAGAAGCACATTACTCTAATTGCATCTCTCTTGCTAAGATATAAAATCCCTGGCATAGAGTAAGCCAGGGAAGAGAGAATTGGTTTGAGCTCACAATTCCAAGTTACAGTCAGTGCAAGGAAGCCAAGGCAGCAGGAACTTGAAACGGCCAGTCCTGTCAAACCCACAGAAAACAGAGGAGAGAAACGAATGCACGCATGTGCAGTGCACAGCTAGCTTTCTCTATCTGCTCTTAGATGGTTCAAGACAAAGAAATGTCTCCACCCACTGTCAGGCTGTGTCTTACCATATCCATCAGGGCAATCAAGACCATCCCCCACAGACATGCCAACAGTGCCAATGTTATTTATATAACCCCTCAATGAGACTCATCCTAGGCCGGTCTAGATTGTGCCAAGTTGATAGATAGAACTGACCATCATATACTATTGCTTCATGGGTTCTTTTATATTTTGACCGTTATATTTTAGACACCTGTTTTCCATGAAATAATTTGTGTTTTGCCCAATGCATGGAAGGGCACTGTCCTGAAGAGCCTGTAAGGTCCCTTTCATTATAAAGAGCACAGAAGAAATTAGGTTTCTGACACACAAAATCATTTAAGTGGTGGCCTAATAGGTGGCTGGCCACTCTAGTTGAAGTCTATACCTGACAGACTAGGGAATGCAGCTTTGGCTACTTATAAATCGCTGAGAGCCCTTAGCTACAGTGAATATAGATGGCACAGGAGTGTTCTAGCTCCTCTGGTGATAGAACACTGTGATAGCCCACAGTCAACAAACTTCTACGGCTCCAGTTTACATTTGCAGCTTCTGAAAAGGCATGGAAATGGAAGGGCCCTGCAAAACTTCGCTCAACATTTCTGTTCTCAGAAGAAAAACAATCCTATTTGCTTCAGTGTTAAAATGTCTCTAAGAAGCTGCATATCCTTTAAAATGCCTCTCTGTATTCTGCAAATCATCTAAGTCCCCTACTATTTTTTTTTTCCTTTTGTGTGTCAGACTTCTTTTGTATTTTTTTCAGACATCCTGACACTTTTAGCGCAATTGTAGTAGGGCAGAAATACAAGGAACTGAAACAAAGGACTGTCAGTGTGATTACCCCCCCCCACACACACACACACACACACACTGGAATAGCATTTAGGTGTTATTACAGTGGTTTCTGCTGGGTCTGGCCAGAGACCCATACACTTTGTGAATGCGTTGCTGGACAGTTAGAAAGGCAGTGTATTTGCAGTAACAGCACACCGTGAAGGTGTGGCCTAGGTCCACTTTCTCCAAGAGTATCTCATCTGAGATCCCAGGTACTAAGACCTGGTTGGAACCACAGTGGTAAGGATGAAATGGAGGTACAGACTCTCCAAAGAGATCAATTCACTGGAAAGATCACCCTGAAGGCTCTTGGTTCTCTGTTACATTTAATTCCCAGATATAAAGCCAAGTCTCTTTCCCTGGCTGAGGTTTGGAATAGTCAGCTTTTTCCCCCCACTCTTCTTCATACTAAACTGCTTCTCCTATCCCAGTAGAGCTGTGGTTAGGAAATAGGACCATAGCTAACAGATAATGCAGCAGGTTGTTGAGACTTTGTCAGTACACACCACTGGGTTTGCTAGATGGCCGACCGGCCATCCTACCGCTGTAAGCAATGACATTTTCATGTTAGAACAGAACAACTGCATGTGTCATAAGAGTACTGTTTAGCTTCTACCTGGGAGGATCAATCAATCAATAGCCTGAAGTTCATCTCTATACATGGCTGTAGCTCAACAATAACAACCTCACTTACTTGCTTGGACATAGTATAAGAGGCACCCTTGCTTTGAATTGATGTTGAGATCTCTGAAATCTTTTTTTCTTTTCCTTTGCTTTCTTTTCTTTCTTTCTTTCTTTCTTTTTTTTTCTAAATCTTTCCTCTTTCTTTTTTACTGATTTCTGTAATCCCACCAAAGACTTCCTTTTACCTTCCTGTCAATTTGTAGATGAGACAAATGCCATGCATAACAAGTTCCACGTGAGGGCTTTAGCTTGGAATAAGCATGGCTTGTGGTTCCTCATCGTCAATACATCTCTATTTGTGTGTTGACAGTTTTGCTGAATTGCTGGCTCAATGATATGTCCATGCATATAACAAAGATAACTTCCCAATGAATAAGACTCCATGACACTTGGTTCCCTGTGGAAATATCCAGGCAAACCTTACTCCAATGTCTAGACACTGAGCCTAGCTTATCCTGGCTTTTGGCTGACAACCAAGCCTCCATTGAGATAAGATCTCCTGAATTCAGTAACTAAAATGTTCACAGCTATCCAGTCTGCAGCCATTAGATATTTCCATCAGAAATCTGGGTCACACCATCATTTTCAAGAAGAGACAAAACCACACTCCCCACTTCCTCTTTCGTCTGCCCTTTATCAGTCTCATTCGGTTCTGACCACGCAATATGGACTAGGGACTGTGGATACTCCAGACCCTGCTGCCTCCAGCTATCTGAGAGACTTTGGGACAACTGCTATTCACCCCAAATCTCAGCTTCTTCATCTCTAAAGAGAAATTAATCAATGTAATACCATACCATAAATATATGCAATATGAAACAGTGTTTCTAAAGACTCGGAGACATAGTTCCAATGAATTTATCCAGTTGGCATTAGACTAGACCCCTTAGGAGTGATTTAGTCATTTGTTTCCTTTTGTTTGCTTTGTTTTATCTTTTCTTTTCCTCTTTATAACTCCACAGCACCTCAATGCCTAGACCACCTTCAACATTGTTATCATTGTCTCAGAGTCAAGGAGACCCAACAGTACTAGCAAGTTTTTCTTTTTCTTTTTCTTTTTTCTTTTTTTTTTGGGGGGGGTGTCTCTAAAGCAGGGGTGACTCGTGCTGTCACGTGGTCACCGTAGACATGCTGGCATCTTAATGCTGCATTTTTCTCTTTTCTCTACCTGCTAAGTCACTGCAATTTTGATGACATAACTTTAAGAGAAAGGACACCAAGGTGGCTCATTTACTTAGCTTTTACCCATCATTTACTTTTAAAGGAACTAAAAATAGGGCTGGTGTCCCGGCTCCAGAGGCCTGCACATGCGCTCATGCGCTCCCTGGTAGTGAACCTACAGCCTGTACCACACTCTCTGCTGCAAGCACACACCAACGCAGACTAAAAAGCATGTCTGGCTGCGCGAAGCAAGCACACACCAACGCAGACTAAAAAGCATGTCTGGCTGCGCGAAGCAAGCACACACCAACGCAGACTAAAAAGCATGTCTGGCTGCGCGAAGCAAGCACACACCAACGCAGACTAAAAAGCATGTCTGGCTGCGCGAAGCAAGCACACACCAACGCAGACTAAAAAGCATGTCTGGCTGCGCGAAGCAAGCACACACCAACGCAGACTAAAAAGCATGTCTGGCTGCGCGAAGCTATTTTCCTGTGCTCTGAGCCGACAGCCTGAAAAGGCCATGCCCATGTTGAATATTCTGCCTGCTGATTAGCTGATTAGAACTTTCTTCCAGGATCTTACACAGCTGAGTATTGCCTATCAAAACCAAAATCATCTTGAGCCAGTAGGTCTTGATAGCTATTGATCGCCTGCCTTTATATCTTACCTAACATCCTTCCGGCCATTAGGTAAGACCTTTGGAATATATTACTTTCTAACAACCCAAAAGCTAAGGCTGTCACCAGGAAGCATCAAAAAACCTCTTGAAGACTTCTCCCTGGTTTGCTGTAAACCCCTGCCTGATGTCTCCAATAATGCACTTGTTAAATGCATTGATTTATGTATTCTGCTGTGGAATGTATTATTCTGGGCAAACTGAATCTATCTTCTAGACCACAAACACTTTTTCTTGGCTCAGAACACACCAACTCTTACTCTCTTTGGAGGTAGAGCAGGGGTTCTTGTTGACACACTGTGAGACTGTGCGTATTGAGCTACCTTCCCAAGCAGCATTTTCTACTGCTCATTAACAAATAGCAACAGGAGGCAAGCAAACACACCATGCCCACAAGGATTACACTGCTGGAAGGATAAAAGGCATGTGTGGGCTGTTGTTCATGGTTCAAAATAATTGTCCTGCACATCTTAGGAGGAAGGCGTTATGGGGGGTAGTAATCAACTGTGGAAAGAGATGAGAACAGAATAAGAACCCAAAAGGTGAGATGGATTTGCTTAAATACTTCCCAAGAGACTTTAACGAAGGCTCAATTTTGAATATTTACTGTTTAATCTATCTTTGTATTTGCAAGCTTATCTGAAAGCAAACCTTCTTCCCCCTCCACTAATAGAAGTTTCTTGGAGAACAGAGGGTAAGGCATGTTTCTTCTCCATTTCAGACATCCTGAAAGAATATGGCCCTTCTCCAAAAAAGCCTACCTTTATTTTGATTTGTCTGTTTTAGAGTTGATTAAGAAAGGGTTTTAGAGTGAGTTCCAGGACAGCAAGGGCTACACAGAAAAACCCTGTCTCAAAAATCAAAAAACAAAAAATGAAAAACAAAAAAAAAGAAAAAAGAAAATAAAAGAAAGGGTTTTACAAAGAACATACATAGGCTGGACCTAGGCCTCCCTGCACATATGTAACAGATGTGCAGTTTGGTATTCATGTGGGTTCAGAACAACTGGAGATAGGGCTATTCCAAAAGCTGTTGCATGTACATGGATGTGTTCTTCTAGCTGGGCAGCTTTGTCCAGCCTCAGTGAAGAAGATGTGCCTAGCCTGGCAGAGACTTAATGTGCCAGGGTGCAGGGATTCCCAGAGGGGAGGGGGAGGAGGAACGGCAAAAGGATTGTATGAAGGGGTGAATGGGAGGGGGCGGTGAGTGGGATGTACAGTGAATAAGTAAAATATAAATAAATATTTTAAAGGGGGCTTTAAATATAGATTTAGACCCAGGTATTACTTGCTGTTTCATTCAAAAAGTCACATGAACTAATAAAGCTTGCTGTGCCTTTGTGTCTTTGAGGTGAACGTCATCTGAACATGGGATGAGCTGGTGAGCTGTTTGGTGGTGCAGGCTCTGCTAGAAGACAGCGAGAGAGAAGGCTCCTTCCAATGCCTCTCTCTCATAAAGGTTAGGAGTTATAAGTGTAATGTCTAATGTATTGCCTGGTTTGCAGTATTGCATGTTTTCATACGAATGACTCGGCAATGTAGAGACAGCCTATTAAACATGGCAATGTGGCTTCTGTGGACACAGCTCTCATGCCACTGTGTGCAAATAAACAAGGAACTTCCTTAGGAAGCACCTAGTCACCTTACATGAAGAGTTTCCTAATGTCATAGAAGAGGAAGAAAGCCAATATTTGTCATGACACTTTTTCTTCTAAATAATGTAATTAATAAAAATAAAGAAAAACATGGATTATGTACTTAGTGCCTCTCCATCTCTTGAGAACAGCTTTACCTGAGCTTGGTGAGAAAGTCAAACTACATCTTCCATCCTTGCAACCCTCTGGAACTGCTTTCCTTTAGGTTAGAGGAGCCTGTTCTGTAATCTGTCCCCTTCTGCTACAGACGTGATGGCAGTCCCTCACAACTTGCCATTGGGAGTGTCTGTATGGAAATATTTGGACTTATTTAAAGACTTGGGTCAAGAGATATTGCCAGAGAACTGAGAGCAATTTTATGGATATGCAAATGAGCAGCAGTTCAAATGGGGCAGAAATTTGACACAGACACTGTGGAGGAATGCCACTGATGAGCTTGCTCCTGATCCTGTGTGCAACTAGCTTCCTTACACAGTTCAGGATGCCTGCCTAAGGATGATACCACCCACAGTGGACTTCATCTCCAACATCAGTTAGCAGTCAAGAAAATGTCCCAGAGATATGAGCACAGGCTAATCTGATCAAGGCAATCCCCTAAATGAGACTCCCTGGGATAATTCTGAGCTGTGACAAGTTAACTAAGAAACTCTGTTAACAAAATCAGGAGAGAAATTGTGAGAAAATAATACTATAAGCAAATAACCCTAATAGATGCTAAACACACACACAGAGTCTTATAATATCATCAAGTTAAATCCTGTGATGTGTCTGGTAATATATTCCAGAATGCAGGTTTAACCTATAAAAAATTTAATACAACTTTGCCCAGTGATGAAAAACAAGAAAATAATTTTAGGATCACCTCAGTAGATGCAAAAGAAACATTTGATAAAATTCAACACTCATTTGCGATAAAATAAAAATGTAATAGTCTCACAAAAAATTATAACTGGGAAACTTCCTGAAAAATAACGTCACTAAAACTCCATCCCACTTCGTAGTGAATGGTGCAAAACTGGCCATTTACCCACTGAGCTAGCAATACTACCGGGGAATGCACTCTTACCACTGAGCATCTCCATTTAGAATTGTTCTGGAAACATAGCCAGTACAAAAAAATAAAAATAAAAAAGGAGAATATATAAAATATGTAAATAAGAATTGGGGCATGAAGCTCAGTAGTAAAGCATTTGCCTAGCATACACAGTATCCTGGGTTCAGACCCCCAACAAAGCAGGGGGAAGGAGAAGGAAGAGAAGGACATGGGGGGAGGAGAGGAGGAGGGAAAGAAGGAGGGAAGGAGGGAGGGAGTGAGGGGAAGAAACATCAAGCAAACTAAGCAAACGAATGTTGCCTTTATTCATACAGATCACAGTCCATACAGTTATGGACTGTGATCGTTAATGTTGGTTCTCAACTTAGAAAAATATATAATATATAGACAGATATATATATATATATATATATATATATATATATATATATATATATATATAGCCTGTGTTATTTTAAATACCCTGACACTAGATGTCCATCAAGAGAAAGAGATAATATGACAGATTTGTATGAAGGAACACGGTGAAAAATGTAAAGAAGTGACTATTGATAATGCAGGCGACTAAGAGCTTAGGTTGCCCTTACACACAGTGAGCCAAGAAGCCAGACACCTAAGAGCACGTGTTCTGAGATGACAGCAGCAGGAAACTCTGAGCCCTTCTGAACTACTGAGTGGAGGAAAAACCACTGGTCCCCTGTGGTAAAAGGAATAGGTGACACAGGTGACTGTAATGAGCACAATGATAAATATCCTTCTTGGTGACCATATGGGTTCCATAAAAATACCAATGTGCATGGCTCACCCATGTCACTATATGAAGGCCACAGCTTGATGATGCAGTGTGGAGTACAGAAAATAATCACAGGTCACTGTTTGGGTGAGCCTGAAATTAAACTTGAAAATAAAAATAACAAAATGGAGCATTTGACTCTTCCCCTCCAGAAGAGAAGCCCGGGATGATGAAGGCACAGTTGGCTTCATTTCCACCTTCAGTTACGGAGTGCCACATAACAGCACATAGTTTACATATAAAAGACATTTGATGGCACCCACGCTCTTCCCGCCATTCGACCCATGAACAAAATTCTACCTCACCACCTCCAATCTATAAACATGTCCAACACCAAGAGTGTTAGCAGTGTGTGTGTGTGTGTGTGTGTGTGTGTGTGTACTTGTGTGTATGTGTACAGGCAATGTGTGCTTGTGTGTGTGCTGATATGTATGTGTCCACATGTGTGCACACGTGTGTGTGTGTGTGTGTATATGTGTGTGAATAAGACAAGTCACCTCCTTAATTTCCCAAGATGAATCAACATACCCAACTTTTCCCCGTTAACTAACTTTAGATTCTAACTGAAGATAAATAATAATGCCCACCACTTCTCCCTACACACAGTCATGATGTATCCACCTGAAATGTAAGTGTATGCCTAAATTCCCATCGCATCAGTCTTGGTACTCTGCCTATAATTGAATGTACTGACTGGAACTGGAATGGGGTACACTAACTTCCTTTCTAAGCCTTCCCCTTTTCTCCTCTGCCCGAAATCATGAGCTATTTATAAAACCTCCAGTCTTCTCATTTGGTTCTACTTAGCTGAACGCACAAACCGTGCATGGTAAATTTCAGACCTATAATTTGTGGCTTCCTGTTTCCCAGGTTCCTCCCAAGAAGCTTGTGTGTGACTGTCTCCCTAGTTAAATATTTACGCACATACGTGGGGTCCATAGCAGTTCATATTTGACAGGATTTAACATCACCTCTGTCTCCTTCTCATCTAATGACTCAAAAAAAAAAAAATGTGCCAACTAAAGATTCTTTGAATTTATTTGTGCAAAAACATCGTCTCCACTCTCGTCCTGAAGCATTTTCTATAAAAAGGAAACAGAACTTGCTTCTCCTGGTCTCCCTTCTCCTCAGATCCCATCCATTAGCTCCAGGCTTCTCTCTGGTCATCAGAGGGATTACTTCCCAGGCTTCACCATAGAATGGTCCAAGTCTTATTTGTATCAGTGTGTGAGGAGCACAAAGCCAGGTTGTGATACAAAGGGGCAGAATATCATATGTATACCTTAAACAGCCTCAAAAAGCAACAGCTGGCTTTGGGGAGTGACCCTTCAGGCTCAGCAAGGGTGGACTGGGCCACTCTCCATGCTGGTTGGCAAAGCAGTTGGCTTTGGGTCTGATCCATACTCCACAGGTAGCTCAGGCATGGACCTTCAAGAAAGAAAATTCTCAGCTTTTACAGGTCCTATCATCATTCCTTAATCTCCAAAAGTTCAAATCAGAATGTAAATATTTGTCTTAACTCTCTCTTCATAAAAGAGGTCAATGGTGTTTTTGGTTCATGCAATTTTTTTTTTATAGCACAAATAGAATGTATAGTTTACACAGGGCAATATGCCTTTCACAACACTAATTCTGAATAAATTGGTTTGAGCTGACTTTCAGTTCTATTGTTCTGAGTTTCAATATTCAAATCTGATTCCTCATTTTTATTCATATGTGGCTGTCTAAGCCATAACAAAAGGAAGTAAGAAAGAGTGAAAACTAGAAGCTAACCAAAATCTGTGTGCATCAAAGAAATGGAAATCCAAGAAATGACTGTTTTCATTGGTTTTTGAAACACAATTTTCCAATCTGTGTCTAATTTGAAAACCTAGCTATTTTCTTTCATGTTTGCTGTTTTCACCTTCCTCTTAGCCACTGCATAGCTCATTAGACTCTGGAGAAAATAAAAGAAGATAAGATGAAATTGGCCTCCACAACCCTGAAGAAAAGCTTTGTCTTCAAGGATCCTTAGAAACTCAGCTACATGAAAGGGTTTGCAGCCCCATAGGAGAAACAACAATATCAACCAACCAGAGTCCCCAGAGCTCCCAGGGACTAAACCACCAGCCAGAGAGTACACATAGAGGAACCCATGTATCCAGCCGCATATGTAGCAGAGGATGGCCTTGTCAGACATCAATGGGAGGAGAGGCCTTTGATCCTGAGAAAGCTTCATGCCCCATTGTAGGACAAAACCAGAACAGGAAATGGAGAGTGGGTGGGTTGGTGAGCAGGGAGGTGGGGGGATGGGATAGGAGGGTTTCAGAGGGGAAACCCAGAAAGGGGATAACATTTGAGATGTAAATAAAGAAATATCTAATCAAAAAAATCAAAAAAAATTTTTAAAAAGAAAGAAAAAGAAGAAAACCTCAGCTACAATAAGGACTCTAATGCATCTGAGAATTGTCATATTCTCTTAAGACTATTAATTGTCACACTGACAGTAGATGTTCAGATACTTCGTTGGAGGACATTCTAATTTATAATGTAACGTGAAACGTTCTTGTTGATGATGTCTCAGTAAGTCAGGTCTTAGGCTATACTGTATCTCTCAACCAGAACTTGGGTACACAGATAAGTGACACTTGTAGACAATTGTTCTGACACCCTAAGTGTTTACACTGGCTTTAGAGTAAGGCATGGAATTACACTTTGTGAATAAATAAGATCCATAGATGTTGCAAAGTATTTGTACTTGTGAATATATATTGACACTCCAGGAAATTACTTAGGTGAATGTCCAAATTTCTTCCTTGGTCTTTGGAGAAATAAAATATGATGAGCATCAAGGCAGAAGGGAAGGTTCCGTAATGGTGCACACCTATGACCCCAGAACTGAAGCAGTGGAGGCAGGAGAACTAGAAGTTCAGGGCCATCCTTGGGTATATAGGAATTCAAGCTAGCCTGGGCTACATGAGACCTTGTCTCAACATAAACAAAAAGTAAAAAAACAAAATTAACTTGCAATGAGTCATAAATTCAAATGTAAAATCTAAATCTGCAAAACTGACATAAAATACAGGACATTTTATCAAATTAGAGATCTTCCAAAAGTAGATATTAGGCAAAGAGAGTGGAATACCCATGATAAAACTCATGGATCACATGAAGCTCAAGAGGAAGGAAGACCGAAGAGTGGATGCTTCAGTGCTACTTACAAGGGAGAACAAAATAATCAACAGAAGTAAAGGGTAGGAGGGGCTTGGGAGGAAGAGAAGAAGGAGGCGGGAAAGAGGGGAAGAATCCAGTATGGGAAGAGATGGGTCAGGTAACTGAACAGAGGTGTGTAGCAGTGGGGAACTGGGGGTAGCAACCAGAAAGTCCCAGATGCCAGGAAAGCAAGAGGACCCCACAGGGATGATGACATTAGCTAAAATACCCCACAAAGGGGTGGGAGAACCTGTAGATAACATATCCAGAGGTTAGGCATGACCCCCCAGTTAAGGGATGGGGCCACCCATCTCCAAAATTTTAACCCAGAATTGCTCCTGTCTAAAGAAAATGCAAGGACAAAGAGTGGAACAGAGACTGAAAGAAAGGCCGTCCAGAGACTGCCCTACCTGGGGATCCATCCCACATGCAAACACCTAACCCAGACACTATTGCGGATGCCAAGAAGTGCTTGCTGACAGGAGACTGATACAGCTGTCTCCTGAGAGGCTCTGCCAGATCCTGACCAGGACACATGAGGATGCTCACAGCCAACCATTGGACTGAGTGCAGAGACCCTAATAGGGAAGTTAGGGCAAGAACTGAAGGAGTTGAAGGGGTTTGCAACCCCATAGGAAGAAAAACAGTATCAACCAACCAGACCCCTCAAAGCTCCCATGGACTAAACCATCAACCAAAGAGTACACAGGGGGTACCCATGACTTCAGCTGGATATGTAGCAGAGGACTGACTTAGCAGGCATCACTAGAAGGGGAGCCCCTTGGTTCAGTGGAGGCCTGATGACCCAGAATAGGGGAACGCTAGGCTGCTGAGGCAGGAGTGGGTAGGAGAGTGGGAGAGCACCCTCATAGAGTCAGGTGGAGGGAGGAGGGGATAGGGGGCTTATGGAGGGGAAACTGGGAAGGGAGGTAACATTTGAAATGTAAATAAATAAAATAACCAATAAAAAGTGAAAAAGCAAAGAAAAGGGGAAAAAAAAGAAAGAAAGGAAAATGAGATGCTGTATTCCAGGAGAAAACACTTGCAGAGCATTAAGTGTGTGATAGCCAGGCTGCATAAGCCTAGACTATACAGAATATGCAAAGACCTTTTAATAGTGATAAGAAAATACATAAGAGACTTTCAGAAATGACTGGAAACCCTGTCAATTGAGTCTAGGGAAAAACATTTAAATTATCCATCTGTGGTAAATAAATTAAAAATGATGTTACCACCTACACCTTCTAGAATAATTAAAACCAAAATGATTGTGTGTACCATGTACTGACAAAGACCTACAGCTGTTCAAATTCTCATGCACTAACTGCAGAAATCCAAAATGTTTTAATCACTTAGAAGGGTTTGGTTCGACAGTCTGTTAAAACCTGCAGTATCTTTGACAACCCAACTAGTTCTCCAGCTGTTTGTCCAGAAGAAATAGAAGGATGTATGCATGTTCAGGCTTGTTTACAAACACAGGCACTTTAATTTTGCTAAGCAGAATTTGAAAACTCACTTAAGGATTCATAATTAAGTAAATAAAGGGATTATAGCTTACTTGACCCAATACCGACCAACTGTATAAGTAAAGTATTAAAAGTAATGAGATATTGCTACAAGTAATCACACGGTCAGACCTCAGAATCGTTATGATAAGTGAAATAGGCTCAATATAAGAGGGAACATTAAATCCTGGAAAATTCAAACACAGCCACAGTAATAGAAAGCAGGTCAGTGAATCCCTGAGGGTACCAAAGCAGAGGGGTAGGCAGAGAGGGGAAAATGCATTTTCTAGAAAGCCTGGATGGTTGCACGGATATACACGTACGGCAGAAATTATCAAATTGTTTGCCTTTAAAATGCGCCATTAATCCATCGTGATGACTCAGAAAACTGTTTGGATCTTATTTTAAACATCCTTTTGGATGGAATTTGCCTCTATAAATTTGAGAGACAGGAAAAAAGACCGGAAGGAGCTGAGCGAGGGGAAAATCTGAAAGGCAAAGTCACAGGGCTCCGTGGGAGCTGCCATGTCTGTCTTAGCTCTGGCCAGATGGCCAGATCTCATTTAAATGGAGGGTCATGGCAATATCTTGTTTATACAAACTGGTTTGAGCAGAGCAAGGCAGCCCAGTCCATCTCTGGCCAGGTACTCTCTCATATTATTTTAATAATGCTCACTAATTCTGGGGGTATATGGATCAGGGTGGTAATTTGTAATTTATTCCAGAAAAATGACTCTTCTGCTCCCATACCAAAATTTGTAAAAAAAAAAAAAAAAAAAAAAAAAAAAAACATTAGATTTATGAAATAGTCCATTGTGAAATCTGCCTGTTGTCCTTGGTGAGCTGTCTCCCCAGACACTTGGCCTCTATTAATCTGATTTTTCATTATTTAGCTTTAGGAACTTGTTATATGTTTTGGAGAAGAGTTCATTTGCAGATATGTCTTTGGCAAGGATATATCCCAGGCTGTGGTTTGTCTGCTCAGTTTCTGGCAGGATATATTTTTAGTGCCATTTTGAGACTTATTGTGTCTTCAGTTTACCAAATGAGATATTTCTAAAAACACTAACTCAATACATGCACAGCCATTCAGATGTTCAGAGCTATTCACAAGCATACTATATATATATATATATATATATATATATATATATATATATATATATATATAGAGAGAGAGAGAGAGAGAGAGAGAGAGAGAGAGAGAGAGAGAGAGAGAAATTTATTGCATTCTTGAAAAATAATTAAGCTGAGCTGGAGAGATGCCTAGAGTGGTCATGTGCTTGCCTCACAAGTCTGGAGGCATGAGTTCAAACCCCAGGACCCACACCAGAAATCATAATGCCAGGAAAGCACCGATGGGTGAATCCCTGGGGCTTATTAGCCAGCCAGTCTTACCAAACCTCAATTTCTAGGTTTTAAAGGGAGAGACCTCTTCTTTAAAAGTAAGCTATATTATTAAGGAATAACGCCTGAGGTT
Source organism: Mus pahari (assembly GCF_900095145.1). Classification (NCBI taxonomy): domain Eukaryota; kingdom Metazoa; phylum Chordata; class Mammalia; order Rodentia; family Muridae; genus Mus; species Mus pahari. The sequence goes on from NC_034610.1 coordinate 31,471,571, forward strand.
ACCACAGACCTACAGACACATGTGTATGAACACACTGATTAATTTTGTTAACATTGTTCTTTGGGGAGTTAGATTTTTTTTTCTATGTACCTACAGCATCCCCAAGATCACAGAGTAACAGAAAAGTATTAACGGTAAAAATAGAAGTAGGACATTTAGTGACTCGCTCAATCTCAGTCATGCCCTATTTTAGCACTTCAGAATCACAGAACTTGGCCATTCTCCTTTGTGGAGATCATTAGTTTGCTATTTTGTTGGTGGACATATAGAACATCTGGGGATACTTCTAAATTATTCAATTGAAGGTTTCAGAATGAAAAAGAAAAGAAAAGAAAAAAGAAAAAAGAAAAGAAAAGAAAAGAAAAGAAAAGAGAAAAGAATTTGTCCAGGCTCAGGCAAAAATAAAACTGTCAAAAATCTTGCCTGTCGGGCCATTTTTCCTGCTATTCACTTGCTATGTGACCAAGCCTATGCATCACAGAAGGCTAAAGCTAGAGACCTGGGGATCACATGGCCTTTAATGTCCAATAACAGTTACTTCGGTGAATGAAGGGTCTCATACTGATATGGAAAACCTGACTTGACTGTGATCTCACAAGTTCTCCAAAGGCTCTGCTGACCCTATAGTAAACCGCTGTCCTTGGGGGTCAGATATGTGGCCTTGATGGGCATCCTTAGTGTGCCACACCAGGATAGGGTCTAGTCCACCATCGTTACTCACATCAGCTTTCTCACTGGCTATGAACCCCTAAAGGACAAGCACACGTCCTTCCCATCGGTAGCACGGCTTTTAATTCCCTCACGTCTTTGACAGAAGCTAGGTTTTGATATACTGAATATGTTCAATAGTTCTTCTAGAAGAATGTATTTTTCTCAAAATGGAAAAAATTAAAAGGAAAGGAAGCTTAGAATAAGAAATTTTACATAAAGCTTATTCCTGCTAATCTGTTTTATCCAACTTGCCTGGGAATGATGGATTACCCTGTCTGCCAGTTTCTCTGTGTAGAAAACAGCAGCATGTACTTAAGACATACAACCTAGGGAGATCAAGTAAGAGACTCGTGTCAATGGCTTAATTTACATCTGGTACATTTATTTTCATTCAGTAAATGTTAGCAACTGTATTTTTAACATTTCTTTTTATAGTTGAAAGGGCTTTTCTGAACAACACTTGAGATCTAAGTTCCAAAAGCGTTGGTGTCTATGGAGGAACGATCGAGAGAGAGAAACATTTCCACCCATGGTGGTGAGCTCACTTCCTCAATAATAGAGACTTCTCAGAGACAGGCTTTCAAAGACCAGAAACCAAAGGAAAAGATGACAGAGAGCTTAAAGAGGCTGTTCACGGAAAAGAACAACAACAAATGGCTTGTTAACATGTGAACACAGTCACCCCCAAGCACAAAAAAGCAAAGAGTAAAATATCAATGAGGGCAATTTTTCATTTACTGGAAAGCAGGTCTAAAAATACAGTCTCAGATGGTTACTATGTGAAAAAAAAAATCAGAATAGTGCAGAAGAAAAGAGATTAAGTGCATGCATATACACACACAAGCATACATGCATGTATGGACATTTCTGTACACGGTCATGCTTTGGTATCCATGGTGGTTTGATTCTCGGACCTCCATGGGATACTAATATGCATAGCTACCAGAGTCTGCTGGGTAAAATGGTAGCATTTGCAGAGAATCTACACACATCTTCCTGTAAAGTTTAAAATCCCTCTAGATTGCCTCTCATACCTAATGTGGTGGGATCGCAATGCAAAGCACTCTTATACTGTACTGTGCAGTAGATAATGACCTAGAAGAAGTCAATGCATCTTCATCACAGGCATATTTTTTTCTAATATATATATATATATATATATATATATATATATATATATATATATATTTTCACATATATATTCGTTGAATCTCTGGAGACAGAACTGCAGATACAGCAGCACTGGCAAGATGGCTTAGGAGGTCAAAGTTCTTGTCCCTAGAGCCTCATAACCTCACTNAGTAGATAATGACCTAGAAGAAGTCAATGCATCTACACACACACAATATTTTTTTTATATATATATATATATATATATATATATATATATATATATATATATATATTTTCTCTCCAAGGTTGGTTGAATCTCTGGAGACAGAACTGCAGATACAGCAGCACTGGCAAGATGGCTTAGGAGGTCAAAGTTCTTGTCCCTAGAGCCTCATAACCTCACTTGGTCTCTGGAAATCAGGATGAAAGAAAAGAGCTGACCTCCACAAATGCACACTCCTGTATACACATGTGTGTGTGTGGACAAATACGCACACAGAACCACTCAATGGTAAGTAAAACTTTAAGTAAAAATTTAAAAAGAATGATGGCTCTTCTTTGCCACATCTAACCTCTCCACCTAACCAGATCTCCCACACCCTTCTCCATCCAGGACCTCTCTTTCTGTCCAATCTGTTCTATATATATCAGACTTAGAAAAAAAAAAGAAAGCCACACACTCAAATCTCATTGCAAAAGCATGAAGCATTGCAACAATATAAGAAAAAAATCAATCCAGTATCTTCTCTCCAAAAAGAGCCAGTTCTGTAGAAGTATTTACCAGTGAGAATTACCTAGACAAACCCCAGGACGAAGAATTTAAAAGAACAGCCAGAGCCAGGTGTAGTGCTGAAAGCCTTGAATTTTAATCCGAACACTTACTCAAGAGGCAAGGAAGGCAAGACCATGAGTTCAAAGCCAGTCTGGTCTCCATTGTAAATTCCAGGAAAGCCTGTGCTACAAAGTGAGACCCTGTCTCAAAACAAATAAGCAAAAAACAAAAACAGACAAAAAAACAAAAACAAACAAAAAACAGCCAACACCTTTATCAAAGAATTCAAAGAGCTTAAAGCAGCTCAATGAAATCAAGAAGAAAAAAAAGCGTTAGGTGAACAGCATCCGAGAAAGCATAGACTGGTGAAAATGAAAAGACCTCAAGTGGAAATGAAGGTACCATTGAAAACCCCTTACAGAGACAAAATTTAGAGCTAAGATGAAAGGATGGACTATCCAGAGACTACCCCATCCGGGAATCCATCCCATCATCAGCCACCAAACCCAGATACTAATGCACATGACAGCAAGATTCTGCTGAAGGGACCCTGATATAGTGGCCTCTTGTGAGGCTATGCCAGTGTCTGGCAAACACAGAAGGGGATGCTCACAGTCAGCTATTGGATGGAACACAGGGCCCCCAATGGAGGAGCTAGAGAAAGTACCCAAGGAGTTGTAGGAGGCTGCAACCCTGTAGGTGCAACAACAATATGAACTAACCAGTACCCCCTGAACTCGAGTCTCTAGCTGCATATGTAGCAGAAGATGGCCTAATCAGCCATCATTGGGAAGAGAGGCTCCTTGGTCTTGTAAACTTTATATGACCCAGCACAGGGGAAGGCCAGGGCCAAGTAGTAGGAGTGGGTAGATAGGGGAGCAGGGGCGGGGGTGGGGTATAGGGAACTTTCAGGATAGCATTTGAAATGTAAATAAAGAAAATAATAATAAATTTTAAAAAAGAAAAGAAAAACCCCTATAGCTCAACCAGCAACCTCGAAGGAAAGCTTTACAAATGGAATGAATTGTGCAGAACATAGAACATGAGAGCTTGAAGATAAAGCAGAGGATCTAAACCAAATAAGCAAGACACAGGAATGGAACATACACTTTCAAATGTGGGAGACGCTGAAAAATCAAATCATAGGCACAGATGAGGGGAAAGAATCCCCATCAATGACATAGATCAGATCTTCAATGTGATCATAGAAGAAAATTTCCCCAGACTAAGGAAAGACATACCATACCTAGACAGATATAAGAAGCACAAAGAACACCAGATAGACCAGATCAGAAGAGAAAATTCCCATGACATTGAACTGCAGTGATTGATGGGTAACTGGTTAACTATAGGATATTCAAAACACCAATGCACCGTGAGGGAAGAAGAAAAAAACTAAAACTTCTCCAGGCAAAGAAGCATACGTCCCAAAAGAGGGGAGTGGGAAACATTCCCAGACACCAGGCTATGCTCAGATTCCAATCTGAAGGGTGAAATGAAATAAAAATTGCCTTTCAAATATTAACCAAGGGCAGTTGGGGTTTTTGTTGTTGTTTTGTTTTCTCCTATCAACAGGAGTAACTATTCACAAAGCATTTTCTATAACGTACATTGGTCACCAGCCAGTATTAGCTTTGTGCCTAGAAAGGTCAAGCGCTTCCAGGGTCATGAAAAGTACAGATTTTCCAACATCAGACTTTGACATGGTCTAAGTTCAAATCATATCTCAGTCTTAAATATTTGCTTTCCTTCAGCAAACTCCCAAGCCCTTTCTGGCCCAGCCTGGGGCCTTGGTGCTGTGAAAAATTCTTATGAGCTCCCTGCCAACCTGCAGCTTCCAACTGTAAAACTACAAAAACATACCTCTGTTCCAAGGAAGCACACGCTCAGACCTCCTGAGGAAGAAGCAAGAGAAAAGAACCAGACTGAGCTATGGAGCAAGGCAGGAAGAGCTTGGAACTCAGTAATTCCCACCAGATTGCTTCCTCCTGAGGATAATCCTGGCTGCTGTTAGCACAATGACCAGAGCAAAATGGCAGAGAAAGTAAACAAAACCCAACTACACAAAAGAGACCCAATCCGAGCCACACCCCCACCCATCAGCTATGCATGGGAAGACGTGCTTTGAACAGACCAGCAGGACCTAGGAAATTATAGCTTCTTTTTCAACTAAAACTCTGCCTACAGGCGTTGTATTGCAGGCCACGGAAACCGATCCAAACACTTGCTCCTGCTGAAGGCTTTGTTCAGCAGAAACAGGTTACAGGTTCAGCTGCGGAATGGAGTCAGGCGGTAGAGGTGGGGGGAGGGGGAGAGGCGTCATAACTTCTGCTTCTCTCTTAACGCTAGTCTTTCCTGGGGCCCTGGAAATTGGAAGAGCTTGTTTATTCCTGAAGGTTGACTAAGCATTTCCACACCCTAAATGGCCAAAGGTGACAGAGGTGACAAAGAAATCCTTTGTCTGGCACTGAAAGCTGTTCTTACAAGGAACCCTGCCATGGCTTTCATTTAAAACACGCCAACTGGAACAGTAGAAGCTGTGGCATTTTCTTATTTCTTTAAGCAGCATCAGAGCTGCCGATCATTTTTTTGATTATTTGAAAAACGTAACCTTCTTTTCAAGGCCTCTGAAGGACAAATAGTTACCTGGCCATTTAAGCTTTAATAGGTCAAGAGGCCAATATTGGTCATTGTGTATGATTGTGTGTTTCAAAGCCTCTTGATTAAAAAGTCTTGACTATCTTTGAGGATCTTCTTCTCTCCTTTGTCAAGCTGAACTGAGAACAGGAATGTTCTGAAAAATGTTCCAATTTAGCACATCTCCTATGCTAAAGAAAATGTTCTCCCCACCAAATCGCACACAGATCCATAAGTATAACCATAGAGTGCAAAGCCAACATGAATGCCTTCTGGGTCTGAGAGAACTTGTCACTGTAATAGAGGCTTAAGGGAGCCACAAAGAGGCAAGTGGCTTTGGTGTTACACGGGTACACCACAGGGTCAGGAAGATAGGCCACTAAACTCATACAGGGCCTAGGACTGAGAGTTTGCTCAGCCACAGAGTGGCTTAGTGAGCCACAGGGTGCCTTAGCATGCATAAGGCCTTGAGCTGAACTTCCTAAAGTATGTATGTTTTCATGCTTATACATGCATCTATGTGTGTGCATGCTTGTACATGTGTGTGTGTGTGTGTGTGTGTTTGCATATGAGTGTGTGCATGCTTCACAAGAATTAGGCCAACTCATATACACTACAGAGCTCCGTGCCAATTCTGACTCCAGAGTCAAAATATTGGTGCTGGAGTCCACACTTTACTTTCTTCTAGATCTTTACCCAGATTCTCAGTTTCAGATGGAGAACTAAGTAGCCACACTGACTCCTAGAGCTTTCTGATCAAGACATTAGATCAGGGATACAAAGCTTTCCACGATGACTCTAAGTAGCCATTAGAAATAACCTTTAGAAATAACCACAGTATTGAATGTATCCATCTCTGGGCGCGTACCAATCTACATAGCCCATTGAAAGGCCACTTAGACTCCAGTTTCCCTTTCCTTTAGGCTTCACCTCAGTGGCTCTCACTGAGCCCAAAAGTTCCAGAAATTGTCTAGGACAGCTCACTGCCTAAGGACATTCATCCATGAACATGGATAGCTATGACCCAGGAATGTAGAAACAGTGTTACAAACTGCTGGGAGCATATTCAGTTGAATCAATTTCTTAGACATAGTGGGAGATTCTGTTAAAGTTAAAGTTAATGTGTGCAACAGGAACATTGTATTTATTCACCCAGAGACCAGGTCCTCTTACCCATGCATGTGTGTGTGTGTGTGTGTGTGTGTGTGTGTGTGTGTGTGTGTGTGTGTGTATGTACATGCATAGATACATGAATGTCACACATATAGAAAGAAAGAGAAAGAAAGGAAGGAGAGAAGAAGGGAGGGAGGGAGAGAGGAAGGGATAAGAAAAGAAAAGCAAATGGAGACACACATTCTTAGAAGTCAGTCCAAAAGAGGAAACTCTCCTGTGTACAGCATACAGAGTGATTGCAAGCACCATGGAAAATGAACAAGCTCCACATCTAGGACCCTGCTAACACCAGGAACAACAACCGAAAAACTAAGCCACTCACCAGGGAGTCCACAGGTGTTGGGTCTCACCTGCGCAGTCCCTTTACTCAGCGAGGTAACAACTCTTTCCCTGGGCCAGATTCTTAGTTCAGAATAACCAGGGGATCTGCTGCCACTCTCCAGACAAGTGATCTGCCCGTAACTTTGGCATGTTTGCTGGCTCACAAAAGAAACATACGTACTGCTCTAGTGCCCAGTTCAAACCTTGCTCAACAAGTCCCCAGGACCTAGGCAAAGCTGCCTTGCTTGATTAATCAAGCTGAAAATTCAAGTGCAAAATAATGGCAGAGGCTGTACTCCAAAGCCAACCCCAGATCTACCTGGATAATGCTGGCCTTATTTACAAAGTAGTTCAAGTTCAGGTCCTTCTTTGGGACAGAGTTTCTGTCCAAGGACCTGACCCAAATGAGGCAACGTTCATTTACATGACTACAAAGAGATTGCAAGGTGATTTTTGCCGGGTGTGTTTCAATGAGACATCTAACACATTCCCTGGGAAGTATTCTATATGCTATATGCTTTCGGTAAGCGTTAAATGCTTGTGAATGAACTTTTGCCATTTACAGGAAGATTATTAACTTTCATGCTCACTAAGGAGACCTGTCCTTTATCTCTTTGGCCAAGATATGTAGAGACGTTAGGGATTTATGACCCTACCTGGGACTAAAAAGTAAAGTCTTTATAACACATGTTTCAGGCTCCTTATGGATGGAAAGAACACAGTTGTCAAAAATGACCTGCACCCTGAGTGAATGAATAGAATGTTCCTTCCATAATCATTATATTCTACTTTAACAGACTCTCCCATCGTGTCTAAGAAATTGATGCAACTGCATATATTTCCAGCAGTGCATTAAAAAAATGTTGCAACATTTCCAGTCTGAGCTATCCAAACAGAATAGTCACAAGGAGTCTAAAATGTACGGTTTCAAGTTTTCAAGCAGGTTTTTAGGGTGATTTTCAGGGTTTCCTCCTTAAAAAACAACTTTATACGTCACTCACGTGTCTTTTAGGTGAATTGTGATATCTTGCATTGAATTACTGTACGTTTTAGCACAGAAAAGAATGTTGCGTTTTCCAGAGTATTTTGAGTTGATTCCCTCCTGAGAGGTCTGTATTTATTTATACCAAGACTCAATATTATCTACCTACATTTATACCAAATCCATCCATCTACCTATATAGCACTGCCATCACCTGCCTTGCTATAAAATATTTGCATATGTCAGGTGGCCATGACTCAACTTTAATCCCAGCACTAGGGAGGCAGAGGCAAGTGGATCTCTGAGTTCAAGGCCAGCCTGGTCTACAGATCAAGTTCCAGGACAGCCATAGCTGTTATACAGAAAAACCCTGCCTCAAAAAAACAAAACAAACAAGCAAAAAAGTATATTTGCATATAAGTAGCTAAATGTTTCTGTTTCTTTCTGACGTTAGTTATCAGGGCATAAAACTAAAGAAAGCCGTTTCCTTCATCACAGAAAAATAATAATTCTATCCTGTTCAAATGTGAAAGAATCTATCCAGTCACAAATTCCCACTAACACTAATATTTCAAAACAGATTATATGCTATTAATAACAAGTCAAAGAAATTGAAGTTCAGCCTGATGGTATAGGCTTGCAATCCTAACTGCTCAAGGGGCTGGGACAGATGGGTCACATATTAAGTTTGAGATCTGTCTGGGCTACTCAGTGAGTTCAAGGCCGATCTGGCAACCCTGTCCCAAGACGAAGCAAAAGCAAAAAATGGGGAGCTGGAAATAAAGCTTAGGGGAAGAGCATTTGCTTGACTGCAAGACCCCAGCTTTAGCTCTCAGCCCCTAAAACATTAAAGAGGGGAGAAAGAAGAGAGGAAGGAAAGAGGGGGAAGAGAGAAAGGGAGGAAATGGAAGGGAACGGGAGGGAAGGAGGAAAGGAGGGAGAGAAGAAGGAGAAGGCAGAGAGATGAAAAGACAAGGAAAAGGGGAGTGGGGAAGAGGAAGGAAGGAACCAAGGAAGATAAGGAGGGAGGGAAAGAGGGAGGGGAGGGGGAGAATTCAAGAGGCAGAGCAAAACCTTGTTCTAGCTTTCAATAGATTAGATGAACTAGCTTCCTGCAGTAATGTTTTTCCATTAAAACTTGATTGGTCTGCTAGTGATAAGCGCAGTAAAAGGAAGTAGGGTAATTTAAATTCTGCTGAAAGGGGGCCTTAAGAGATTCTTTTGTTACAGAGGAACTCAAGACTATGCTGAAGATATTAGCTATGGAGGCTGTCACTAAAATCTCTATTAAGTGCCCAACTAAGTTAATGCCTCAGAGTAACCAACAGCTATAGAGAAAAAAAAAAAAACGTGTGTATGTATATAGATACATAGAGAGAGTGTGGGGGGCAAGGAGGGAGGGAAAGATGGAGGAAGGGAGAGAAATCAGGGGGAGGGGAGAGGGAGAGAGACAGAGACAGAGACAGAGAGACAGAGAGAGGATCCAGCATGTATCATTTGGGAAACCTCTGCTTAGACTAGAGCTTTAAGTTTTTTGTTTGGAGGCCAGCAAGATGGCTCACAGAATGAAGGAGATGGCTGACAAGTTCTCTGACCACACACACAATGTAGTGGCATTTTTCAGGTACACACATACATACACACACACACACACACACACACGCATGAGTTGTAAAAAAAAATTTTTTTTAATTTTTTATTTGGAACCAAATGCTATCATAGTACATCATTTTTCAGTTCATAGTATTTGAAGGTACAACTTGAGAGAATAAATATCCTTCCAAATAGAGACTAGTGTCTATGTCTAGCCAATGGCCATAGTAGCATAACAATCCAAGCTTCCTAGCCAACTCCACCCATGGAAGGATGCCCTTTACAGTTGCCACAATTGCCCAGTTTCCCTCTGTAAATATGTCGCATTGTTTTGTCTTCATCTGTTCCCATTCAGTGGAGAACGGAGTCTATGGCCCGAGGCCCAGTGCCACTCAAAGTCAGAGAAGTGAGTCATTTTGAATTGGTTCCTGGAAGTTCAGATGGGCTTATGACTAGCACTTGAACTTATTAGTATCTGTTACTCCATCTTCTGTGGATTTCCCTGGGCTGTTAGATCAAAATGACACAAACCAAGTGTCTAAAACAGCCCAAACTCAATCTCTTGCAGTTCTAGAGGCCAGGAGCCTGGAGTAAAGGTGGCAATAGGGCTGAGAGCTCTATGAGACCTGCAAAGAAATCCTGCCTCACCTCTTTCTAGCTTGGAGGGTGACTGTCATGCCATGGCTTGCAGCTGAGTCACTCCAACCCATGGCCCTCATCCTCACGAGGTGTTCTTCTGACATATCTGCCTTCAAGGGTCATCGTCCAAGGATGCTAGTCTTCTTGGATTGGGGTTAATACCACTGTAGTGTGGCCTCATCTTAATTTAGCTAGTTACATCCACAGCTATCACACATCCAAGTAAGAGCGCATTCTAGGGAACTTGGGTTAAGACAGCAGTGTGTGCATTTGCATGAAAGGCACCATTCAGTTCATTGCATGTATACACACACACACACACACACACACACCCCTAATCTTTTTTTCCCTAATAGAACTCTTCCATCCCAGTTGAATCTCTATACAATTAAAAATATGAATTTAAATGGAAAGACTCCATTGGGTTTCGGTGCATATTTCTTTTGTCAAAGTATATTTCTTCAGTGCATATTCTCTTTGTCCCTTTGATTCACTCAATAAAACAAATCAGTTAGGTGGGTCCATCTCAGGTCTCATAAATGAGGAACCTTGAATATGAGGTCCAGTGCCTCGCTTGTAGCTCAGAGCTACAACTTATAAGAGAAAAGGTTTATCTTAGCTTACATCTGGGTTTGAGTCCATCATGCCAAGGAAATCACACAAGCAAGAGTTTGAGAGAACAAGTCACATCACATCCACATCCAAGAGCAGAAAGAAATGGATGTACACATGTTCACTTACTTACATGTGCTCCACTAACGCACTTCAGGAGCCCCTGCATAGGGAATGCTTCTGCCCGTGGTGGCTGAGTCATCCAAGGTCAATTAGAACGATGCCCCGCACATAGACATGCTCACCAGCCAACCCCATGTGGACCCCTCACTGAGGCTCTTTCCAGGTGGCTCTAGGTTGTGTCAAGTTGAAAATTCGAGCCAACCATAATTAATTAATGAATTTTAATTAACCTTTACTATGAAGATCTACTCATTTTTGTCTAGTTTTCTTGAAAACCTCATCTGCATTCTTGTGACTTTAGGATGGGATTATTTGGCTAACATTTTGTCTATAACACTTTTCTTTCTAAGCCTGTGTCCATTCAGGAGGTGAGCCTTCCATAATGTTTGATCAGCCCTTTACCTCTGAGTTAGCCGTCTATCTCATCACCAGTCTCTAAGACAAATACAGGAGATTCACTTCAATACCTACAGTTAAAATACTTCCTGATTAATTCTCTAATAACAGACTCCACAGTGGCACAATGGCCCAATAAGATGACAGGAACAAAAAATAAGGTTTTTTAAATTTGTGTGTGTGTGTGTGTATATGCATATGTGTATGTGTGTGCATATCTGTGTGAGCTCATGAGTGTGCAGTGCACTAAACCTGCGCAAGCGAGCACACGTGGAGAGGTCAGAGGTTGATGTCAGGTGTCTTCTTCTATCACTTTCTTTCCCCCCACCCACCCACGGTGAACCTCACATGGGCTGCTGAGACAGCATTTCAGATCTCAATTTTTTTTATTAGATGTTTTCTTTACTTACATTGCAAATTTTATCCCCTTTCCTCATTTCCCCTCNGAACCCCCCCCCCCATCCCATCCTCCCTCCCCTTGCTCACTAACCTACCCACTCCTGCTTCTTCTATCACTTTCTACTTTGATTTTCTGTGACAGGGTCTCTCATTGAACCTGAAGTTCACCACTTCAGCTAGACTGGCTGAACAGGGAGGCCCCAGGATCTGCCTGACTCTACCACCCAGCACAGAAGCTACAGGATCACATTCCCTTGCCTGACTTTTACATGGGTTCTAGGGGTCTGAGTTCATGTCTCCATGCTTGTACAACAGGGACCAGGGACGTTAACCACTGAGCCATCTCCCCAGGCAGACAAGATCTTATTAGCAAAAATGTATTGCCTTTTCCAAAATAGGCTTTTATCTTCTCCTCAGTTATCCTGAGATAATGAACATTTGTCAATATTCCCTATAACAAATGAATCATTCTTTATGTTTGAAACTCTAAACTTAACCTAGAGCTATAAACCATGGAGCTAACTATTGAACTTGCTAGAAAGCCGTTCACTGCAGTCATTCAGAGAAAATAACTGATTTTCATATGAGTCTAGGAATTAATCAACCAAGACAGCCTCAGGTGGAGTCTGGCTTGGTGGTTCTCCTTTGAGAGCCCTAATGTCTGAGGGGATCCCCCACAAAAGTTAACACCATAACTCAGAGCCCTTTCTGAGATTGCAGTGATCCATGAACACAGCGTTCCTGAATGCTGTTCGTGTTTTATCTTTAGCAGAAGACTCAAAAAAAAATAAAAATAAAATAAAGAGCTAAGATCTTGTTCCTTTATTTTCATGTGTCACTTATTTTAATTTTAGGTTACTATGGCAAGTATGTTTCACTAATAAAAAGTTTTGAAAATAAAATATGTGAAAACAAAATAACCAGCAGCTATAAGCCCATTCTTCATATAGTTAAGCATATTCCACCTCAACCTTTCTTCTCAGTAGTATTTTTATGTAACTAAAAAAGTCCTGCTCCTGTTTTGTTGACAGAATCATATCAGAAGAATATTCCCAAAATGTCATTTTACTGGTGGTATTCTTTCATTTGGACAAACAGCTGGCTTTCATGTTTGTGTTTAATAAACATCTGTCTTAGTCTACTCCCCCTACCAAAGAAATACATTCTATGCTTATAAGCTACAGAAACTCACTTCTCATGGTCATAGAGGCTGAGAAGTTCAAAGTCAAGACACCAGCCATCAGGGTCTGTATATGATGAGGGCTGAGTCTCTATAGATAGGGCCATGTGTCCTTGAATGGGGAAAAGGAACAATGGTTTGTCCCTCAACCCTAGATCCCACCTCTTTGTCACAAGAGGACCCATATGGGGACTGAGTATCCATAAAGACTTCACAGACACACATACAGACCACAGAAATGACTCTTTAAAAGACACAACCCCATCTTAGGAAACTTAGAAAACAGGGGAAAGCATAAAGGAGGGAAGGTGGCTAACTTTCTAGGTATGGGTATGGTGGCTTGAAAACTGAAAACAAACAAACAAACAAAAAAAACCTATCGGCCTGCCATTTGGAGAAGCCCCATGGCATGGATAGGCACTCTGTCATCCCTTTCCTAATTCTAGCACAACTGAAAAAGATCAGCAGTCCATGGTTCATAGAGATGGTGGTAGACACAAATTATGAGCAGATATGCCTGCCTCCAAACTACGTCTCTGTGGCTGTATCATGACATCATCGCCTTCATCACTGTCACTTCCAACAACTTGCCCACAGTTTCCACCGATACCACCACTACCCCCACTATCATCTCTTATCACCACCACTATTACCAGCCACCTCCTCCGTCATTGGTACCCTAAGATCTCCATATCACTCCATTACCTCTACTGTCTACCTCCCATTACTTCTACTATCTATGACAAGCTCTGCCACTTCTCCCATTTCTACCTGCTCTGTTACCTCTGCTATCTATCATGTCCTCTATCTCCACTAGCATCCGTTACCTTCCACTCACCCCCACCATCCCTAGTGTCTTAGTCAGGGTTTCTATTCCTGCACAAACATCATGGCCAAGAAGCAGTTGGGGAGGAAAGGGTTTATTCTGCTTACATTTTCCACATTGCTGTTCATCACCAAAGGAAGTCAGGACTGGAACTCAAGCAGGTCAGAAGGCAGGAGCTGATGCAGAGGCCATGGAGGGATGTTCTTTACTGGCTTGCTTCCCCTGGCTTGCTCAGCCTGCTCTCTTATAGAATCCAAGACTACCAGCCCAGAGATGGCACCACCCACAAGGGGACCTCCCCCTTGATCACTAATTGAGAAAATGCCTTACAGCTGGATCTCATGGAGGCATTTTCCCCAACTGAAGCTCCTTTCTCTCTGATAACTCCAGCTGTGTCAAGTGGACACAAAACTAGCCAGTACACCTAGTATCACTGCTATTACCTGCTCGTGTGTAGTCCATGTAATAACTGTCTGTGTGTAATCCTTGGTGTCTAGGATGTCACATCATCCATCCAGAAACCCCCTCTATTATCACCTCTAGTAAGAATTTGGGTTTCTTTTAAAATGCAGCTATGAATATATTTTTGTTTTAATCCCAGGTATGGGATATGGGGCTGTTTCAGATCATCCCCATCTGTTGACTCTGATCGCCTTGTGCTCTAGGAAGGGCATGATCTTTGCCAGCTGCAGATAGTTTGTGTTTGGGATTCCGAGGGCTCTTGAGAGGGTATAAATTTGATAGCCTGAGAGGGTTTATGGCAGCTGCTGCCCCCACTGCTTCTGGCTCCTGTTCCTGCTGCATTTGCTCCTGTTGGATTACTGGTTTTCTGTTTTGCTAGATTGCTGGATGGAGATTGGACCTGGCCCAAGGAACCTGATGGCCCTAGACAGCGGGAAGTAGTCTAAAGAGATCTCGGTTCCCTTTCCCTCTAACCTTCTTTGTCTCCGACCTAGGGTTGGGCTGGAAGGGAGTTGAGTGGAATAAAGGTTGGAAGGGTGGTAGACAATAGACACCAATAATGTACCCCAAGAATTACACTAACAATCATCATCATTATCATCATCTCTACTCCACCTCTCCATCAGCTCCTTCCCCTCTGGTGTCACCTCCACTGTCTGTAGTGTTCCTTCCCCTCAACCATTTCCACCACCATAATATCACTCCCACTTTTCTGACATTTTTATATTCATTTCTCTATACATCCTTTCTTCTCCTCACATTTTCAGATTCTCCTCTGCTTCAACCTAACCTTCTCTAAATGTTACTTTCTCAGTTGCCTGGGTAACAGAAACAATGAATACCTGTCTTAGTCAGGGTTTGTATTCCTGCACAACACATCATGACCAAGAAGCAAGTTGGGGAGGAAAGGGTTTATTCAGCTTACACAATGTTGACGATATCAACACCTTTGCATGACCTTTATGAACAACTTTAATAAGCATTTATTTATTCATCCAATAAAAATCACTAAGGGCATATGTTGTGGAAGTCACTCTTCTTGACCCTAAAAGTATAGCTATCCCAGTTTGCAAACCTTACTTTTCAGAATCGCCTTCACACATAAACGCCCATTATTTAAATGTCACACCCACTAACAACCTGTCAGCCTGTGCTTCAGCTGCTAGTTCACACTGCCCAGCCTCCAAGCCGGACAGAAAGCAGAAGTGAGCTGCTCAAGAAGGACACACAAGTCAAAAGGAAAGTCTCAGGCAATAGCCATGAAGTAATTTCTTATCTCTTGTTGCCACAGCAAGTTACCGCAGGAAAGAACTTCCTATTTCCATGTTCTAGCAATATGCATTGGCTGGATGCAATTTGCTTGAAATGGTCACACATGGCCTTCTCCAGAAAAGACACCTGACATATAAATATAGTAGATAAAAGTAATAAAGGGTAGATCAAACAATATGCACGCCAGTAAAATGTTACCTCCCCGCTTGTATGATATGAGCCCAAAAGAAAAACCATCCTGCCTCGACTTCCCATGGAACACAAGTCAGTGCATAGGAGCTAGGTTCTCTATATTATTGTACTACGCCCAGGACTGGACTGGGAATATGTGGACCCCTGAAGTCTAATAAAGTCTACTAGTGCAGTCAAAGATGCCTTAGTGGGTTATAAATCTGCCTCTTATAACGCAATTCTAATGTTTTTACATAAAGGAAATCTTAGCACTTCGCTTGCCTTCCATGAAAGCCCCTGCATCAACAACACCCAGCCCTTGCTCTCAAACCAGAGATGTTGTGTCTAGCCGGTGACCTTCAGCTGAAAACAAAATCCCCTCCAGCTGCCTGCACACAAAGGGGAATTCTCCACAAAGAACACACTTTCTCTATTGTGGGGGAGGGGGAAAGGATTCCTCCTCAGAATTTCTCCCCCAGATGAAACTTTCAGGACTCAAACACTGAAGTGAGCACTTCCGAAATCAAGCCACGGGCTGCAGCCCAAAGCAATTCCTCAATGCAACCCTCAGGTAGCCAGGGGAGAACACACAGAAGATAGACAACTCTCAACTTCCCAGCTCTGGCAGAATCAAAGGCCTGCCTGTGGCATGGTGCCTCAGAGCCTTCGGCTTCAGAAAAGCTGAGCCGACTTCACATCCCAAGAGCCCTATTACAGAGCTGGCTGTTGTAAAGACACAGAGTACCTTCATATCACCCAGCTATTGCTTCGACATCAAAGTGTGGCTTTACTTACATGCAATAGTAAGAGAGCCCATCCAAGAGCTGCTTCTGGATCTCTGACCTCACAAAGCCCATGCTAATCTAAGGCCAAGGCTGAAGATTCCACTCCAAGCACCTGCGGCTCTGGAGGCTCAGCCCGCACAAGACTACTATTAGAGGCTAACTAGAGAAGAGAGCGATTTCAAAAGAAGGGGGAAGTGACATCTCCACTTCCTCAATTCTGTTCATCTTCCTTTTTGCTCTTCTTGAGCCCTCCAGGACATAGCACATCAAAGCAGACGTGGCCCATCTGTCTGACTTCATTTATCACAGAAGACTCCCCAGTGTGTTCCTTCCCAGAACACATGGATGAAGCCCTCCCTGGCTTAACTTTCCTGGTTGAGAGGTGATTCGTGGGCACGAGGGTGTCAGTATGGGCAAAGCTTCTCTTGCCATGTTGGGTTCAGGGCTGGAGAGATGGCTCAGCAGTTAAGCTCTTCCAGAGGATAGAGGCTTGATTGCCAGCACCCACATCACATGATACACAACCACCTGTAACTCCAGCTTCAGGTGGATCTGACACCACGATGGGTTCAGACATCGGATCTGATCATCTTTAGATTCAAGCCTTTCTATATCTCTATGTCCTCTCTCCCAACAATTTGATGTACTAAAGAGGAAAATGAGAATACAGATGAACTTACTAAAAGTTGTTTCTAAGCAGCGAGTTTTGGGCTGGGGAAACAGCTCTGTCACTGAAGTATCCATCATGCAAGCATGAGGACTGGAGTTTGCATCTTCGACACCCATGTAAAAAGCCAAGCACAGCAACACAGAAGCATGTCTGCCACCCAAGCAGTGTGGAGAAGCATGGAGACAGTAGACTCCTACATAACCAATCTAACTATTGGTAAATACCAGGTTCAATAAGAAACTATGTCTCAAAAATAATAATAAAGTGGATAATGATAGAGAAAGACAACCATTGTTACCCTCTGGTTTCCATACCACCCTCATAATGATCCACCATTTCTCAGTACCGCTGTGCTAGGGACAAAGCCTCTAGCCTATGAACCTTTTGAGTGATGTTCACAAACCATATCCAAGCTAGCATGGATCCTTCACGGCTTAATAGATCACTTGTAAAACTTAACAGCTTCATCCAACAAATATCAAATAAACTGTGGTATCTGTGGTGAGGAATCCAAGTCCAGTTTCACCAGGTTCTCTAGCTAAAGATGTTTAACCAGGCTTCAGTTAGGATGTCAGGAGGAGCAGCCATCTCAAGGCTCCATGGTGAATGTAACTTCTTCCAAGATGGCTCATGGGGTTGTTGGCAGAGTTCAGTTTCTCATGATCTACGGAATTGGGGGCCCTCAACTCAATAACTGTTACCTTCAAACCAACCTCAGTTCCTTCTCACATAGCTCTATTTTTTGGACAGCCTGTAACATGGCAACTGGTGACATCAGAGTGACCGGTGTAGAAGTCACCTCTGCCATCCAATACCAGAAGCTACACTTCTAATACTGTATGGATTACAAATGAGCTACTTGGTCCAACCGGCCTCACTGGAAAGCTGGGGATTACAAAAGGAAAACTCCAGAAGGGAATAATTAAAGGGGGTCTATCACAGAAGGCTTCCTGCCATAGTACAGAAAACCTTCATCCAAAGTCAAGCTGTATATATCGAGCTAAGAAAGAATCATACAGTAGGGAAACTGTAAACACACCCGCACAGTGGAAAGAAATTCTGAGCTTTCCACAGGCACCATGAAGCAAGCACCACAAGCCAATATTGCCAAATCCTAGACCTGAAAAACTCGCCAATTCATCTCTAAGAAACAAGTCAGCATGCAGGCTGGAGGGTGGCTACAAGGTCTTGGCAATTCAGTAAAAAGAATCCTTCCCCACCTAATTACAACAAATGTGAAACTGAAGTATTATTGTCCTTCATCGGGTTCAAGCAATCACCTTGACAGTCCATCAGATCTGGATCAGAGTTCCTGCCTCCCAGAGTTCTCCTTACAGAACTCAACGAACAAGCTCTTTCCTTTAGAGAACAGGAAACTGCTCACTGCCTATGGTTCCGACCAAGCCCACACATCGCAAAATCACACCACACCATCTTCCTTCGTACCAGGACAGATAGAAACTCTGTCCAAAGCTCTGCTTTTCTGACCTACAGAAACCTGGGGGCCAAAAAGGCAAGGTCATTTTAGGTTAGAAGTGAACAATTCAAACGAATTTCAATTGGGATTCCAGGGTGTCCTGGAAACAGCTGAGAGTCCAGACAGAAGTTGTTATTACTTAGTGACAAATGATATAGGCAACACTTTCCAAAGGAAACTCCAAAACCTTTTCATTCTTCCTTTTTCCAGAAGTTTCTAAACATACAGCTCAAACATAGTCAATATGCTCCATACCTCATGATCGAAATGTCTATAAAAGTTGTGTCAAAAATGATGTTTTGAAAGAACAGAGGGGGGGAAAAAAGAACACATTTTTAATGAAACCATTGGTAAAAATCCTGAAGAGCTGATGGTAACTTGAAAATCTACTTCGGTAAGTTGGTTTTACAAGATAGTCACATGGCTTGAATATGTCACCTGAATCTATCTGTGGGAACCTAATGTCACTGTGATGATATTTGGAAGTAGTCTTGCGGAAAAAAAAAGATTAGACCATGAGTGGAGTGGTTTGAGTATGCTTTGCCCATGGGAAGTGACACTATTAGGAGGTGTGGCCTTACTGGAGGAAGTGAGTCTGTGTGGGGGTGGGCTTTGAGGCTCCTAGGCTCAAGCTTCATCTAATACAGAAAAGAGAGTCTTCTGACAGCCTTTGGATCAAGATGTAGAACCTTCAGCTCCTTCTCCAGCACCATGTCTGCCTGCATGCTGCGTACCGCCAAGATGATAATGGACTGAACCTCTAACCCTGGAAGCCAGACCCAGGGAAATGTTGCCCTTTATAAGAGTTGCTGTGGTCATGTTTTAAGAGTTGCCTTGGTCACGGTGTCTCTCCACAGCAATAGAACACTAATTAAGACACCGAACATTTTGACCAGAAGCGAAACTTTTTTTACCGAA
>NC_034610.1:31490877-31493585 GCF_900095145.1 Mus pahari
CTGCCTCCCGAGTGCTGGGCTTAAAGGCGTGCGCCACCACGCCCGGCAGAAGCGAAACTCTTAGTTTTGCAGTAAGTACATTTCTATTTCCAAAAGGCACTGTCTCAGCTCCTCCCTGTGTGGGGTCATCCTCTAGCCCCCTGCTTTTGCATAGCATTAAAAATAGCAGGGGCTAATTCCACAGCTTGTCTTCCACCATCAGCAGAGACGGCCACAAAGGCTTTGTTATTTGTATTTATGTAACCAGGAGTAAAGTCACATAAATGCTGAGAGCAAACCACCTGATCCATAGAATTAGAATCACCTCACAGTGACTAGACATCAACAAGTTCAATGTGAAGTACAGATTCATTTTGCTCTCTCACTCCTACAAAGGCTCCATTTAAGTGGGAGGAAGCAGACTAAAAGGTGTAAGTTCTCAATAACAAACAAAACCGGAGGAGGAGCTTCAGAGCTTGAGAGATGTCAACCGACTTAAGGTAGAAAAGCTGGTGGAGGAGAGAGAACAGATGAGCACAGGCAGGGTACCACAACATTCCAAGAGCAAGCAGGATAGCGTGATGGGGAACGGTATGGCTGTGATGCTCTTAAATAGAGAAAAATGGCCACATAGAAACAAGGAATGGAGGGTATGGAGTTCTCCTAAGCACCACTGAGGGCTGAAAGACAAGCAGGAGAAACCAGAGAAGGGGAGAAGGGGACAGGAGAAGTAGGAAAGGGGACAGGTAACCGTAGTGACGGCTCAGCTCTCTGAGGGTCACAATGACAACCGGGTTATTTGTTTTACACTGTGACCAACAAACCAAGAGCTGGCTCCCCTTTTCCATAGTAGATGAGACAGTAAATATTGTATGGGTCAGACAGTATCTGTGAGCTGTTCAACTCTGCTGTCTACAGTATGAAAATAGCCGCAGGCAATGCGCTAACAGACAAAGACAGCAGTGTTCCAAGCAAAGTTTGATAGACACTGGATTTTGAACAGCATATAATTTTCAGGTGTCACAAAATGTTCTTCTCCATCTTTGCGTATTTTAAAGTACAGGAAATAGGAGGGTGTGGAACACTCGACACCAAATGGGATGACTGCGTTATGCACGCACGCGTCTCAGAAATCATCACAGAAGTTGGCGGAGATCTTTTAAGAGCCAGAGGTTGGAGTGCTGAGGAACTGCGGAGCATCATGGGGCTGTAGCAGACGCGATTCCACAACAGCTGTGACTCCATGCACAAGATCCACACGAGATAGAGTTGGTCAAAATCCCAGCATGCATAGGGGAGGAGCTCATAAAGCCCAACCGTTAACTTTCAGAAATTGAGTTCATTTTCATCAGGGATATGCTCCCTGTAGGTTTTCTATGCTCCGCTAGATGGCGCTATATCCAAGAACTATATGCAAGCAGCACTAATGAAGTTGGGAGACGAGGAGAAATAAGGGAGGAGCTGTGGAGAGTGGTGATAATTGGATACAGTGTATTCATACTTGAGGCTCTCAAGGAATAGGCAAAAATATACTTGCTTATAAAATATTAAAACCGGGCTGGAGAGATGGCTCAGTGGTTAAGAACATCAACTGCTCTTCTGGAGGTCCTGAGTTCAATTCCCAGTAACCACATGGTGATTCACGGCCATCTTTAATGGAGCTGATGCCCTCTTCTGGTGGGCATCTTTTTTTAAAAAAATGTTAAAATCTGTTATAACTCACAAACAGCAAACCACTAGCCTATGGATAGAGTGGCCAACCCACGAACTGAACCATAAACTAAGCACAGAAGAAGACCATGACTGTTAGCAGACCCATGAGTGACGAGTCAGAGAAATGAGCGCCTACGTGTCCTACGTTTTAGGAAGTTACTTTATGATAAAATCTACTAAAACAAAGGAATAACCAAAATTATGGAAGAGGCAGAACCCAGGGGGAAGAAAGTCCTCACTCACCCAACAAGTGAGGGGAAGCCCTCAGTGAGAGTGAGCAACGGCAAGCACCAAACCAAGAGACTGGAGAACAAGAGAAACTTCTAGGTGTCCTGGGTAAAACACGAGTCACCGAGACTGCCCCCTACCTTTGAAATTATTAAGCAAACTGAAAAGGGCAATAAAGCCAAGGCTGGAATAATAGATTAGATTCCGACTCAAGGGTAACGAAGTTTGCATCCAGAGTCTGCCCCAGGGAGAGAGTCTATCCAGAGTCTGCCCCAGAGAGAGAACATGTCCCTCCACTCGGGCGGCCCCGATGGAGATCAGTGAGGAATCTGGGAGGCGGCAAAAGGTACCTGAGTTGCTAACTTCCGATGTCAAGTGCAAGATGCAAAAGCTTTCGTACACTGTTAAAATGATGGTGCCCTGTAACTTACAGACACAGAAATGGAGAACCAGTCACAGTGGGATTTAACTATAAGGAAATGAGGGCATTCCCAAGCTCTCAAGTCTCTCAACCCTTACTTGTCTCATCTTCTTGAAGCGGACAGGCATGCTTTGACGACAGGAAAGCACGCCCCAGGACTCAGTAATCTGAAGCTTTCTCCGCCAGACAGAAGGAAGAGGTCACAGAGGAGACGTCTGCTCTCCTGGTATCTTCTGCACTAGTTACTTTTCATGTCACCAGGCACAAGATACCAGAGAGAGAGCGAGAGAGAGCGAGAGAGCGAGAGAGCGAGAGAGCGAGAGAGCGAGAGAGCGAGAGAGAGAGAGAGAGAGAGAGAGAGAGAGAG
>NC_034610.1:31494485-31556386 GCF_900095145.1 Mus pahari
AATTTGGCACTGTGGGATCCTAAAATGTAAAAGCTATGATTTGTAGCCTGCCTGGGGCCACTCTAATAGCATCTATAAAACATCTTGACTCTCTTCGATGCCTGAAATTCCATAATTACAGTTTTATTCATTTATTTATTTATTTTTACTGTATTTCCTTTTCTGGTACTGCCAAACCTTCTGGGAAAGGTGGACTTTTAAGCTTTGGTACTAAACTTTAATGAACGTGGATTTGTCAAATCTGTTTGGTACAGTCAGAACCAACCCCTTTCCAAAAGCAAGCAAAAATTGTTCCAAGATGACCCTGAACACACAACACACATTTATGTCATTATTCTAGAGAAAATATTGCTAAGACATATGTTATCAATAAATCCAGCAGCTTTCAGAGCCTTGGGTCATTTAAGTCAAAATAGCAGACTACATGAAAATATATCAATTCTTAGGCTTTAATGGATGGAAAATACATATTATCTCTAATACATCTAGCACTGTTCTAACACATGCCTGAAGCGTTGCTTGACCTTTTTACTAACCAGCTATAAACCCCTTTATCTGCTTCATCTTCCTATGCTTTTCTGCTTTTGTACAATGTTTAGAACTTAGGGGCTGATACTAGAAGGAAGAGAGGTACAGATTCATCAGATCCAAGGACAAGGAAGTAATCCCAGGACTCAGAAACGGGAAAAATCCCCTGGCTGAGTAGCAAGTTCAAGGCCAGGCTAGGCTACATGAGATCCCATCTTAAGAAAAGAAAGGCCGGGCAGTGGTGGCGCATGCCTTTAATCCCAGCACTTGGGAGACAGAGGCAGGCGGATTTCTGAGTTCGAGGCCAGCCTGGTCTACAGAGTGAGTTCTAGGACAGCTAGGGCTACACAGAGAAACCCTGTCTAGGGGGGGGAAGAAAAGAAAAAAGGAAAAAGAAAAGACAGAAAGAGAGAAAGGAAGAAAGAAAGCAAACGGAAAGAATGCTTGTTGAGTGGAGAGCTATTTTAAGAGATGTGCATGTTATTTCTTGCTCACAGAGACCATTTGAGGTAGGAGCTCCTATCTCCTCCACTTCAGGGATGGAAAAAAAAAAAAAAGGAAATATGGAGAAACCAAGAAATTTGTCAAGGACCCTGTGGTTTGCAAATACCAGAGAATATGGACATGAGGCATTCAAAGGGGTGACAGACCCTTGGAGAAAAATCATTCTGGTTGGATGTACTCACTCAGCATTCCGCCATTTTAATGCAAAAAAAAAAAAAAATGTCATGAGAGAAGTGAGATTCTCTGAAACAGACTTTCTTTCCATTTCTTCCTTGCTTCCTTCTTTTCTTCACTTTTTATTTTTTTCCTAATTTTTAAAGCCCTAAACCACAACCAGTATGTAATGTAGGGCACATATAGCCATGAAATATTATATAAATTAAGTAAAATTTCCAAAATTAAATAGCAGATCCCTAAGAGTAGTTTTTCTTCCGTCTGCCTGCCCTGTTTGCCACCTCAGGCACACAGTTGATTAGAAAGTTCAAAGGCTCTGTTCTGATACCTTCTGGGATGTCTGATTTACCTATTTGTCTCACCTAATGGGTTATTTTAGGAACCTAATATACTTCTGTTCCTAAAAATTCCAAGGCTTAAAATAGTCGTTCTCTGTTCCTATAAATGAGACGACAATTAGGACCATGTTAGCCAAAATTGCCTCCTTAAGAAAACAAAATAAAGATTTATTTTTACTCCAGTGTATATGCAAGTATATACCACATACATGTGGTATGCGGGTGCCTACGGAGGCCAGAAGACCATGGCAAATGCCCTAGAGCTGGAGTTGTAGGTGATTGTGAGTTGTCCGACATGCATGCTGGGAATGGAACGCAGATCCCCTGGAAGAGCAGCAAGTGCTCTTAGCCACTGAGCCATCTAGCCCCCAAGATTCTCTCTTAACCGCACTCACCTGTGTAAGAATTCACAGAGAACACAGGGGACTGTTGATTAAGAACGTCCTATTCCATCTCAATACCAAACCTTCCGCAGTAATGATGGAGACACCACACCCAGCCAGGAAGCAGCATCCTAGCTGTTTTTTTTGTTGTTGTTGTTGTTTTTGTTGTTTTTTTTAACCTCCCTTGGCTTTTAGAACAAAACGGAGCCGAGACCCCATAGATGTAGCCAAAGCTCAACCAAAACAAGTGAGCCCCAGTCAGGCATGACCTTGTATGTGATTCAGGCCTTTGCAGAGTAGGGGTCTGATCTCTTATGCACACAGATTTCCACTCAAGTACTCTTTTCATACTTTCTTGGGTTCTCTGCTGTTGTCAAGAGCAACTTAGGGAGAAAAGGGCTTATTTCATTATTCCATACTGAGGTAAGTCAGGGCAGGAGGAACTCAAGCAGGGCAGGAGCCCAGAGGCAGGACCTGAAGCAGAGCCCATGGAGGAACACACTGCCTTCCAGCTTGCTCCCCATGACTGACTTGTCCAGCCTGTTTTCCTATACAACTCAGGACTACCTGCCCGAAGGTAACACCACCCCAAAAGGCTGGGCCCTCCCATATCAATCATTAAACAGGAAAATGTCCTTGCCTACAGGAAGCCTGTCAGAAGTATTTCCCCAACTGAAGTTTCTCTTCCCAAAGAACTCTAGCTTGTATCAAGCTGCCAAAAAAAAAAAAACAAATACCAAACAAACCAGGGCACAGATGCACAAGGAAGTTCTGATCCTCTGTTCTTGGGATAGTCTCAGTGGTACTCCTTGTAATTAGCTGCCTAGGCAACCATCAGATGAGTTTGATCACGGACTGAAGTGGAAACGTGTGGTTTCTTTGGAAAGTTATGTCAAAGGATGTTTCGCTGGGGCACACAGGTGAAAAGGATCTCTTGCTAAAGCAGAGGCATAAAAGGATGTTCTCCCAAAGCAGACACAGGAGAAAAGATGTTTTACTGGACAGACACAGGAAAGCATGTTTTCCTGAGGCAGACACAGGGGAAAGGATGTTTGGACACAGCAGACACGTGAAAGGACCTGTGATGAAGGAGTATAAGTATGGCCCCGCAGATATCGGGAGATGAGCCTTGGTTTGGTTTGCCCCACCTCACTACTCTTCACTAATGACATTCATGTATTGGTTCACCTTACATAGCGTTATTGAGCTCAACTTGTGGTAACACCACTGTGGAGAAAAACTGGCCCAAGCACAACTCAGGAGGTTCCTGTGGCAGCTTGCCACTTCAACAGCCTCACCTCAGGCCGCTGGTTGGTGAGCCTGTTGGTTTCCTCAATATTAAAATATAGCTGTTAGTTCCTGCCTAGTGTCTGCCTGCCCAAAGGACTAGACTGTAGCTGCTGGTTCGTGTGGTATCTGTCTGCCTAGAGGACTGGTCAACCGCTGAGTCATATTTGATGTCTACTATGAGACTAAACTACTGCCAAAGGAGATCAAGCTCACCCCAAAAAAACTATTGCTAAATAGGTCCACTTCCCCCATATCCTAATAATTTTTCTCTTCCACTAAAAACCACATTAAAAGTAGGTTACAAAAAAATGTATGCCTACAATTAATTGATCTGGCCCAGAATGAGGCCTAGACTCCCACTGCTTCCACACTGTTGATCCCTATGGGAATTCCAGGCATCTATAAATACAGATCATGATGCAGGCAAGGTATGAAGACCCAAGTAGGAACTGCAAAGCAATCAAATACCTATGAAAAAAAAAAGTACAAGAGCAGGTACCAGAAATGTCTTTAAATACATTTCCACAATGATACTTCCAGTATAAATTAATTGTTAAATTCTCAAGATGTTACTAACAGCTCCAGTCAGTGTGGTAGTCAATAGAAACTAAAGCATGGCTTGGTGCTGCTTCTGTCTCCACAGGTCTAGGAATTCACTGTGCTGGAACCTAAGGCAGTTACCTGGTGACAGCTCTGCCTCACTGTGAAGTACAAGAAGCCAGGGTTAGTGTCTGGTTTATGGGAGAGCTCACAGCTACAGTCTGTAAAGAGTGTGGGGGAACACGAAGGGAGGACATTGAATAACGAACTTAAGTGGATGCCTGTAGTTCCCCCACTGAGACAAACTTGGTGTTTCAAAACATCAGATTTATTATCTTACACTGATGAAGATCGAAATCCCTAAAGGGTTGGCAGCCCTGTGCACCATGTGAAGGAGATACTAAAGGTGTCCATGTTCTTGCTTAACCAGGTTCTAGAATCTACTGTGCTCCCTACCCATTGTTCTGTATTACTCTGATCTCTTCTCCCATAGCATTACCACCTCCACCTCCCCACCCCTTACTTCCTCACCCCCTACCCTCCATACCCTCTACACCCTCCACACCCCACCCCAATCAACTGTCACGTGATCCCTTCTCTGACTACACACGCACACGCGCGCGCACACACACACACACACACACACACACGCACATGCACCCTGCTCCACTGTCACATGGCCCCTCCCTCTGACTCCCTGTCTCTGCCTTAGGAGGTCCTTGTGATGACATTGGACGTCCTTGAATAAATCAAGACAGTCCCTGTAATTCAGCATCTTTCATTTGGCTCCTATATCTATCTATAACATCTCTGCTTCTGTGTGAAGTAACATAGTCACAGATTAGAGGGGATATTTTTTTCAGCCTACCCACAATCTACTGAGGTAGACCTTTTCTTCCCCTCCCCACAGTTCTAATAGTTTGTAACACACACCTGCTTATATAGTCTGTGGGTCACTGGGTCCCATCAGGCTCCAGAATGTGGGAAAACCGCATGTCCTCCAGAAGCCCATTCTATTAATGGCATGAACAGAGCTGAGACAGAGCCCACCCTAGAGCTCCCACCAAGATCCCTACTGTCTCACAGGTAAGTCACCCTAGATCCCCCCAGATACCCAGTGCCCCACAGGTAAGTCACCATGGCTTTGCCATCTTGGCCCTGCAGACCCTGATTCCGGCAGAATTATGCTCAGTCCCCAGCCAGTCTCCTGCTTCTACATGAATTCTCCAGCCACCTCTTGTGGTCTCTTCAACTGCTGATTTTTTTTTTGGTCCCCAAAAGATGACTATGGACCCCAAGAAATATTTACTGAAATATTTGGCAATATGAGATATTGATCTGAAAAACCAAAAGCCTCCTATCAACAGGGACACCCAATCACAGTGAGTAACAAGAGAAAGGTGGTTTTCTGAGGAATTCTCTCCGCCTGTTGCTTGTGTCTGTCTTTTAAGAATTTCTGCTAACAAAAAAAAAAAAAAAAATTTCTGCTAGTGTCGTAAATTAAATCAAGCAAAATAGTGTGTGGATTGTATTTGTTATCACAAAGTTCTGAGCTGCAGAAGGTAAATCAGGAAAGTGACTCAGGTTCTCCTCAGCCTGGCCTGAAGCCATTACCGCCACCAAGTGGCAGATGCTGACAGTGGCTCCAGCCAACAGAAGACTCGGTCGGTAGCTCCTGTCTTTCCTGTATCCTGTTACTGTTACAGATGCCTAAGGAATGTTAGGAATTACACCCGGGCCCACATTGCCTCAGTAAAAAACCTGGGTTCCAAGTGATTACCAGGACTTTCATGCCAAAGCAAGAGCTAAGAAAAAAAGATGCCAAACTATTTGGGAGCGACACCATAGAAATTATTTCCTCCTTCCTTTTTCAACTTGACATTTTAACACAATGCCTTGTTTGCCGGACATCAAAGGAGATACCATGATATATAGAGTTGTTGCCAAGGTAACTTAAGATTGTGTCTTGACCAGTAGTCAAGCATAATCATCATCAGAGAGGTTTCATGCAGCAATTGATGCAAATTGTTTGCAATTGATGCAAACAGATAAAGCCAAACATTAGGCAGAGTTGGGGAAATCTTGCTGAGGAGGGAGAGGAAGAACTGAAGGAGCTAAGGAAACCACAAGAAAACCTGCAAATTCATCCAATCAAGGCCCACAGGGACTCACAGAGACTGAGCAGGCCACCAAGGAGCCTACATGGATCTGACCTAGGCCCTCTGCATATGTTATGATTGTTTACTTTGCTCTTCTCGTGGGATTCTTAACAGTGGGAGCAGGGGCTGTTTCGGATTCTTTTGTCTGCTTTTGGGACCCTTTGCCTTCTCCTGTGTTGCTTCATCCAGCCATAAGGTGGGAGGTGCCTAATCTTATTGCAACTTGATATGCTGTGTTTGTTTCATATCCCTGGGAGGCCTGCCCTTGTTTGAAATGGAGGAAGAGTGGATGGGGGAGGTGGGGAGGAGGGGAGGAGGGAGGGGAAACAGCTGATGTAATATGTGAGAGAGGAATAAATTAAAAAAAAAAAAAGATTGTGTCTTTAAGAAAAAAAAATTTACTTTTGCATTTTAACCACATATAATCGTCATTTACTGTTGTAAATGTACCTCTATGCCATGGTGGGTTTGAATAAAGCAGTATGTTCTGTGCCCTGACCCAGCTAGTAACTGCTTACGCTGATTCATGATCCCATTCCCTCCAGTCCAGGGTAAAGCCCACACAGGGGGGCACACACATTCCATTTTGCTTCAACGCTGGGTCTCCTGGTTGCAAGGATTTGGACTTATCCCCAGCAAATCACACAGAAAGCTGGAAAATAAATGTCTTCCTTTGAGATAAGAAATACAACACGTTGTATGTCGACAATAGTCTGACTGTATTCTCTGTGCCTGTTTCGGGGGCAGAGGAAAGAGGACCAGAGAGCAGATGTCCCTGACAGAAAGAGCCATCCACCCCATCCATTCCAAGGATGTTTCTGCTCATGTTCCAGATCATATTGTGAGGCCATATTCCTCACAGGAGGTACTTCACAGCAGCCTTGGATCCTTACACACCAGAGGATAAGATAAAAATGCTATTAAACAAATATTACAATGATGCTTTATTTGGGTGGGGTTCTATTTCATTTTTTTTTCTTTTCTAATTTTAGAGCATTTTAACTTTTTCATTATTATTTATATCTCTGCCATTCATTTCTACTTCCCTTACAATATAATTGGACAATGCAGCCTATAAAACTTACTCTTGGCAAAAGAGATTGACCTGTTATTTTAAGAATAATTACTTATTTATGGGTATGCGAGTGTGCCTGTGTGTGAGTGTCTGTCTGTCTGTCTCTCTGTGTGTGTGTGTGTGTGCCTTGTGTGTGCCTTGTACCTGCATCTACATATTGTATCACATGCATGCAGGAGATCATGGAGGTCAAAAGAAGGTCTCAGGTCACTTGAAATTAGAGCTCTGGGCCATTGTGAGCCATCATATGGTGCTGGAAAGAGAAGCCAGGTCTTCTGTAGAAGTAACCAGTGTTCTTACCCACCGACCCTTCTCTCTAGCCCTCTCTGCATTTTTTCCAATGTGCAAAGATCTGATTCATCATTTTTAAACATTTCATGAATGTTTTAGAAGGCTAGGTTTCTGGGTTATAAACTATTTATATGTATACTTTAATCTTTCAAGTGTTCCCATTCCCCTGCAACAGTCCCTCATTTTAAAAGATCTATTTATATATTATTTTTAGTCTGTGTGTGTGTGTGTGTGTGTGTGTGTGTGTGTGTGGGTGCCCGTGTAAATTTGTGTGTACCACATGCATGCAGGAACCCACAAAGGCCAAGAAAAGGGGGGGAGGGCTTCAGATCCCTTGGAGCTGAAATTGCAGACCACTCTTAGCTGCCCTCTTGGCTGCCATCTTGGTGCTGGGAATAGAACCCAGGTCCACTACAAGAGTAGCTTGTGCTCCTAACCACTGAGCCATCCCATCTAACCAGCCCATAGATCATTACTATTATCAACTTAATCATGTAAATGCTGATGGAAGCATGTTTAAATCATATGGCCTTTGACTATTGTCAGTTTCCATTCATAGACCCAATTCGAGGGGTTTTCAACATGTAAGTTGAGTTCTTGGTGGCTCCTTGCTATTCTATGTAGAGCATGGCTCACTCCGCTGTCCTAAGGCTCCTGCTTCAAAACTTATCATATTTGAAATGAGAATGGCCACTTTATTTTATTTTTTTTTCATCTTCCAGTCCTTTTTTAACTTACCATTTCTAATTTGTGTTAGATATGTTCCTCTGATACTCCAGAGAAACACACTTGAAGATGCTGTGTTTCCTCTGCTCCTCTTTTCTCTTCCATACTGACATTCCATACTTTCAGCTCTTTCTTATTCAATGGAACCAGTGAACTCCACATGATCTGACCTAGAGTCAGCAGGGTGAGTGGCATTTATAGCCTCTCCCCTGCAGGACTTGGCAAGATACGAAATCAGTGCAGCTGGGTCCACTTCGATGGTCCAGCAGTAGAGCCAAAAAGACACTTGTAAGGTAAAGAAGAACAAAAGCTCCAAAGGCCTTGTAGAGATCTTCATAATTCAGCTAAAATCTAAGATACATATGCCCCTAGACTAACACTGCCCACAGAGCTCCTACCAGTGATAAACAGGTTTCACCATTTGTACTGTCCAGTACTCTAACAAAGAGACCACTGTGACTCCAGTCACTTAGTAAGCACAGCAAAGGAGTTGGCCATCCATGATAGTGCATTACTAAGAGATGGAAAATGCAAACCAAGATCAATTATTTTCACTAATGCATAGTATTTGGTCACTAATGCATAGTATTTGGTGGCAAAGCCAGAACTGTCGATCAGGTTCCATGGGAACTGTGGTGATTTGAATAGGTTTGGTCCCCATAGAGTCATGTGTTTGAATGCTTGACCCACAGGAAGTGGCACTATTAGGAGGTATGGCCTTTGTTGGAGTAGGTGTGGCCTTGTTGGGGTAGGTAAGGCCTTGTTAAAGGAAGTATTGTCACTGGGTGGGGTGGGATTTGAGGTCTCCTTTGCTCAGGGTATGTTCAGTGTGAAACCCAGTCTACTGCTACCCGTGGAACAAGATATAGAAATCTTGGCTCCTCTAGCATCATGCCTGTATGCACTCTTCCATGCACACCTTGATGATAATGGACTGAATCTCTGAAACTGTAAGCCAGCCCCAATTATATGTTTTCCTTTATAAGAGTTACCTTGGACCCAGCTATACTACTCCTGGGCATATACCCAGAAGATGCTCCAACTTGTAAAAAGGACACATGCTCCACTATGTTCATAGCAGCCCTATTTATAATAGCCAGAAGTTGGAAAAAAACCCAGATGTCCCTCAACAGAGGAACGGATACAGAAAATGTGGTACATTTACACAACAGAATACTATTTAGTTATTAAAAACAATGACTTCATGAAATTCACAGGCAAATGGATGAAACTTGAAAATATCATCCGGAGTGAGGTAACCCAGTCACAAAAGATCACACAGGGTATGCCCTCACTGATAACTGGATATTAGCCCAAAAGCTCTGAATACCCAACATACAATTCACAGACCACATAAAGCTCAAGAAGGAAGACCAAAGTGTGGATACTTCAAAGTTTCTTAGAAGGGGGGACAAAATACTCACAGAAGGAGATACAGAGACAAACTGTAGAGCAGAGAGTGAAGGAAAAGCCATCTGGAGACTGCCCCACCTGGGGATCCATCCCATATACAGTCACCAAACCTGGACGATATTGTGTATGATGGGAATGGGAAGTGCTTACTGATCAGAGCCTGATATGGCTGTCTCCTGAGAGGATCTGCCAGAGGCTGACAGATACAGAGGCAGAAGTTCACAACCAACCATTGGACTGAATGCAGGGTCCCCGATGGAGCAGTTGGAAAAAGGACTGAAGGAGCTGAGGGGATTTGCAGCCCCATGGAGGGAGCAACAGTGTCAACAGGCCATAGCCCCCTGCCCCCTTGGAGCTCCCAGGGACTGAACCATCAACCAAAGAGTAGACATGGAGGGACCCAGGGCTCTGGCCGCATATGTGGAAGAGGATGGCATTGTTGGACATCAGTGGGAGGAATGGCCCTTGGGCCTGAGGGGGTTCGATGCCCCAGTGTAAGGGAATGCCAGGGCTGGAAGGCGGGAGTGGGCAGATGGGTGGGGGAGCACCCTCATAGAGTCAGGGGGAGAAGGGATGAGATAGGGGGTCTCCAAAGGGGAGACCAGGAAAGGGAATAACATTTGAAAATGTAAATAAAGAAAATATCCAATAAAAGAAGAAGAATCGAAAAAAGAGTTGCCTTGGTCATAGTGTCTCTTCATAACAATGGAAGCACTAACTAAGACAAGAATTTATTCCTGCGTCCTGATGTAGGAGTTGATATTCACAGTAATTTGCCAATAAGGCAATAATCAGAAATTGAAAAATAAGTGTATGGTGTGTGCGTGCCTAATCACTTTTTTTTTTCTGTTCTTCCATGTTTATATCCAATGGGGTCAAATATAAATAGCAATCTCAAGAGCCGAATTATCTCTAATTATGTCAACTATAAACAGATTGCTTTTTTTCCTGCTTCCCCTTATGACACTAATGGACTAATTCTTTTCTAAGCAAATCCTTCTTAACACATAGGAGGCTTTTTTAGAAGACCAAATAAATCTGATTAATTCCTAATTTATATCAGGCAATGATTCTCACATACAAACGGGTAGACTAGCCGATTAATTAATTAGTCACTCAAGAATTGAGATTGACTATAATTAGATGATCAGACAGTAACTTCCACAAATATGTCCTAAGTAGGTTTCCAACAAGCTAACTATAAAATCCAACTGACAATAAAAATGGGTGTTAATGTATCTGACTCTCTCTCTCTCTCTCTCTCTCTCTCTCTCTCTCTGTGTGTGTGTGTGTGTGTGTGTGTGTGTGTGTGTGCGCGCGCGTGCACGCGCGCGTGCGTGTGTATCTGGATATGTTTGTCTAAGTGTGTCTGTGTCTATGTGTATGCACATATGTGTGATCAGGGATCAACTATTAGCATCATTCCTCATGAGCAAAGTACCCTGTTTTTTGAGACAGCCTCTCGCTGGGACCCAGGGATTGCAGATCAGGCTAGAGTGGCCAGCAAGCCTCAGGGGCCATCCTACATCCTTCTTCCCAGCACTGGAATTACAAGGGCATCCCACGTCCTGCTTAGGGTTTCTATTGCTGTGATGAGCACCCTAACAAAGAGTGAGTTGTGAATAAATAGATTTACTTGGCTTATACTTCCATCACCAAAAGAAGTCAGAACAGGAACTCAAGCAGGGCTGGAACCTGGAGGAGCTGATGCAGAAGCCATGGAGGGGTGCTGCTTATTGCCTTGCTCCCCATGACTTGTTCAGCCTGCTTTTTTATAGAAACCACAACCACCAGTCCGGAGATATCGCTACCCACAATAGGCTTGTCCCTCCCACATCAATCATTAATGATAGCAAAATGCCCTATAGCAGGATCTTATGGAGGCATTTTCTCAATTGAGGTTTTTTTTTTTTTCCTTTCAGATAATTCTAGCTTCTGCCAAGTTGACATAAAACTATCCAGCACAGCCCATGCTGTCTAGCTTTAAGAATCAGAACAAAACCTACATTCTAAGTGCTATAGCCTCAGCTGGAGATCAAAGGAACAGAGTGGCTTCTGCCCAAGAGCCTGTCAAACAGGAAGGAGCAAATGCCCTCAAAGGTAGGAAAGGATGTTCAGAACTCATTCTGCTCTTGAGTTAATCACTAGCAATTTCCATAAACCTTAGGAAAAATCTCGCTGTTGGCAACATCCCCAGTAAGGGACAATCTATCCCTGTTTTTCTACAGACTGGGCAGTTGCTCTAGGGTCTGCATTTTAAAGAGAAATAAAAAGATACCCACCCCTTCTGGAAGGTTCCCTGCTTTTATGCACATAAGCTATGCTGCTAGGCATGCAGAAAGCAAAAGGGAATGAGAAACAAGCCGGCTGACATATGGCTAAACTCACAAAACAGCCAAACATCACCACCAAGCAAGAGGCTAGACTTCTGTCTCTACCCAAGGGTGGAGGAGCCCAGTAAAGGCACCCAGTCAACAGCAAGTGGCCCTGGGGCAGGGTGGCCTAAGCAACTTGTCTGGCATTCACAGAGCATCCGTCTCCCCAAAGGAATTTACAAAGAGACCCACAGGCCCCATGAAAAAGAAAATAAAGCGTGTATGTGGAAGGCTGGGTCCAAACAAGATGACACAAAAGGGAGGACCACACTCTGCATAGTGCCTTCGGGCACAAACTGCCATAAAGCTGAAATAGAGAATTCAATCTATTATGTTTGTAAGTTTCAAATATTACTGGATATTGTTAAATTCGGAGAAGGAATCTGAGAAAGAACAAAGGTAGAGGATGGGGGTGAGGGTAGAAATGCCAAGTGCTGAGGAAGTCAGGGCCAGGGGGGCTTGAGGCAAAATCAGAACAGTTATCTGAGTTAACGGCACATTGATTAGCCTGTCACTCATTCAATGGCTCCTCTGACCCCATCTCCAGTTTTCATCTGCAGCAGATCTCAGAACTGTAAATGTCCTCACACTGGGAGTCTTACCCACAGTTTAGAAGCCTATCTCACTCCTCCTCCTCCTCCTCCTCCTCCTCCTCTCCTCTCCCCTCCCCTCCCCTCCCCTCTCCTCTCCTTTCTTCTCTTTTTCTTCCTCCTTCTCTCCCTCCTCCTCCTCTTCTCCTCTCCTTTTCTTCCTCCTTCTCTCCCTCTTCCTCCTCTCCCTCCTTTTCCTCTTCCTCTCCTTTTTCCTCCTCCACTCCAACCCTCAAACTCCAATTTTTCCCTAAGAGGAAAATGTGTCAGAAATAAAGTAAGTCACTTTAAAGCTTAACAATGTCACTCTGGTCCCAATTCCACCTATTTGTACTTGCCTAAACTCTTATCCCCCCCCCCCCCAGCCTCTCCAGGATGTTGGGAGAGAACAAGTAAAAAGAATGG
Organism: Mus pahari; assembly: GCF_900095145.1. Classification (NCBI taxonomy): domain Eukaryota; kingdom Metazoa; phylum Chordata; class Mammalia; order Rodentia; family Muridae; genus Mus; species Mus pahari. The sequence continues at coordinate 31,507,277 of NC_034610.1, forward strand.
AATATCTCATTTTACTGATTTATTTTCCCATCACTGATAACTATAAGTAAAGATGTTGAGTAGATGTGCAAATTGTATTGGTAATGGTGTAAGTACAAGCACAATCCTCCCCTCAAGTGAAATCTGGACTATTATGACAGTCCGTGCCATCTCGTTTCAGCCTGTCTCCTTTCTTCCACAACTGTTCCAAAGATGGCTTGTGCTTTAACTGGCTGAGTTAGGTGACTAGTGGGACCACTTGTATTCACATGGAACCCCGTGTTCCCCAAGCAATGCTCAATCTCTGGGGTACAGAGCTCATGGAAAAACCCATTGCCCTGCAAGCCAGCTTACCCCTCCACCCAGTACACATCACAGCTCACAGCTTCTAGCCCTGCACACGCTTGAACCTAGAAGCACATTACCAAATGTCTTCATGATGATTGCTCACAGATTTGGCTGTACCAGGGGACTCTTCAGTGAAAAGAAGTCTGTGCCTTTGTAATAATCCTTGCCTCTGGTCTTGGGATAGCTTCCTTCCTCCTTGTTCACCATCATCCCAATTCAAGCACTAACAGCCTTTCAGGGCTTGTGATCTCTGAAAGTTTCAAATACCAGGTGGCAACTGCCTGATATGTCTTCAAAAAGGCAAGATGGCTTCTTGGTTCTCTGAAGAGATGTGCGCTCTGACTCACAGGCTATTTGCACTTCTGGTGAGCGTTTGGGAATAGTTGTGCCATCATCTGCTGCAGTTTGAAGCCCTACCTCTGCATTTTTTTTTTTCAACTGAACATAGTCTATTCTTCAAGAAATGCCCGTGGCTACCTTTTGAGTCTTAGTTATTAATAAGGATGTCTTCAGGAGTCTAAAATAATATCTTAACCTTCTATGTCTCATTTTTCTGCTTACAAACACAGTTTTTGTTTATTTGGTTGGTTTCTGAGAGGGGATCTGTTATCTATAAAGGATATTTTGTATGTGGTACAGGATCTGTAGACAGAGCCGATATCAAACTCCCTAAATATGCAGGCGTGACCTTGAACTCCTGACCAATCTGTTTCTACTCCCAGGGTCCTGGTGTTATAGGTATACATATGCCACCACGCCCAGACTAGGCAGTGCTGGGAACTGAATTCAGGATTTCATGCATGCTGGGCAAACTACCAACCAAGCTACACCCACAGCCTCAAAAATAATACTTCAGTAACTGAACTTGTGCCAGACATCAGCTCCTAATGTCATTGTTTGTAATGGCTAATTTCAATTCTTACTTAATAAGCATTGCCTTTGTAGTATACTGGCCAGCAACTGCTGAGCAACAAATTCTCCAAAATTCCACAAGGGGAAAACCCAGAAGCAAGTACGTCCTCTCTGAGTTTCTAATGCTGAGAAGCCTCAGACTGGGGTAGAGATGGTTCAGCTGTTAAAAAGCACCCATTGCTCTTGCAGAGGATCTAACACCTAAGCCATGTAATCCACAATACCCTATAAGTCCCGCTCCAGGGGATCTGATGCCCTGTTCTGGCTTCTGAAGGTACCGCCCTCACATACAAACCCACAGGTAGACATATACATTTACTCATAACTTTTAAATGGATTGGGCTGAGTAGAGTAACCAGGAAGTGTGTCCATGGAGGCTGCCAGTTATGTGGACAGTGAATGGATGGGAAGTCACTTCCCAGGAATGCACTCATGTGGCTGGCAGGTCAGTGCTGAGTGTGGCTGCACACTACTGTTTCTTGGTACATGGTCCCATGCATCTGATTGCTGAATGTCCTTGCGACTATCAGTGCCCCTAATCCATCCAGTGGTCTGAGGTCCACCTGGACAACAAGCACAGACCATTCTGTCCTTGTCAAAATAGCCCTCTGGTATCACAGGTCCATCCAAAGTGGTCTGAAGCCACAGCGGGGCTTGGGAAGTAGGTGATGGAGATAATGGTGATGGTGTGGAGAGAGAGAGAGGAAGGGGGGGAGAGAGGTTCTCTGAATAAATATATTGAAGACCCAGCAGAGACATCCAGCCTCATGGGACTGAGCAACTACTGGGTTCTTGGACTTTCCATCCACAGCCAGCAATTATTGGATTACCTGGACCGCTGCCTGTAAATCACTGTAATAAATCCCCTTTCTCGATATCTGTAGCCATTCCTTCTATAAGTTCTGTTACTCCAGAGAACCCAGACTAATACATGCATTTTTGAAAAATGTCTCAGAGTTGAGGCTCATTGTGTCTTTTGCCTGAGATTCCAAAACTAAGTTGCACTTTGGGACAACAACAGCAAGGTACATGGAAGCAGCAAGGCACAGGGAGGCAGAAGCCCCTGTAAACGGTTCTCTGGTGCATACGGTTCTCCAGTGCTTCTGGTTGGTATTTCCACAGGATAACAAAATCACCATGCCCTTCTACTTTCCGGCAGTAACTGTCATGCTGGAATAATGCCAGGCTGCATTTTTATTTTGTTTGCTTTGTTTCTTGGAATGCCTGAAATGATAGCGCCCACAGCATTTCTGGAATTTCCTTACGATCTTCTAGGGAAGGCAAAAGCCCTAAGTCTAATTATAAAGCCAGCAAAGTAGGACTCTTGCTAAGTTCAACAAAGCAGTGACCCAAAGGTATCCATCTAAAACTTTGTTTCGTTGCCAAGCCCTGAAGAAGCAGTGGGTTTCCAACGTGTTACAGAGAAATCGCCTAGCAGTCTTTTCTCATTCCAGAGAAACGTGTGAGAAAATCTCCTGCAAGAATATTCCAGACATTTTTCCAGCTTGCCAGGTGGTATGAAGGAAACCAGACCCCACCTTCCGGAGCTAGTCGGGCTCTCAAAGCTGAAAAGCCTTTGAGCCAACTTGCCTTTTCCGTTAGAAGCTGCAATGACATTTAGAACCCCTTCCTAAGACTCTCCACTCCCTACCCAGGATCTCTCTCCCTCCTAATCAGCCCCACTCAGTCTGTTCTCTTAGACTCTGCTGCATACAAATGCCAAATCTGCTCAGACGTGGCTCCCCAGGCAAAGCCTTAATTGTTAGGGGGTTCAAGTCTTCAGATATAATAATACATTAAAAAGCAGATCTCAGTTCCTGGCATTTTGTGCAGAAGTGATGTGTTAGGACGAGGGCCCTAGGGGGGTGATGGGGGGGTTCTCAGGATTGCATACAGTCTGGAGATCTGCCCTAGGGACAAGAGATAAACTCCTCCTGGGAATGATCGGCCATGTTCACAGTCCCACGTGGGGCCTTCTTCCTCCTTGGAAGAACTTTCTTTCCTCTGCTTTTTTGGAGAAGAAAACACAACTCTCTCTCACTTAGCTGCAACTGATCAAGTCCCTTCTACAGCCCCAGGATGTGTCAGCTGTCTTCTCAACCAACTTTTCAAATCTCAGAGTACTTTGAAACAAAGTTCAATACACTAGATACAAAATTACAAATTAGAGCCTCTAGTCTGTTTCTTGAGGAAGAAACATCTAAATCTCTTAAATGGATCTCTCTGAGAACAATTCCAAAACCGCCCTGTGGAGCAGCTGTCAACCTCTTTCCAGTCACAATGGGTCAAGGACCCGCGCAAGCTTCTCAGTATTTTGTCCACTTTTCTCCCAGGTCTCACACAAGGCACATTATTCTGTCACCTTGCCTTGGCCATTCCTAGAGTCAAAATGACAAGGAGCTTCCCTGGAATTCTCTAGGCAAGCCTCTCCCTATGAAATGTCCCTTTGGAGGTAGAACTAAGGTATCAAAGTCTAGTCTTTTGAGGGGGAAAAAAATTCTTCTAAGTAAGTGATAATTACTGAACCACTGAAGGTAAGTTTATCTGCTTCAAAGAGAATTATTAAATATGTGTTTATCATAGTATATCACAGCTACCCTGTGCTGGATCTTTCCATTCGTCTCTTCCCATCCACTCTGTGCTGCCTAGCACCCCCCTCACGCCCAGCTGTCTCAAACCACCGCAGCTTAGACCCTTCCATGTTCCCCAGATCTTTGAACCTGGGTCTTGCTAACTAGGGGTGGGGGAGGGGTGCTGCTGGCACTTTCTTCCTTCTTAATATTTAGAGAGAGACAGAGAGAGACAGAGTGTGCTGGCTGCTCTTTCAAAGGACCTGGGTTTTAACACCTATCACTGTCTTTAGCCCAAATTCCAAGGATTCAGATCCCTCTTTCTGACCTCCCTTAGGCACCAAAGTATACATGTAGTGCACAGACAAACATGCACACCCATAAAATAAAAATAAATCTTATTTTTAAACTCTAAAAGTAAACTATCTACAAAGGGACTTGGAAAACACTGCCATTTGGAGTAACACCACAAAATAGAAAGAAAAATAAGACTAAGAACACAATTGACTAAGAAAGTGCAAGATTTGTATTCAGAAAACTACAAAACACCCATGAAGGAAATTCACACCATCAGCACATTCATGGCTGGAAGACTCAGCGGAGGTAGTCTGGTCACAGGAATATAAGTTCAGGAATACATGATTGAGCCAATAACAATTTAGTTTTGATTCATTATATATCATCACTGTCATTAATCTATTTCTTTATTTCAATTTGAAAAGAATCAGATGGGCTGGAGAGATGGCTCAGTAGTTAAGAGCACTGGTTGCTCTTCCAGAGGTCCTGAGTTCAATTCCCAGCACCCACATGGTGGCTCACAACCATCTGTAACGAGATCTGATGCCCTCTTCTGGCATGCAGGTGTACATGCAGCAGAGCAAACATAAATAAATACAAATTAAAAAAGAACCCTCCAGTCTTTTTTAAAAAAAAAAAAGAAAAGAAAAGAAAAGAATCAGATGAACAACCATTCATGTGTACACACACATACACACACACACACACACACACACACACACACATACACACATGCACGCACGCACGCACGCACACTAAAGCATACATCCCTATCTTAACCTAAATTACTGATCGCAAATCTCCTGTGCTTCCTCCCATTCCTTTGACTTCACCTGTACCACATCTCCTCATTCAACTGTTCTGCTGCAGCCCCTGGCCATACCTGATCATCATCTTGGACAGGCCACCCAGGTCCTCTGTTCAGGGCTCATAAGGATGGGCCATTCCCTTGACTGTCAGCTGCAAAGCCATGCCAGTCACCTGTGCATCTAGAACTTCTAACTTCTTCAATCATTTTGGGAGTTTGGATAAAAGGCTACATTACTGGGGATAGGCACTGGCATTGACCTAAGCAGCAGATGTAAGCATAAGGGTGCTAAGTTCCCATGATAAAACTCACCAGTGGGAGACCAGACATGGGAAACACTCCAAGAACACAACCTTTTTCCTTCTTATTCCAATCGCATGGAATCTTCCTCTGCAACTTCCTGAGGAAGTTCCACTAAATAGGGCACAGTTGAGTCTCTACAAGGTTTGTTTTGAAGTGGGAGCCAATGAAACTGCGCATTACCTTATGAGTTAATGTGTTAGGGCTACCATGATGCAGCACCACAGACTGGATAACGTAACAGAAGAAATTGATTTGCTGACAATCCTGAAGGCTAGAAGCTCAAGGTCAAGGTATCTGTGGGGTTCCTGTGTTCTGGGGTCTCTTGTTTTTCTACTTGTATTTTATTGTTTTTACCATTTGTCTTCACATGGCTTTTACTCCATGCATGCACACAGCTGTGCTCAAATGCATTCTCCTTACAAGAGCAATCCTTTCATTGGATTTGAGCCGACAGTAATGACTTCATTTTGACTTAAGTACCTCTTTAAAGATCCGATTTCCAAACACTGCTTCATTCAGGGTGACTGGATAAGACATCAGTGTTCAATTCAGCCCATATCATGCTGTCTCACTTGGTCTGTTCTCTGGCTTCTCTTCTTTATTTCTCACCAGAGGTGTCCTGGGGTTGAATCTAAAGCATCAGTGGTTTGGTTCCTGATTCTGGTTCAGCTATCAGAAGTTGGTGTGATGCAATTGCTTGTTACATAGCTGTGGATCCCTTCCTTCGACTCACCCTCAGCAAAGATAACCTTCCCATTAAGGTTATCTTTGTATAACCTTATGTATAAGCTATGCTATGTATGAGCAATCTATTTGTCAGTTTTGAATGTTTAAAGGATCACTGAATCACCTCCTGATGCTTATTTTTCCATCTGTCACACTGTTAAGACAGTTCATCTCTGTGATGTAAACCACACTCCTTTTCTTTTACTGCAGAATATTCTATTAAGGCAGTGCTCCTCAAACCTTCCTAACTGCAACCCTTTAATACAGCTCCTCATGTTGTGGTGACCCCCAACCCTAATATTATTTTTGTTGCTACATTGTAACTGTAAATTTACTAGTAGTATGAATCATAATGTAAATATTTATGAACACAAGACTTTGGCCAAAGGGGTTGAAATCCGCAGGTGGAGAACCATGGCATTAAGCCTATACCATAATGTAAACTTTGTTGGTAGAATTTGGGTGATGTTGTGTACCCTAAGGCAAATGGTCAAAGAGCGCATACCCCTGGAGACCATTTTTTATGGACATACATGCTGTTGTGAGTAGAAAATACCCTTGCAGCTGCCTCTCTTAGTGTGAGTAAAGAGAACACTTGCAGCTGGGTTCAGAGTCTGATCTGTCAGCATCCAAGGCAGGCAAGCCTCATCCTTTCTCACCCCAGCAACGGCATACTGGGGGTCTAAGCTTTACACTTGATTGGATTGCACTGTCCTAGGAAACAGGCCGTTAGCAGTGCCCAAAGGGCAGTGCAAGAGCAACCTATATCCTTTTAGGAGATCATCTTGTAGGTTATTCCTGGGGCTGGAGATGTGGTCCAATGGTTAGGAGCACTGGCTGCTCTTGCAGAGGACCAGGGTTCAATTCACAGCCCCTTCACTGCAGCTTACAACCATTTGTCATTCCAGTTCTAGGGGATTCATTGCCCTCTTCTGGCCTCCACAGGTAGTGCACACATGTGCTACACAGACTTAACATGCATGTGCTCTTAGGAATGCAATGTCTAGAACATCTGCTATAGGGATACTGATCGCTAACTGTGGTTGGTTTGAACAGGTGTGGCCCCCATGGACTCATGTGTTTAAATGTGTAGCCCATAGGGAGTAGCACTGTTAGGACATGTGGCCTTGTTAGAGAGGGTGTGGCCTTGTTGGTGGAAGTATGTCACTGTGAAGGCAGGCTTTAAGGTTGTATATGTTCAAGCTACATCCTACACAGTCTTCCTGCTGCCTGGGGAATCAAGATTTATAAATCTCAGCTCCTTTTCCAGCACCATGCCTGCCTAGATGCTGCCACGCTTCCCACCATGATGATAATGGACTAGGCCTCTGAAACTGTAAGCCAGCCCCAATTAAATGTTTTCCTTTATAAGCGTTGTTGTGGTCCTGGTGTGTCTTCATAGCAATAAAACCCTAACCAAGACACTAATTTAACTGCATATCTACACACCAGGTTTCAATGCTTCTCCCCAATACATCTCCACATTCCCAAAGAGATTCCAAGTGACTATGGTAAATCCATTGTGTTGTTAACGGTTGCACAGCATCTCCCTGTGGTCTCCTCCAGGCCATCTTATTAAATGCTCTTGGGATGCTTTTATGCTGATTTCTCATCCTGCCGTTTGCTGATTTGTGAGAATTATTCCTATATTCCTGATCCCTTAAGATTCCCAATTCCTTTAAGATTCCCTGATTACTGATCCTTTAAGATTTCTATTTTTCATCTAATTTGTATCTTTCATCTCATTGTCACTAAAGTAGTTTTGATATGAAGAGGTTAGCCACTTTAGACTACTTGACTGAAGCAGTATTTTCTGTTATAGCTATTCATTTCATTACAGCATACGTATGTATGTATGTATGTATGTATGCATTTATGTATGCATGCATGTTAAACTCCTTCCCTACACCAGGGTAATAAAGAATACAACAACTTTGCAATCTTATGTGCATCTAAGAATAGACAATAACAGGGATGTAAGATTAGTTAGATTGGAATAATAATGAAAACAGTGCCAACCAAACACTGAGAAATATGGCAAAGGTAACATTTCAAGGAAAATGTAGTCTTGACCACTATTTTTTTTTAAAAATTCATATTATGAAGTAAATATTCAGTAAATATTGAGAAATATGGAAGAGACCATTGATCTTAACAGTACCCCTTTGTCACCTTTCTTTGCAGGTAAAGTAGCTGTGACACTAATTGCTGAACCCAGGGGATTGGGTGCCGTTTCCCATAGCCCATCCCACAGCCTTCTATGGAGATCAGTGAGGCCAGGGTAACCTCACGGCTCCAAATTAGAGGATCTATAAAACAGAAGCTTCCTAACTTCTTTCTCTCCCCGAGTTAGAGAAAGGTCCCTGTGGAGTATCACCCAACTTGAGACATCCATGTGGACTTTGAGTGAGGAAAATAAAAACTTTCAGTGTGTGTGTGGGGGGGTGGCATTCTGAAACTATGAGCTGAACACAAGTGGAAAACGAAGAGGAGGAAGAGAAAAAATGAGGGAGGAGGAGAAGGAAAAGGGAAAGAGGGAGAGGGTGACTATTGTCACCAAAGGAGAAAGGAGAGAGCAGAAATTACTGAATCAGAACAACAGAAAGCCACAACAAAAGGGACCTCTCCCTAGCCCCTATGAGAGCTATCAGTCATCTCCAATTCTGTTTCAAGTCTTCTTGTCAAGTATATTTTCATCTCCCCGTGGGGTTCAAAGAACAAACATCAAGCATTTCCAAACAGCAAGGTCTATGGGCTCTGCTGTTTCGTTATTCCTGTAATTGCCCAGGCAATTTGCCCCAGTCCTAAGAATAGCCCCCTAGTGGATGGCGGGGATACAGCTAGGGTAACCTGGGAGCCTCAAATTGTAGAAATTCTAAGATTTCCTTGGCTGCTTCACTAACCCACAAAGCCTAAGGAACAGAGCAGAAGCCTGGAAGCCAAGAACCACAGGTGCAGAGCTCAGTGGAAGGGAGACTCCCAGGGTGAAGAGCAGAGCTTCCATAGTGGCACTGGGAGACCACGCTCCATGTGAGAAAAGAGCAACCCAGTGTTCTGATTAGCGTGTACTACTTTCCGCTGCCAAGAATAGAATTCAATCTCAGTCCCCAAGAAACGAGTGAGGAGCCATCTCCATTCTCAGCTAGTTCTACAAGAGTGCTTTTGATAACGACACTCCAAAGTATTAACTGGGGGAAAAACAGCTAAGCAGGGGTCCCCAGTGATAATCAACTTCTTTAAACACTATTTGAAAACGAGTCCATTTAATTGTCTTCCTTCTAATTTCCATTTTCTTTTTTGGATTACACCATAGCTGAAACTCTTCTGGTATGAATCACCTTTTTAGAGCGTAGGGTTCATGGGTGCAGAACTTCTGATTGCTTATAACCACAAAGTAGACTAGCACTATTTAGAGCCCAGTGCACATTAAAACTGAACTTTCGGACTTAGACAATTTTAATAGCTGTGGTTTGTTGTATCCAAAATATAAGTGACAACATTTTCCTATGGTTCTATTACTCAATATGTCCTAGTCAAGTTCCCAGGAATATTTCATGTAGTTATTTTTCAAACTGTGTGTGTGTCCCCCCGCATGCGCGTGCGCATGCGTGTGTGTGAAAGAAAGAGGGGGAGAGAGAGGAAGAGGAGAAAGGGAGAGGAGAGGGGAGGGGATTGGGAGAGGGAGGGAAGGAGGGAGGAAGAAAGAGAGAGAGGGAGGGAGATCAGAAGATAGCTTTTGGGAGCTTTTACTCTCTTTTCATTTTTATGAGTCTGAGGCTCAGCCCCAGGTTGTCAGGTTTGTGAAGCAAGTGCCTTTACCCACGGAGTTATCTCTCGGTTCAGAGTTGTATGTATCCCTGTATACAAACCAATTACCCTCTTTCAAGATTGAGGTGGAGGGCGAATAATGTTAGGAGAAGGACTTAAGGAAAACACATCAGCTAGTTCCTCCTTAAAGGTATGTGTGTCTCTTCAACTGAAAGCACTGAATGGTCCCTCCACGAGCACAGCACCCTTGGCGTTGCTTCAGTGAGGGAAATCTGAAAATGGCGGAGTCACACTTGGAAGTAAAACGAGGCACTACAAACATCGTCATCCTATATCTTCTTCCCTTCCCTTTCGTGTCCAGGGAGTGAAGGGGAAAGTAAGGGCTTGGCTTTCAATCCCATCTTTAAGGTTCTGATCTAAATGTCAGCTGCCCCTTGCAGATCCTTGGCATATCCGTAAGCAAGTTGTAGCATGACGTCATTGGTGCCTTCCCTGGTTAGTGGAGATTAACAGTAGCAGACCTGGAGAAATGATAAAGTCAGACCTGAGGGGTCCGAACCAGGGGTCCCGTGGAGGTGAACACTCCATGGAGACAATCAGTACAACATGCACCTGTAGTGCAGAACAAAGAACAGGCTTGAGTTTTGGTTGGGGGGAAAAAAAACATTATTTGTCTTGGGACATTTGTAATGTAGTAGGCTACATCATTTAACTGTGGACTGAACCAGTGAATCATGGCCAAATACCCATCAAGTCATCTTGTTTCTACCTAACGGATGAGGAGACATAAATCAAGGAAGGGACACAGAACATTACCATAAAAAGTACAGCCACAACCCTGCCTAGTGGCACAGATAATTAAACTGATTTGTAGGGAGTTGCCATTTCCAAAAGTCCTTCCCAATTCAACAGAAGGGCTCAGCTTCTGTATTAGCTAACCTTCTGAGTGTTCTATCACAGTGGTGGAAACGGCACATGCCCAGATTCTTGAGCATCACCCAGATCCCAGCAAATCAAACAAAAGAACCCAGACCAACAACCATTGTTCAGATCCTTTATTGGCCCCATGGTCTTATCCCATTTGCCTTCCATATCATCCCTTTTGGAAAATGAGTTTGGGGCACTCCTTTAAGACAGAGATGGGTGGCAAAAGCAATTACAGTCTCTAGGGCTGGGAACCAGGCTCATATTTCCTGTATTTTCATCTATAATTGATGAAGGAATTTGGGAGTGAGGGAAGAGAAACTGAGGGTAAGCCAAGCCCATGTTCAAACAAGACTCCAGTGTTCAGAGGGTGTCCAATCATGAAATGCCATTTTTTCCTGTGGGTTCTGACTCAGCCAAGCATCTGAGTGACAAAGATATGTAATAGTGACAACCATACTGCCAAGCCACAGACTCCTAGGCAGCCTCTGAGAATGGACAAGGGTATTATTTTGTGGGTTATGGACAAAACGGTGAGTAATTCCCTGTTAGCTGGCCCTGAATGCCTCATTTACCAGAGGCTGAGATGTATAAGCACTCCTGTTATAGCAAGACAAAAGTTGGCATCTAGATGCTCCTGAGAAAGGGCCTTACATGCTCTTGCTCGACCAACGGAAGCCTGAGCAGTAGATTCCAGTATCATTTCCATGTCATAGGTAACTGCAGGACAGAAATAAACAACTTGCTTCAAGACCAAAGTCTGTAAGTAGATGAGATGGATTGTCTGACTTCAAAAGCTAATTCCTCAACTATTTCTGATTCCTTGATGCCAATTTCCAAAAGTCAAAGCTTTCTCCACCCATGTTAATTCCCCAAGCCCATCCTCTCTTATCCTCGTATAGCCTCACTTGAAGAAATGGAATGCAGCTCTTAAACAGAGCCTGACATTCATAAAGTCTGGTCCTTCCTAAATCGTCAAAAAAAGGTCCCAACAAAGATCTATCAAAATGGCAAATAATTATCTTCAAATAAAATACCACTGTCATCCTCCAGTAGCAAAATTAAATTATAAACCCATTTAGCAAGTCTATTCGGTACAAGAATATTCTTCTTTTAATTATTTTTCTCTTGATATTTTTTCTCCTCCATATCAATCCTTCACACAAACATCCTTGTTTACAATGCCCCACACAGGGAGAGAGGGAGAGAGGGAGAGAGAGACAGAGAGACAGAGACAGAGAGAGACAGAGAGACAGAGGGGCTGGGTTGATGGTTAGGTTCTCACCACCTGAGATGTCAGGACTTACTGCCCTTCCTCACTCTGTAAAATCCCTTAAATTTTCTTTTTGAATCATCTCCCTCAATTTCAGTTCCACAATCTTTCAAAGAAACAGGAGACTCGGGACAGAGAGCTTCCTCAAAACAAGCCATCTTCCTCAAAGCATACAGGCAACATGTGCAATAACAAGAACGTAGGGTTGGCACCCACCTTCCCTCTCATATCACTTGCTATGTTCTCATCCAAGACGTCAATCATAAAGGAGCAGCCTAAGGACACAGGAGCCACTCAAAAGATGAACTTCAGAAACAGAGCCATGACCTTTTAGAATGTGTGCAGGCTTATCAGGATACAGCCTGAATCTGAACCGCAGGAACCCTAAACCACATGTAAGTATTCACGGAGAACCTCAAAGGTTCTGAAAGGCTACACACGGCGGGCAGCCTGTTGGATATGTGGCATTCAGACAGAATTTAATCTCTGTTCACCAGATAGACAGGTCATTGGTAATTATTTGAGAAGGAAAGTAACAGAAAACCTTCCTCCATAGATGGAGAGATACAGAATGATACACAAATTAGGATAGATTATACTGCCAAAAATTGGCAAACCTCAATGTGACATAATCATTTTTCCTTTACTTACATTAAATTTCACACAGTGGCATCAGCCTACTCCTAAAAATACTTCTAAACCCAAATACATAGGATCTCTGTGAAGTAAAAACTGAGAACTTTCCAGATAACATGATGGCAATTTTTAAGAACCTATAATACAAGTTAGAGAATCCATTTTGTAAGTCCCTGGAGGTTACCAAACCTGTGTTCTTAGAGGCCTGGTTTATCCCAGAAGGCCTTCCCCATCCTTAAAGACATGTTGAAAAGGTCAGGTTTGGGGTATTCTTCAAGCCAGTTATCAATCAAAAGATGTTAAAATGTTCCTCTTCTAGTTGCTAAGTATGTGTGCATTGTTCACGCTCAGTGACACACTTCCTCCAACAAGGCCACACTTACAACAAGACCACACCTGCTAATAGTACCACTTCCCATGTGCCAAGCATATGTAAACTACCACACATAGAATGCCCCCACATTCCCTCCCAAACTTCCCATGCTGAAGGTTTAAGCCCTATTAGGAACATTAGGGGGTTCGCTTCCAGGGGAGCAAGCCCTTGAATGTAAAGGTTGGTGTGTGCTCTTTCCTCCTCTCTCGATCTCTCCTCACTTCTTTCTTCTCTCCCCTCCCTCCCTCTTCCTCCCTTGCCCTCCCTACTTCTTCTCTCTCTTCTTACTCCTCTCTCTCCCTTACCCACCCCAAGATGGCTGTGTGCAAACTAGAACTGAAACAGTCAGCACCTCAGACTTGACCTCAGATTCTATACTTGGTTGTGGCAAAGCTCATTCTAAGACAGAGTAATTCCCAAAATGACCATCAAAACCATTGTCCAAGCCAGAGAGTGGCTGTATCAGTGTATGAATTCCTTTTAAGATGGTCGCTCACATATAATCTAGGAAATGGCTTGGGTTTACTCACCCCAAAGGAACTAGGCAGTTTATTAACACATTAAGAAAAAATATGAACTAGTTATCTATGTACATAAAACACATACATAGCAGATGAACTAAGCTAGGCCTACATTTCTACCTAATGCACTCCAGGTTGGCAAAAGACAATCAAAAGGTTTCTTCATTTCTAGTAACATTCAAACTTTAAACAAAGATATTTACTCCCTCAAACTCTTGTGGGCGGTGGTGGTTTGAAAGATAATGGCTCCATAGGCCCACAGGAAGTGGCACTACTAGAAGATGTGGCCTTGTTGAAGGAAGTATGTCACTAGGGGTGGGCTTTGAGATCTCAGATGCTTAAGCTAGGCCCAGTGGCTGGATCTTCTTCCTGCTGTCTGATCTGAATATAAAATTCTCAGCAACATCTCTAGTACCAAGTCTGCCTCTGAACTGTAAGCCAGCCCCAGTTGAATGCTTTCCTTTATAAGCGCTGCTGTGGTTATGGTGTCTCTAAGACATGGGGTGAAAGACTGTACCTATGAAAATAGACCATTGGGTTTAGAGAAGATGATGGAAATGAAAATTGGGGTGTTTACGTGCATTGATGATGGGGAGGTGAAATAAAGAAAAAAACCAAAAAGCTCACAAAGTAGATGATAAAACATCAGTTTGGATAGAGAAAGACATGTACAGAAAACAGCAGACAGAAAAGGGATAAACACGGCTGAAACACTACTTAACAACACAGGACTTCCAAGCATTCGCTCTGGTATGAGTGGTGCTGCCCCCTAGAGGTAGTGTTCCTGAATAGACTCATTGATGGAAGTTTATTTGAATTTACCAGGTGGGATCATCAATGCAGCCAACTCAATACTTAGCCCCATATAGAACAACACGTAGCTGCCTTCTAAATACTTGTGTCACTGCAAATCCAATCCACAACCATCTGAGTCTGTAACTTCATTTTTCTGTGTCAGCAAACGGTGAACTTTTAGCTCAGGCTAATGTGCTCAGGATTGTTTTAGGAATGCAAATATTCAATACACCGAAGTACACTTGCATAGCAATGCTGCTGAATGAGGATCCTGGAGCCACGCCATCTTGATTTTCAATCCCAGCTGTCACCACAGGTGGCACATACTTGGGTATTTCCCTCAGATGAAAAATGGAAGTGATCATAGTACTCAATCACAAAGATGTTATTGAGAACAGTGCCAGGGACAGAGTTAGCTCTGTAGGATGGTGTCATAGACATGTTTTATGGAACTCTACCTAGAACCCTCCACATTTTAGAAAAGTGTATCAACATCATTTAGGTACCTGATATTAAATGACCAATGTAGCAGGTCTGTACTTAGCTTCATTTATAGTTACAATAATCATGATTTTATTAAAAATTTTATGTGTACATTTTGCCTATATGCATGTTTGTGCACCACATTCCTGCAGTGCCCAACGAGGGCAGAAGAGGGCATCAGATTCCCTAAGACTAGTTACAGATAGTTGTGAGTTGCCATGTGGGTGCTAGAAACAGAGCCTAGGTGCTCTGGAAGAGTAGCCAGTCATTTGAACTGCTGAACCATCTCTCCAGGCCTCGCATTCTTGACTTTATACTATGCATGCATGTATGCAAACCTTCTACTATTTGATTATAACATCTAGCTAGAGCAGTTACATATTGAACTATTTATGATCTACTTCATGTTCCAGCTGTGACGTCCTATTCACACACTACCTGCCAAATGCTTTTATGTGTGCATCCTCTATCATCCATGATTGCATTTGGTGGTTGTAGTGTAGTGATGTTATAAAACAAGGAGGACTCTAAGCAAACAAGATCCTCTAAGTCTAAATCAGTGTGAGCAAAGCTCACACAGACCCACAGGGCCTGGAGAGGTCTGCAGTGATCCTCTGCAAATACATAATGACTTCCAGCTTAGTGTTTTTATGGGATTCCTGAGTGTGAGTGGGTCTCTGATTCTTGTGCCTTCTCTTGGGCTCTTTTCCCTCTGCTGCTTTGCCTTGTCCAAATTTGATGTGATAGTTTTTAACTTTCATCATATTTTGTAAAAAAAAAAAAAAAAAAAAAAAAAAAAAAAAAAAAAAAAAAAAAACCTATCCACTAACTGTCATTCTTACCTGCTGGGAGAGGGACAATCAGTTTTCTCCAAGAGTGACACTTGTTCAGTAGTTGGCAAACATACAGTGGACTCTACACATTTGGGGGGGGGGGTACACTTTTATTTGACTACAGTGTGGTGGGTTGGGTTCATTTGTTATTGGTTTTTTTTTTTTTTTTTTTTTTGGTTTATGGCTGTTTTGGTTGTTTTAGTTTGAAGCTTTTGTTTTTGTATTTGTTGTTGTTGTTTCTTGAGAAAGAACTTAAAGTTGGGTAGGTAGGGAGTGGGTAGAGGATCTAGAAGGACTTAGGGAAGGAGAACATAATCAAACATATAAATCTTTAAGATGTTTAAAGTAACACAAAATTAAATAGAATTAAAAAATTTTTAAATGAAAAACATTTCTTAAAAAGGGGCGATGGAGCCAGGCAGCGGTTGGGCACGCCTTTAATCCCAGCACTTGGGAGGCAGAGGCAGGCGGATTTCTGAGTTCGAGACCAGCCTGGTCTACAGAGTGAGTTCCAGGACAGCCAGGGCTACACAGAGAAACCCTGTCTCAAACAACAAACAACAACAACAACAACAAAAAGTGTGTGTGTGTACGGGGGGTGGTGATGGGGTAGGGTCGGATTGGACAGGACTAGAAAGTCACCAGGAAGTTCCTGTGTGCGCACATGCATGTGCAGACCTGTGCTGACAGAGCTCCTTCCTTGGCCGCCCTTCCATCTTACATCCTGTGTGCGCACATGCGTGTGCAGACCTGTGCTGACAGAGCTCCTTCCTTGGCCGACCTTCCATCTTACATCCTGTGTGNCTTCCATCTTACATCCTGTGTGCGCACATGCGTGTGCAGACCTGTGCTGACAGAGCTCCTTCCTTGGCCGACCTTCCATCTTACATCCTGTGTGCACACATGCATGTGCAGACCTGTGCTGACAGAGCTCCTTCCTTGGCCGACCTTCCATCTTACATACATACTGAAAACTGATCTTTCACTGACCTGCAGACTCCAGCCAGTCCAGCCAACCGGCCTGCTCCTGGGATCCCTCCTCTTGATAGCCTGGGAGTGACAGTCACCACGCCTGCAGGGATCATAGTCGGGCCTGGGATCCAAACTCTGGTGCTTTCCTTGTTCAGCAAGCTCTTTTCATACCAAGACATCCCCCCCCCAGTCCCATTTTGAGGAATTATTAGCTGTTGCTATATATTTCAAAAGCAGAGTGTTACAAAATCCTTTAGCAGTGATAGAGTTTTCAAACATAATTCAGGTTAAAAACCCCAGATGAAAATACAAAGAAAAGAGACATTGTGGAGGCTATAGAGGAAGCCAGAACTTTCCATGGACTTCCCCCAGAGCTTCCAGGAAGAGTGTGGGAGGGAGGCACCATCTGGTGTAATTTGAGTTGAACACTGCAGACAAGAGTTAAGTCTGAGTTCTGAGAATCCATTCTTAGGACGCTCCTTCAATTTAGAAGAGACATCCGCAGAGAAAAGCGCCCACCACACTAACCATGCTGTCCGAAGCTCTGCACACCATTAAGCAATGGGACTATAACCATCTTCCAGACCAGAGAGTGAAAGCAAGCATCGAGTCTGGGCACAGAGCCCACTCAGGTCAACAGGAAACTGGCAGGGGCCAACTCTCCTGGGACACAGCTCCCTCCTTGCCCTTTCCTGTACTCTGCTCATAGGCGTGCGTTATATACTGGATGAATCACCACAGAAGCTTCTTCAATCCTGTTTGTGGAGGTTGCACCCACCCCCCACCCCCACCCCCAGCCAACAGACTAGTTTCTCCAAGTGCCCCAGACACTGCTGGGAATATGTTGTTGTGGTATAAAAACAATGAAACTGGCAGAAGTGGCTACTGTGCCCCTTAACACTGCCATAGAGGCATTTAAGATGGGGGGAGGGGAGCCTTACTAACTCCAGCCATCCTGTGCACTGCACTTCAGGCAGGTCAGTGGACAACCCCAGCGGTGTGTCAGAGTATGTGGATGCTGGGCTTCAGCTCTGCCTAAAAATACCTTGGAAAATTCCTTTTCTGTAGTGTCATTTACGTTTGTTTCTTTCGCCCTTCTACCACAAATTCATAAAATCCCAAATGCTTGGAAGAATTTATTTCCGTCTTTAATATGAGTGCCCACATTGCCAACGGCCAGGAGTGGGTCACTTGTAAATCTGAAAACACGTTGGATACTCTTTTTCCTTGGGTTTCACGTATGTCACAAAACAGAAACATTTCAATTACATGTGACTAAGTGTAAGAAAAATATACACCTCTATTTAAAACACTTAAATTAACAAGATAGGGCTTTTTCCACTCTAGCAAAATATTGTACATTCAGTTTTAAACAAGAGTTAATATGCAGACACACATCTTCAAAATACCTGATCCTAGTTGAAAATCAGTGACCACGAGGCTTTCCAAGATATTTCTTTTTTTTTTTTTAATTATATTTGTTTACTTATCCTTTTAATTTTATTTTACTTTATTTATTTATTTATTTATTTATGGTTTTTCGAGACAGGGTTTCTCTGTATAGCCCTGACTGTCCTNGGAACTCACTTTGTAGACCAGGCTGGCCTCGAACTCAGAAATCCGCCTGCCTCTGCCTCCCGAGTGCTGGGATTAAAGGCGTGCGCCACCACGCCCGGCCCCCAAGATATTTCTAATTAGCAAAAATGTGTACACCTGGGAAGGACTGGAGGCTTTTTTTTACCCCCTAGAACACAGGAATCAAATAGGCCAACACTGCAAACTGACCAATGCCTCATAACTCTAACTCTGGTTGTTTCTGCTTCCTGAAAAATACACTTTGGGTGTCAGCAAACCTTATAGCTCCTTTCCCACACATAACTGCAACACGTCTCAGAAAAAGCACACGCTTCTTTGCACATGCTAAGGTCCATCAGAGCGTGCTCGTGAGTTTGTGTATTGGCTCACCTACATGGAGGCTGTTACTGAAAGGAGGCGGGGGTGGTGGGGTGGTGGAGGGGGCGCTGAGCACATGTAACAGCTGATCTGCAGGTAAAGCCCTGCTCCAAAGAGCCTCACACACACACACGTCATTCTGCGGCAGACGCTGCCATACTTATAAATATGCTCTATTGCTTTAAAAAAATCAAAACAAAGGTTTTTCTCCTTTGGCTTTTTCAGATACAGAAGTTGGACCGCAAACCAACATATCTATGTGACAAAACCCATCAATTTTAGTCCCCGCTGTCCAAGAAAACAAAAGTGAACAATTTTGCCAATTCCTGATATTAAGTTGTCTGACCAACACCACACTTTAGTCTCCATGTTCCCACAGTGGGATGGCAGAACTAGGCAGGCTGTGTCATGTCAGTCCTTCCTTCTGCCTCCACAGATGGCACCTAAGATCCACTGGATTTGATGCCCTCTGGCTGACTTGAACACTCCAGGGACAGCAGTATACAACCTTAAAAAAAAAAATGGAATGAAGTAAAGTCTCCATGGAGCACTGTGGAAGGAGTCTAAAGAAGCTGTCCACTGAGGGAGAAGGCACTTGCTAGCAGGAGACAGGCAGGAAGCTGCTGGAGCAGCCACCTCAGTGAGTCAACAGCTTGAGGCGAGTCAGCCAGCTGACCAGCAGCGACGGCTCTCCAGAGGACGCCTTGGCCGATGAGGAGGCTGATTTCTTCTTGGAACCTTCCTCCTGGAATGGAATGGTGGCACTGCTGTGTAGATCGGAGTTGATGTAGCACCTGCTCCCTCGGATGTAGTCTGCGCCTCGCACCAGGTGCCGCTCAGTCAGGGGTCTAGAGAACCGGTACACGGGAGAGGCACTTTCTTCAGTGATGGGTGTGATCCGCTCATTGCTGAAGTACCGGCAGAGGGCATCTTCCCCTGTTTTCAAACAAAGACAAACTATCAGGACAAGAACCCCCAGATCTAACACCACACTGCCAACAAACACATGCATACCCAGCTCTCTGCCCTACAAAGACCTATGAAGGGCTTGGCCCTCCAAAGAGAACCATAGGGGTTCGCCATCAGCGTTATGATGGTTCGATGAGAAATGCCAACACGTCTCCACTGCCAACTCATGTACTGACCGTGTATCCTCAGTGGCTGTGCTGAGAGGCTATGGAGCCTTTGGGAGATGGGGTCTGACTGGAAGACACATCTCACAATGGGTGGTTCTCTAGAGGCCATACCCACTCGCTCTCACTGTAAACATGGCTCAAAGCAGTGAGCAAGAGCCACCCCATAGCCTGACTGTTGTTAACTATTCTCTTCTGGGTTAGTTACTCTCTCGCTTTTGAGTTAATCCTCAGGACACAGGAAGAGCCTAGACAAATTCTTCACCAAAGTGTAACGTATGTAGCCCATAGCGAGGGATAAAGCAAAACAAAGACTTGAAAAAGATGAGAATTTGTTTGTAGCTACAGACAGAGCCGCCCTGGTTATTAGACAATCCACAAAAGGAAGCCACACAGTGTTCCCTGGGGTGATGAATTACCTTGAGATGTTCTCAAGGTACACTGACCTCCCCATCAAAGGCTTTGGGGTATCAAGCCGGAAACCCATTTTAAGAACTGTCCCTTAAAAGAAAATAAATGCTTGTGAAATGGCTCAGTGTGTGTGGATACTTACTATCAAGTTCAATCCTGAAACCCACATGGTGAAATTAAAAAAACAACTCCTCGAAGTTGTCCTCTATTCTCAACATCCATTCTGGCACCTACGTACTTACATACACACACACACACTCATACAACACACACACATGCACAAGCATGCATACAGAACACACTCACAGACAGACACCACACACACAAGCACACACACACTCTCACACAACAGACACCACACAGACACCACACACATGCACACACTAGACACACACATATACATATATACACACTTGTGCACACCACAAACACCACAGACAGATACCGCAAACATGAACACACATGCGCGCGCGTGCACACACACACACACACACACACACATAGAGATAAACACATATCTGCACATGCACACATACATGTACAATTTTAAGTTAGCTTGCCTAGGATAATGTTTTCCTAGTACTCAGAAGTGGCTGCAACTGGGGTCCAATTAGAGCAAGATACTTCTCCAGCTCCAGGGGAACTCACTGTTATCCATATGGCACATAGCACACATAGATTAAAGTGTCATGATGGTTTACCCACAGGTTTTTTTTGGTTTTTTGCTTTAAAGGAAAAGCTATGAGGCTAGCCAGTGTATAATATAATAGAATTCCCTGTAGGGAGTCCTCAAGATGTCAGTAAGTGGAGCTAAGAATGTAGAACCTAAGTTGTAGCAGAAACCCCAGAATGTTGAAGATCGTCTGCCAAGGAAGACTGCAGATACCAAACAGAACCACTCTAAGAGATGCCACGTGCCTGCAATCGGAGCAGGGGTATGGAGCAAGATGTCCAAGCCCCTTGAAGCATGTATCATGTTACTATGCTACTGAGGTGTTATATGTGGAGTTAGACATGGCTTGCCTGGCTAGGTTTTAGTCTTGTGCTGTCCTGGAATGTTTACTCTGCAATTGAATACTAAAAGGGCATAACTTCCCTTTTGACTCCAACAGAGGCTCACAGAGTTGTCCTTGAATCTCAGAATACTTTGAACTTCCCAACAGTACCAGAACTACTAAGATGATGGGCTGGCATGGATGCCCTGTGTATTATAAGGTGGAAGCGAGCCTTAGGAAGACAGGGATGGAATGCTGTGGTAAGATTGTGCAATTGTTCTCCAGAGGCTTGTGTTCTTAGTAATAGTGCCCCAGCTTCTGCTGCTGCTTTGAGAACTGTGGGAGCTTTAGGAGACGGGGCTCAGCTGATAGGAGGTCATTTGGGGTAAGCTTTGGAAGGGTACAGTCCAGCTCCTGGTTCCAGCTGCTCTCTGCTTCCTGGTCTATCACCAGGTAAGCATGCTTCCTGGTCTATCACCAGGTAAACAGCTTCCACCTCAGCCTCCTCCTGCCTCAGGTCAGAGCCTCTCTGTCACACTTTCCTCACATGGCAACTGAAACTGTGACCCAAATAAACATTTCTCTCTCCAAAGCCGTTTCTGTCAGAGTTTTCAGTAATATGACATGAAGTGGCTAATATATTCAGGTTCCTTCAACGACGAAGAGGTAACACAATGGCCCAGCAGAACAGGAGAGCTGGAACGTTTTATATTTGCATAACTCCACTTAAAATCACAAACCAAAGACAGAAAAAAATGTGTTTCCATCCTTGCTTAGATGGCTCCTAGTGATATTCTGCACGGTGCCTTGTTCAAGCATTATCAGGAAAGGCTCCTCCAGTGCAGATGGAAACAAGTATGGAGATGCACAACCAGGCACCGATTACACAGAGAGTGAGGGACCCTGGAACACTCAGCGCTAAGTGGGATGTCTCCATAAAATCCCTCCCCTCAGAGATCAGGAACCCTGCAGAAGAGGAGGCAGAAAGAGGGTAAGAGCCAGAGGGATGGAGAACACCAAGAAAACAACGTGCTCTAAGCCAATGTGATCGACAGAGACTGAGGCAGCAAGCTCAGGACCTGCGTGAGCTGGCACCAGGTCCTCTGTGTATATATTATGGCTTCTACTTTACTGTTTTTATGGGATTCCTGAGTGTGCAAAAGATCCTCGTGCCTTCTCTTGGGCTCTTTTCCTTCTGTTGGTTTGTCTTATCCAACTTCAATGTGGTAATTTTTTTCAATCTTACATTTAATTTTTTTAAATGGAAGGAAGAGAAGGAAGGAAGGAAGGAAGGAAGGAAGGAAGGAAGGAAGGAAGGAAGGAAGGAAGGAAGGAAGGAAGGAGAGGGGCAGGAGAGATGGCTCAGAGGTTAGGTCCTGAGTTAATTCCCAGCAACCACATGGTGACTCACAACCATCTGTAATGAGATGTGATGCCCTCTTCTGAGTGTCTGAAGACAGCTACAGTATACTTACATATATAATAAATCTTAAACAAACAAACAAACAAAAACAACCCACTATTTGTTCTTCTAGAGGTCCTGAGTTCAACACCCAGCAACCACATGGTGGCTCAGAACCATCTATTCTGGGATTTGATGCTCTCTTCTGACATGCACGTGTACATACAGATAAAACACTCATAAAATAAATATGTAGCAGAGGATGGCCTAGTCGGCCATCAATGGGAGGAGAGGCCCTTGATCTTGCGAAGATCATATGCCTCAGTACAGGGGAATGCCAGGGCCAGGAAGCGGGAGTAGGTGGGTTGGGGAGCAGGGTAGGGGGAGGGTATAGGGGACTTTGGGGATAGCATTTAAAATGTAAATAAAGAAAATATCTAATTAAAAGAGTAAAAAAATAATCATGGAAGGAAGGAAGGAAGGAAGGAAGGAAGGAAGGAAGGAAGGAAGGAAGGAAGGAAGGAAGACAGCCATTAGGGTAAAAGTTAACAACTAAACTGTCACTTCTACCTGCTGGGACATGGAAAATCAGTTTTCTTCAACTGGATGATGCTGGATATATCAACCACCGCAGAACAGGCCTAGCATCCAGGACTAACATAGAACAGACACCAGTTTTGCTATGCGTGCTTTTAATTTGATTAGTTTGGTGCTGTTTTGTTTGTCCCTTTTGAGTATGGCTTTAGTTTGATTTTTCTTGGCTGGGGGGGGTGTTTTTATATTAGGTTTTTGGTTTTTGAGAAAGAATTTAAACCTGGGTGGGTAGGAAGCAGGAGAGGATCTGGAAGGACATGGGGGAGGGGAAGGGTGTGGTCAAAATATAATTTAAATTTAGAAATTATTTAAAATAATAATAAAAATATATATATATATATATATATATATATATATTCACACACACACAATTTTTAAAAGCACTCTATTTAAAGATAAAAGTCAATATATAATGGTTCTAATTATCCGAGAGTCTTCTCTAGAAGTAAAGATGCTTTAAAGTCAAGTGCTTCAGACTGGGAAGAAAACACAGCCTCACAAAAGAATGCTCAGATGTGTCCCTGAGTCAGCAAACATTGTCATTAAAATCGTGGGGAATCCTTAATGAAAGCCTCCTGTCTCCCAGCATTTCTGACCAAAATCTTTTCACCTTCTTATCTCCCTGCCTGTGTGTCCCTTGCTCAAGTCTGAGAAATACCCTGTTACACTGTCAAAAAAAAAAAAGTCATATACTGTATACATCTACTTACAAAACTGGCAAATTCATGGGCCAGGGACTCTCAGGGACTGAGAAAGGCAGAATTAGCCATGAGGACCAACAGGTACGGAATCCTTTATAAGGTATGGAAATATCCTGTGATTAGACTGTGGTGACTAAGGTACAATTCCAAATAGGTTAAAACCACTGAGTTTTATATATCTAGAGGGCAAGGGTCCCATCCCATCGACGTCACTATTTTATTTCCTAAGTAGCCGTGTGCAGAGTGACACCATCACCTCTAAAGCTGCCAGCGAGTTCTCATGAGCCCCAATCCCTGCACTCCATCTCTCCATAGAAAAAGAACAGTCTAGAGCCACACACAGGGAATGGCATTAGCATCTTAAATCTAAACAAGGCCAGCCCTGCCACCTGCTGACAACTGCATAGACTTTTTTTCTCTCTCTGTAGCAGAGAGCTTCAGAAACCAGAGACTGGCATCTTGTCCCTTTGTGCTGTTGGTAAATTCCAGATGATCCAAGAGCTATCCGGGAGATGCTCCCTCGGAAGGTTTGACCTCCACAGTTTAATCTGCTTTCTCACAGCTGAAAGACCATCTTCCTCTGCCCCTCACTTGTCTTGTTTCAACATTACTAAAGCAATGTGGACATTTCCACCCACCCAGTGTTGGGAATCAGATCCTTACTGGCAAAATGGGTAAAAGGTTTTGTTTTGGCTTTTGAGACAAGGTCTCATTATGTAAACCTGTCCAGCCTAGAACTTACTATGTAAGCCAGACTGGCCTCAAACTCAGAGAACTGCCTGTCCCGGGATTAAAGGCAAGAGCTGGGATTAATGGCACATACAACTGTGCCCAGCAGATAAAAATATTTAGAAATGTTTCCTTCAAGACTAGTGTAATAACAAGTAGCTGATTATAGGGTAAATTAAAAACAATTTTCAGATGTTATGACTTAATAATTTAAAGAGTTTGTTCATTAAAAATCAAGTTTTTTTTTTAAAAAGTCATGTAATTAAGGATACTTAATGAATGTTTTGTCTAAAAAGTGGATCCTTTGTAGCCAGAACCTTTTAAAAAGCCAGGATGAAGGAAGGCACTTTTCCATTCTAGAAACAAGCAATATTGCCGGACCCTTCAGCAGGCTTGAGTTACTGATGACAAGCTAAAGTCTGAAGAGCTAAGTGGGGTTTCCAGTCAGGAATATCACCGTCGGGAATAAAGCATGGGGTAGCCTAAGTCTACCAGCACCATTCAGCCCCTTGCGTTTGCTTAGATAAAACATACCTTTCCTCCCATTACCTCGAGGTTTAGCAAAAGGGTCCACTATCCCCATCCAGTTCCCATCTGCAGGCATGGACAGAGGCCGCGGTTTGCCTTAAGAGACCAGACGGTGAAGCAACATGAGTGACATTATCAACTTTAGACAGTACCTCCCTTCACTTATATATATAAAAAAATACATACAGACAGCCATATCCACTTCAATAGATGTGAAAGCAGTGGCAAATTTTAAAGCCCCACGTTGACACTGGAAGTAACCAGGACAGAGGCATGCTGAAGTTGAGTCTCTGAGTCTTCAGTGCCAAAGTTAAAACTGTAACGTGAGCTCATCCAGCTGGGCTCCGATGCCAGGCAGAGCAAAGGCTCAACGAGGCTTTGCTTTAGCCAGATGAATAAGGGGCTCATACTTGGAATTTCTTTGAGGTTTATGCTTTCCTCAAATCACCTTCAGAGACTGCCAAGTTCATGCCAGAGCCCCAAGTAAAGAAGGGGTAGGAAACAAGTCAAAAGAGCCAGCAGAGCATGATGCTCACTGGAGAACTTACCATAGGATGGTGTCTTCCCTCTCATTTTTGTGGGCAGAATATTGGTTCCCACAGAATACCCGGGCAACTGATCGGAATCTGCTATGGTAAATCTGCGTCTTTGGCTCTCCTGGTCCAGGAAGGAGTTAGGGGACTCAGAACCCTTGCGTCCAGGCAACGGCTGCTTACTCTTACTGTGTCCTCCGTAGCCGAAACTCACATTCTCATCCCTGGAAGACAGTGTGTGGTGATCAGGGAGTTCACAGAGCAGCTCTCTGCTGAAGAGTGAACAACAGGAGCCCAGCTACCACGGGCACACGTCTCCTTCCCACTGGTGAAGAAGCATTACTTTGTACCTTGACCCTTCGAGCACACAAAGATGCCCCTGCTGAAGAACAAATGCCATGAACCTGTTAAGTCCAAGCAAACATGGCCTTCTCTTCATGTATGCACAGAACAAATATACCCTGTAAACATGACTCCTGCACCCCAGGTGAATCTCCTGTCATGACAAGAGTCTGCGGCTCAGCTGTGAGTTACAGCACCCTCTTTCTCAAGCAAGAGGAGGATCGCTGCCTGAATCGACTTGAAAGCTGTCAACACTCTAAAGCGAGGTTCCCATAAACCAGAGGAGAGAGAACTCAGTATTTCTGAACTCAGTAAAAAGCTAAATTGGATCAGTAACTTCATCCTAATCCTACCTCAGTTTCAATATACAGCAGAACTCAATTTTAACTGAGCCCAAGTTTGCCAGGTAAACAATGTTCTTTCTCTGCATTGGAATGTTTTGTGAGGCAATCAGTACAAGCCAAGTAGGCAAAATGCAGAATAAGGAGGGCAGTGAAGCCTGAGAAGAACATCCCCAGGACAGCCTGCTACCCACATGCCCTCAGCTTCTCAGGATCTGTCTTCTACAGTCAAACTCACCCTACAACCTTCAACTCACAAGCTTCTGTGACTCCTGACTTGTTGGTCTTAATCCCTTGGCACTTCTCAGTCCTCAGCGAAGGTGTTCACTGGTGGCCTAGTGTATATAGGTACGACCACATGTCTCCCCCAAAGTGATTTTAAGGTCCCAGCTCCCTTCCATCCTGTGGACATAGCACCTTTCTCATCAGTACACATTCAGTGGCACTCTCATTGAAACCCAGCGGGCTGGAGGCTCCAGCCCTACAGCAGTTCCTGACACAATGACCCACATCTTGGTCTGTACGGTTCTAGGGTCCCCACATAAAGAGACAACATTCCCTGCATCTTTAACCCACTCTGAATCTGTGCCGTAGGCCCCCGTGAATCCGGAACGAGGCACACTTGTTAACAGATGCCGCTGATCACTGCACAAAAGGTAAATCTCTACATGGAGGGAAACCACGGGGCAGCTTCTCTGTCCCCAGGCAAGAAACACAAGATAGCAAAACTTCTGATGAGCAGGGACGAATGAGCCAAGCACACTCACTATGACAACTGCTGCTCCAACCTCTGCCTTGTGACATACAAGGCGTCCTTCTTGGTTTGTGTTTGACCAGGTGACTGAGACCCTGGCAGTATCGGAGGCAGGACCAACAAGGGGTAACCTGGCCCCTGACTCAAGTGTATTCTGAATAGAAGCAACATCTTCTAGTGTCACCAGCATATGTCCATATGTGAGCCCATATGAGTTAGCCTGGAGCACACAACTCAATCACTACTGTCCTCCCTGTGACCACTCCACTACATCACATCACAGGTAAGACACAAACCAAGAATTAATAACATAAGCACACATGCACCTTGCTCACACACACTTCAATTCATATCACCTCACAATTTTTCAGAGCGTCATGGTGTGTGTGCATCTGTGTATATGTGTATGTGTGTTTGTGTCTGTGTATATGTGTGTATGTTTGTATATATGTAAGTATCTAAGTTTGTGCATGTGTGTATTTTGTGTCTGCATGTATGTGTGCCTCTGTGTATATTTATGTATGATGTGTGTCTGTGTATATACATGTATGCCTGTGTTTGTCTACATATGTTTGTGTTTGTGTGTGCACATGTGTTTATCTTTCTTGGTAAAGTCAGGATACAATTTTAATGACTCTCACAAATACTTGTAGCGTCCTCTCTACAAATGAATTTATCATGGAACTGAGAAAACTAGATACCCAGGCAGCGCCATCCAAGGCCCCCAAAGCATAAACTTCTGTGAACTTTTCAGTTCTTAAAGGGCATCTCAGGACCAAATGTATAACTTTCAAGACCCATGAAGTGAATGAGACCCATCCCTGGTTCGACACCCACCCATGCAGCCGCTAACAGTCCACTCTATGAAATGGCGGCTAACATACCGGGGAGAGTAGGGAACAGCAGGTGGGGGAGGGATATACAGGTCCAGGATGGCTGGCTTCTCCTTCTTCAGGGAGGCATCCATGGTACTCTCTGGGGACTGGGTGGTGGTGGGTGGGGGTGAAGTCTGCAATGAGAGAGCCACACACAGAGTGGAAAAGCAGAGGTCAACACGGAGATCATTCTTGATGTATCTGTTCCCCACACAGAACAAGGCAAAGTACAAGCAGATGCTGAGCTCACCTACGCTCTCATGAATACTAACAGTGCTCAGTGTCCGTGTTCCCATGAAGCAATCGGCTCACGGGGGGCGGGGAGGGGACTTAGAAGTCACTTTTAACTCTAGCCTTAGGAAAACCACTTAAAACCCCTTCTGCCTCAGTTTATTCCTCTGGGAAACAGACCTCCTGCAGGCTGAGAAAAGCATGCAGCAGTGTCCCGCTGATTAGGAGTGTGGCCTTGGGGCTGTGGATGTGATCCTGGCTAGCCGCACTGCTGAGGCAGCTCGCTCAAATTCTGTGCCTCATCTGTGTGACAGAAATCGATGGGAGGAAGACCATCATCCAGCTGGGCAGCTGTGGTAACCATGGTAACACATATGCAGGGCATGTGACATGCTTGCCGCACAGAAAATATACAACTCTGTTAAATTTAGCAGTGGGGACCCACAGTACAAACACTTGTGTATAAATTAACTTTAAAAACTAATTCTTTTTAACTACATTACTGACCTCAAGGGACTTACATTTTTATTAAATATTTAATACTCATACGTGACCATGTTTGGATCCAATCCACACCCATTCCCTCTCTTTTCCTCTCAAATTCCTGTTCTCTTGTTCCTTCCCCCTCCCCATCAGCAGGCCTCTAACTTTATGGCCAGTCAGTATTGCCTGAATGTGACTGGGGGCAGGGCTATCTGCTGCAGCAGGGGTAGCCTGTCAGGGTCCACATCCCTGAAGAAAACAGACTCCCCCCTCTTCCAGAAGCCATCAGTTGCCAGCGGCTCCCCAGAGTGGTGAGGCTTCGTGAGTTGGGTGAGCCGGGCTGGGATTTTGGCTGGCTTGTGTAAGTCTTGCACATGCAGAAAGCACTTACACTCTAAAACCCCCTACGAGACCTTCTACAATATAACAATGACACTGACCAACCAGCTCCAGCTAGGAAAGGACCAGTTGGGTCCTCACAGTTAGTATGGGAACCATGACTGAAGGCCAGCAAGTCCATGCTAGACACTGGGAGGGAAGGAAGTGCTCCCTTTTGACCTCAGGTTATGATGGAAGCAAGGGAAGTTAATGTAGACAGAACTATGGTCACCAAGAGAATCAAAGTGACAGCAACATTCGGAAGGGATACAAAGGCACAGAGGCATGGGCTCTGTCTATCTTCTAGAATAATCTCCCAACCTGAGCTCTTAATTCAGTTCAATATGGAATTCACTGATATCCAATACATCAGTATCTGAAAGCATGGGGCCAAAACCCAGATCCTTGGAGCACTCCCGTAAGACATCTCTGCCAACCCCCAAGTCGTCAAGAATGACTTGTTTAGGAAAACCCTCATCTGTCAGGATGCAGCCTAAAATCAGAATGGTGGTCATCTCTCAGGGGCAAGGACACAGTAAAGGTGAGGAAGAGGAGGAGGAGGAGGAGGAGGAGGAGGAGATGACACCCCTCCCCAGACTGTTGAGCACCCAGGCATAATGAATACTGAAGACTGAGGCGGGAAACAACATCCAGGGTCAGGAGCCTACATTCCTGTCTGCCAGTGTTTACGTTCTGCAAACAGCCTGGGCACACAGGAAGAGCACTTGGTAGCCGAGGCGCATGGCAGGGTCTGCATCCTCACGGTGGTTACTTCCCTGGGTCGGAAACAAAATTAACTGTGTTTCCATGTCTCCCCAGCTCCTTGTTGCCGTGAAGAGAAAATGGAAGTGTGCTCCTTCCAAAGTCTATTTCCAAAAGTCAAGGGATGAGGGGGCTGGAGAGATGGCTCAGTGGTTAAGAGCACCACTGACTGCTCTACCAGAGGTCCTGAGTTCAAATCCCAGCAACCACAAGGTGGCTCACAACCACCTGTAATGGGATCTGAGGCCCTCTTCTGGTGTGTCTGAAGAGAGGACAATGTACACGCATACATACAATAAATAAATCCAAAAAAAAAAAAAAAAAAAGAAAAGAAAAAGAAAGTGAGGCTTAGGAAACATTTCATCCAAAGCTCACAGACACCACCACATGGCAGGACTGGCATGTGAGCCCATGAGGGTGAGGGGGGTGGTGCTTGCGGACTCAAGCAGGACCCCATCTCCAAGGCCTTGCAAATCATCCGTCACTCATCCGAAGTACCTCATACCAAGTCATCGCCTCACATCTACACCTGCACAGCTACCTCCTACACGGTGCCTCTTGGGTCTACGTAGTCATAAGCTGGACGCTGCCCCCTCAGAATTCCTGTGTCACGGTCCAGTGACCCCTGCCCTGGTACCTATGAATGCAACTGTATCTGTGTGCCATGATAAAGTCGAAATGAGGACATTAGGAGCCAACCTCGTCTGTGTAACATAAAGACTGAGGGAGAACCATGGGAAGACAAGAGAGAGAAAAGGCGGCCATTTCCAAGCCAGAGAGTCAGGCCTCAGCAGGGCCCAACCCTACAGATTCCTTGACCTTGAACCCCAACCACTCCACCTATAGATCTTTGTTATGGCAACCCTAGCAACGTAACACAGATACGAATATAAAACTAGGTGTCGACCTGCCACCTGAGGGTGAAGTCCATGGCCTCTAGCCTGGTATTCTATCTCTGCTATTACATAGCTCAACTTTACCTACCATCTTTGGCTCCAGAGAGCTTGAGGTGACCGTGAAGGTAACCTGGGACCCCCATACTGAGATCCCAATCTTCTGCCCAGAGCCATCCCTTCTGTAGAGAACAGCCCTAAGCAAACATGGCTACGTCTCCTAAGCGGGCCAGTCAGCCTGCAGCTACCTGATTCCACAGGACCCTCTATCCTGTAGAGCGGCCACAGGTAGGCCTGTCCTTTCTTCGTGTGCTTTCTCCCTTCCCTTGTAGCATCTGCCTTTATAGCTCACTTGGATGAAATCACAACTTTGCCTCTGAGAACTGACCAAAGACAACTTCCACCTGCCGGCCATACACCTGTGCTGTGGGGGCTCGTGGGTTTAAAGAGACCTGTTCTCACCTGCAGATGCTACCCACCTCCCAGCTGAAGGTGTCAGACTTCATCAACAAGAAGGACCTCACCTACACAGTCCCTACCACACTCTCTCTCACGGCTCTCTACTGTCTGGTCTCAGAATGATATATATATATATACTTGAAAAATGCTGAGTTGCATAAAACAGATGCAGACACTCACAGCCAAGCATCGGATGGAGGTCAGGGACCCCTATGAAAGAGTTAGGGGAAGGTTTGAAGGAACTGAAGGGGATGGCAACCCCACAGGAAGAACAACAATATCAACTAGACCCCTGGAAACTCCTTAGAGACTAAGCTACCAACTAAATAGCATCCATGGGCTGGTCCGTGGTCCCTGGTCCACACACAGCAGAGGACTGCCTTGTCTGGCCTCAGTGGGAGAGGATGTGCCTCATTCCGTAGAGACTTGATGCCCCAGGAAAGGGGGATGCAGGGGAGGGGAGGTGAGAGGGGTGTGGGTAAGCTGGGTGGGTGAGCATTCTCTCAGAGGCAAAGGGGAGGGGCAATGGGGTGAAGAATTCTTGGTGGGGGGACCAGGGAGGGGGTTGACATTTGGAATGTAAATAAGTAAAACAAACAAAAAAATTAAAATACAGAAAAAATAAAACTGCTGAGAGATGAGATTAAAATATTTTCACCACATAGGTGTGCGGCCCGTGCATGTGTTAACAACAATACATGCAGATCTTAAAAATGCTGCATTTGTATGTAGTTTACGTGTCAACTCATTCTTTTCACGTTTGATTTTATGCATATGACTGTTTTTCTGAATGTGTGTCAGCACACTATATGTGTGCAGTGACTGTGGAGGCCAGAAAAAAGTGTCAGATCTCCTGAACTGGAATTACAGAAGGCGTGAGCTTCTGTGTGGGAGCTGGGGATGGAGCCTGAGTCCTCTGGAAGAGCAGTCAGTACTCTTAATTGCTGGGCTGACTCTCTTTCATTTTAAAACCTAAGTGACTTAGTCACGTGTCCCACATGCTCCAGTCTCTCTTTGGTGCTGCTGACTTCCACTCTAGTATCTACACCTGTGGATACAGCTGCCTCTACACCTGCAGATACTGCTGCCTCTATACCTGCGGATACTGCTGCCTCTACACCTGTGGATACAGCTGCCTCTACACCTGCGGATACTGCTGCCTCTATACCTGCAGATACTGCTGCCTCTATACCTGCGGATACTGCTGCCTCTATACCTGCAGATACAGATGCCTCGACACCTGTGGATGCTGCTGTCTCTACACCTGTGGATACAGCTGCAGCACTGTGTGTTACAAAGCGCTCATACACACAGCTTGAATGTCCTGCACCTTTCACCTGAAGATGCAAAATAAAAATCACAGGCAGCTCTATAAATGAACTGTGGTCTAAGATTTAAGGAACTTTTAGAGACAAGAGCTCACTTTGTAGCCCTGGCTAGCCTGGAACTCACTTTGTAGACCAAGCTAGCCATGAATTCACAGGGACACACCTGCTAAGATGTTAAGGGCACACCACATTTGGCTTACGGACCTTTTCCAAAAACAAAAACCAAAGGTTTAAAGTGTTATTAAGGAGAAAAAAAAAGTGGCTAATGGGTTTGCTGAGGGTTGGGAGGTGCCTCTGGGCCCCGTAGACTCAGCTAAGAAAGTAAAGGCAGGTGATGCTTCCAGAGGCTAACTAATGAAACTCACACAAGACAGTTGGTTTGCCTTGTATACACCATCATGGGCTGGCGATTTTGAGTTGTGCCTAAGCAACAGTGTGCAGCTGCTGCCCACCCCCTGACCCTTGGCCAAGTGCTGCTAAGCACGCTAGGCACCCTGGGTGCACTGCCATCAGGTTCAAGCTGTGTGTGCTGGACTCAGTGCCAACTGCTATCACCCCATAACAGGAGAAGGGGGGCTTCTAAGAGTCAGAAAGTAAACAAAACACACGAAGGTGGGGATACTCTTGAAAGTTACAAGGACTTCCCCCAACATTGCACAGGTAGTAACGGTTGCTGGGGAGAAGAGACACTGACAGGACAGATGAAACTGCCTGCCAGTCTTGACGGGGATGCTAAGGACACAGCTTTGGTGAGTTGTCACTCGTGCTGAGGTGGGCTTTTCAGTGACGGAGCAGCCTCTGAGTCACCATGCTCCCATAAGTAGCCCCAATAAACTGACTGTCAGCTAGACTTGGATGGTTGGCCACGGGTGCCCTACCTGGGACAAACACTCCCCAGGAAAAGCCACAGAACTTTGCTTTACCTAAGTGACAAGACTTAAGGCAAGCCTTCCGCCTGTGCCATCTGCGGTGGCAGCACCTGGAACGTGGCTGGTGAGATGGAGGAAATGAACTGACCTTTTGATTATTTAAAGAGCCACATATGCCAAGTGGCTACCACACAGTTCAGCAAAGACCTGGAGTTTACGTTTTCGTGCAAGCAGGACTGGACAGTAATGATTGGCGAACCAGCTCCTAAAAACCAATCACCTTCAAATTTGAATCCCTCTTTTAAAGACCTTGGCCACAGTCTACTCTCGAGGAAGATCTCCGATGGCCACAGTTACCTGCACGAGCGGTGGCTTCCACCGCAGGTTCTTCAGTGGGGCCGGAGTGAAGCTGAAGGAGCCCGTGGGCCTCTTCTTCAGCAGTAGCACCACGCCCGTGGGGTTCTCTCTCAACTTTCTCACCAGATTTTTCAACTGCCACCCGACCTTGGGAAAAGGAGGAGGGAGGCGTGGTCGTGAGCCATGAAAATCTAACTAGTGAACTTATGTCGAGGAAATTCAAGTTATGAGCGAAGGGGTAAATGCAAATGTGTTCAGCTTAGCACTGACTGCTTCAGACAATGGAGATACAGGGTACACATTGTAATTTCTTAATATAGAGGTTGTAGAGATGGACAGCCATTAAGAGCATTAGCTGCTCTTGCAGGGGACTGATTCCCAACACCCATGTTGAGTGATTCACAATTGCCTATCATGATAGCTCTAGGATATGATACCCTATGCTAGCACATATGTGCACATATGTGTACACACACATACACACAAATTTTTAAATGTAAAGGTAATTAAAATTTCTGAAGGGAAATCATTCAACTTTCAATCATGTCCCAATAAATGAACTCACCACTGTCTGCCGATTGACTTGAATGACCTCATCGCCAGCATGAATCTTCTGAGATCTGTCTGCAGGAGACTGCATAGAAACAAAGAGACCTGGCTTAGGTGTTTAGCCCTCTCTTTCAGCCTTTAGCGCTTTCTTCTGTATAAGAACCAGCAACAGAAATAAAGCTTCCTCAAGATAAAATAAAAACTATGTTTTAAAGTAGTCCATGGGCCTTAGGGTATGAATCTTGTGTAATCTATTATGATGTTGGCTACAGTGGATAGCCTCTCCATTAACTCCCAGCTTTGTCTAAAATATGACATGTATGGGCATACTGTTGAAGTAGTTAGCTGATAAAGGGCATGAGTTCACCTATAAATAATAAACAGCTGGGAAACCTTACACATCTCCCCGTCAGCATTTACCTTGCAAAAGTAGGTAAACAGTTAAACTTGTAAGGATCACTGTAATTCTTACAAACACAAATCTTTCCTATCTTGTTTTACATATCACTATGATGCTATTAAAATAAGAAGTTAACAGACCAACACACACACACACACACACACACACCTACAGGAATACACACACATACATCCACAATCACACTGGTAAATATACACATGAACATACACATCATATATATACACACAATATGCATCATATGTGGGGCTGGAGAGACGTTTCTGTAGTTAGGAGCACTGGGTGCTCTTCCAGAGGACCTAGGTTCAAGCCCCACATGGTATCCCACAACTGTCTGTAAGTCCAGTTCCAAAGAAACTGGCACCTTCACACAGATATACATGCAGGCGAGATACAATGCACATTTTTAAAAGTATGCTTAGTACTTTCCGAAAGCTATTGCTTAAAACAACAAAAAGTTCATAAAAGAATGTAAGCCAAACATGGTGCCAAGAACACTCTTGTTCACTAAGTGAAAGAAAACTTTCTGTTTAATACATTTCACACAGTGAAGCAGAAAAGATAAACCTCTGGTTTCTAATTAAACATTATCTAGGTCACTATAATTAATTTTGTAACGTATATGAGTGGGTGAAACCTCAGTTTACAGTTATCTGGGGGCAAAATAGCACCTTTGAACATGAGGGAGGGCAGGCAACCAGACTCAAAACACACTTGCTGGATTTTTCTCACTCGGCTGCTGCGACAGGCAAAACAAGAAATTAGCAGGCGGCGTTAAACTGCAGAAACGCTGTCTTTGACTCGTCAGCTGAAAGCTCAAAAAACTATGTTGGGTATTTTTTAAAAATCATCTTGTATGTTGCCATAAGAACAGGCAAAGCCTCCCCCAAGAATAGCATCCAGCTCAACCCAGGGAGGACGACACAGAGCCTCTTCAGTTGCTTTTAAAACAATGAGTGTTCCTTTCTGCACCTGTGTGTGGACTCCTGAAGTTAGGTCTGACCCTGCGGACACCCTCATCAGCACCATCATCTTAACCTTGATGAGCTGAGCATTCATTTGGGGCAATCATCACTTTATAAGAGATGGCCTAGGAGTCCTTGTTTATAGACACGCAATCTTAAGACACATAAACTAGTGTCCTCACCTGACCTCCCTTCTGAAGGATGCTCTTGCCTGCATTTCTCAAATGTCCCATCAAGTGAGCATTTGGCAGAACACTGATAAAGACAGAGCCCGATAACAAATTTTCCCCAAGTCAGGAGCTCTCACCTATCTTCACCATGAGTCGGACTTTAGAACGGCGATGCCTGTTGCGCTATGCCCTCAGAAAGGTGGAGTGGCCTGAGGAACAACGGCCCCATTCTTCTGAAGTATAACCAGTTCCCACCTCTTCTAAGGGAGGAGGCTGGGGAACAGAGGGGGCTGTTCGGGCTCTTGAATAAGGTCACTACATTCAAAAAAAGAAGTCAGACAAAGAGCAGAATGATCTGCCTGACCCCGACTGTCCGGGTCACTCTAAGAACATGCAGGGCTCTGCTAAGAAGGGCCTGTTGGCTTTCTGTCAATGTGGCATGCAGGATGGGAGCAAGCAGAAGTCGAGAAGCAGTGTGTGATCTCCGGCCACCACTGCTCACCTTCATCCACTCTAAGGGAAATCAGAATTGCCTCCATTGACACTTGAAGAGCTGGCCTGGAGCTACCCACGGATCACTGTCGAGCACCCTGAGCACACCCTTGAGAAATAAGATCGTAACTATTTCTCAGCTACATGACTCTGCCCGGGGTCTAGTACGTTCCAGGCCCTCAGTAACTGCATGTTGAAAACTAAAGTAATAGATAATGTTTAAATGGGCTGCCAAATTGAATTAAATGAGCTTTTTTTTTTTTTTTTCTTCACTTTTCTTAAGCTTTAACTTGATTATAGCCACTTCTGTTCTAAGGTGGTTTCTATTCAGTTCTGGATAAGAACACCAGAGCAGCCTATATACAGAGAAACCATAGGTCTGCCACCCAGGTTTATGGTTCTGGTAGTAATTTGCAGAGGAAATAAATATATCTAACTCACCAGCACCATCATCTTAACCTTGATGAACCTAGGATTCATTTTGGGGCAAGCATCATTTTATAAGAGATGGCCTAGGAGTCCTTGTTTATAGACACGCTATCTTATTCAAAGGCAGCACTGTTTAGTCTCCTATTCAACTCTTATCTTTAAACAAAAAAGGACAGAAGAGGAGAGCAACCTGGGCCTTCTGGCAGCAGCACACCAGCACACTACACATTTATCAAAGAGTCACATGGCTTCTAGAAGCCCTGGGAGAGTCTGGAACTGCCAAGGTCTGGCCAAGCCGGACAACATAACCACCAAATTACACGATTTTACAGCTTCATCCTCTAAAGACTGAAATGCTCACCATCCCTCTGAACCCCTCCAAACCTAAAACAATGTATGCAGTAGGACCTGACTCTGCTCTTGTCAGGATTTGGGGGACTACACTAATAAGAAGTGGGGATGAATTATAAAAAGGATTATGTTTGTTCCTTGGAAAGTATGCCCAGATGAAAATCCTATACCATTATTCCCTACGGGGTGAAATAATATAAAGATTCCTAGTGAGGGCTAGAGAGATGGTTCAGAGGTTACGAGCATTTACTGGCCTCGAAGTGGACTTGGGTTCGGTTCCCAGCACCCATATCAAGTGGCTCATAACTACCCACAACCCAGTTCCAAGGGATTTGACTCCCTCTGGCATCTGTTGGCCCCTGGACTCTTGCGGTGCATATAAACTTGTATAGGCATACACAAAATACATTCCAAAATAATTTAATTAATTAACTAATTAATTTAAAAATTCTTTTACTTCCAAAGGAATACTTACAGGCACACACACACACACACACACACACACCCGTCCCCCACTCATTTGTCCATCAGAGCTATGAGACGGACTTAGGATTTAATCAAGCAAATGTCATTTTCTTACCAAAAAACTCTATAGAGCTTGTAACAAGCATTCACCAAAGCACGTGACACACTTGATCAAAAGGACTGACGGGAAACTTAATATTAGACACGCACTTTCACCACTCTGAGCAGATGGGGGGGGGGGAGACTGACAAATTTCCCCTCCCTTGATCAGACACACGCTTCTTTTCTGCAAGCACAGGAAAGTTGTCCAGATGCTCATGCTTCATGCCAATTCATGCAAAAGCTACCCATAGTTGAGGTTGCAAGAAAATTCATCACCTAGCTCTGCTTTTTTCAAACTCACAGTGTTTGAGAGGATAATGAAGAAGCCCCGGGTTGGGGGAGATTGTTCAGTGGGCAAAGTGCTTGCTATGCACACCCGAGACCTAACTTCAGATCTCCAGCACCCAGGTTAAAAAGCTAGGCACAGTGGCATGCTCCTATAACCCTAGAGCTATGGAGGCAGAAAGAGGAGAAATCCTGGGCCTTGCTGGCCAGCCAATCAGTGTTCAAGGAAACATCTGCTCTTAAGGGATAGGGTGGCGAGCACCTGAGGAAAGAGTCAGTGTGGGCGCCTCTCCTCCACATGAATGCACACCCAAACACATGAGAGTGCACACACAAACATGTACAGAAACATACATGACACTCACTGCACGCAGTACATATTCCCACTAACCCCAGTTCTTCTGTGAGTGACTCACAACAACAGAGAGACCATTATTTTTATACTTTTGGGTTCACACGTCTATGGTGCAAGAGGAATAATTAGCACAAGAGTGAGGGCAAAATAAATAAACAAATAAATAAATAATAAGGAAAGAAAACAAAGACACAAAAACTTGACATGGCACTAGAACCAGAGCAATAAAGGGCAAATTAAATAATAAACCGACAACAGCCTGTTAAGAAGCGGCAGCCAATCGGCTGAAGGGATAAACACAACCGGCCACTGTCAGTTCTCACACATCGTGGACACACTTAACCCCAAAGCTCAGTCAAACGTGTCTAAGTGCACAGGGCCTGTATGCTTCACGGATGCACACTTACATTTTCTGTGGTTCCAGTAATCACATGCAGTCCGTCGTAGGTTGACTTGATGTACATGCCCTAGGGAGAAGCACCAACATAGAAACTCTTTACTCCAGCTTTCCTGGCGAGCTGCCACAAGACATGAACTTTGAAAACACTCAACATTGTGCGACTGTGTAGGCTTCCGTAGCACCAGAAGACTCAATCCAAAGAGGGAAGGGAAGGGGGGGGGGGAGAAAAAGAGAGAGGGAAAGAGGGAGAGAGGAAGAGAGAATGTGTGTGTGTATCTAGAGAGGGGAGGGAGAGAGGGGGAGAGAGAGAGACAGAGACAGAGACAGAGACAGAGACAGAGACAGAGACAAAACAACTGAATAGCAGTAGATGAGATCAGACAGGTAGATAGGTAGATAGGTGACTCTTTGATGTTATAACAAATGTGTGTGTACTGGGCACACAGGACTCTGCCACAGTTCTAGGATGGAGGAATTTTCTCAGACCTGCTCAGGGAGCCAAGCATTACTACAAACAAGGGCTATTCTTCTCTGCCGGTCGCTTTTTCCCAGAGAAACAATGCAGTTGGTTCCATCTGGAATCAGAGGTACTCTTGGGACGACTTACAGAGCCTATTGTAATGCAGAAGGGGCTTGCAGATGAAGTGTGTGAAACAGGACAACTGGGAGATCGAATCAGTAACTGGCATTGCTCCGTGCTAGGGAAAGCCCGAGAGTGGAAGAATATGCTTTTCCTAAGAGACACCTTTAGGCAAACTTGGACAGTACCGTGTTACAAGACAAACATCTCTATGGTCCGACAGCCCAAATATAAATGGTCCTATCACACTATTACGAGATGAGGGGAGACAGAGACGGGGATGGAGGGGAGCACACAGGGAAAAGGGTAGTTTTACTCAACATCTACACTGAACCTGCTCTGCAACCTACACCCCTCGATGTCCCCACCATCTTCCCAAGGCCTTAGATCTGTACTTAAAAGTGCTTCTGCCCACAGAACTGCACATCCCACCCCCAGTCACTGCCTGGGTAAGAAAGGACAATTCCGTCTCCTCCCCCTCAGGCACTGGATCTGATTCGATCCTTGGCTGCAAACTGGCATCCAGGTATTCCTCCTGGTTTAGACTTAAACTATTCTTATCCATCCTTTACTCTGAAAGCCAAGTTACACAGTGTACTAACCACTGAGAATTTAGACTTGTTAACAGGGACCTTTTTTCTTCTTTCCTGTTTAAGAGACTGCCTTAAAATTCCCTGCAACAATGTATACATCGGTCACTCTGTTTCCAGCTTTATGCCCATCACTAGCAGCAGCAGCAACAACAACAGCAGCTACAGCCACCCCTCATACAAGCAAGCTCTATGCTCTCAGCACTAGCCACCTGGCATCAACGTCCAGAGTCATTCACTCAGCAGGCTTATCTATGAGAAAGCCTACCGTAAGCTCTCTGACTCCAAGGCTCTAAGCTGGTCCCTGAGCCTCATGGCTTTCTGTAGCTCTGCAAATGAACCACCTGGGATTCCTGCTGCCTGTGAGAAGGTGCCGGCAGGCATCCGGAGAGCTGGCTATTCCATACCCCACATGAGGACGGAGGAAAAATTTTGAAATTTTCCTAGGAGTCATTTCCTTCCATCGGCCTCTCCTCACACCCATCTTAAGTGCTGACGGAGACTTCCAGAATAGATGTTTTGTTCCCACAGACTATCTCTCCTTTGTGGAAACATTTTATATTTCCTTCCATTGCTAAGGTCTAAAAATAAATCTGTTAAGACAGGAGGGTACAATTTTAAAATTATATTTATTTTTATACTTGAAAGATAACCATCTTGACAAAGCTTAAGGTGGCAAATCCCTAACCATATATATGACATACCATCAAACCATATCTTATCACACCACCATTCAGAGGTACATAAGGAAGACACAGTTAATGCTTTAGTAAATGCCGGGATACTGTACTGGAAACCAAGAGAATGCTTACCAGACCTTCCCCGGGTCTAACATTTGGTAAGTGGACTTCCTCCAGGCAGGCACACTGGCTCATAACAGGGTCTGTAGTAGAGCGCATTGTTTTGTCACAGATGCCATTTAAAACCTTGACCTGGAATTGAGGAAGTTCAATCATTAACCAGGTTTATCAAAAGCTCATTTGTAGAGCAATGCACTTCACGTGTAATCTCTGGCTCTGGCCAGCACTCGCTGTGACAATCCTGCACAAGGAACGCCTGGCACTGGGCCTCTGTGTCCACGGTCTGCGGGAACGATGCTACAGTTTCAACTTTCTAAAAAGCACGGCTTTTTATGACCACTGTTAAGCACAAGCCAGGAAGGAACCCCACTGGCAGCAAAGAAGTCACCAGCCACCTAACAGCTTATTCATGTAGGGTTCCCCCATGCTTTCTTAGACACTAAATATTGACAAGGGGGACAAGTATTCTACTTACTCCAAATCAGTTTTTGTTGTCGTATTGTTTGCAATAAGCTTCAGGTTTTCAGGGCTTGGGAAGGAAGTCAAGCAACAAATTGTTTCCAGACTTCCTCTCTCCGTGCCCGCTTCTCCCGTCACTAATATCTATATGGTGTTGCATATTTCTATAGGTAATGAACCAATATCTAAATCCATAACTTTAAGTAGTATTCACTTCTGTGGTGCAAGTTCTAAATGTTTTGACAAACATCTAATGTTTTACATTCTTTATTAAAGCATTCAGTTATGTAATTCCATTGCCATCAGTGTCTCCCTCATGCTCAAGATAATAATCCATTTTATTCTTCCTTGCCCTGGACTTCTGGCCAGCATTTGTGTTTCCACTATCTTTATGGTTTTGCTTTCTCTAGACTATCAACCAGCTAGAATTATACAGCATGCAGCTTTTCCTTATTGGTTTATTTCAACTAGCAGGATACATCCAAGTTTTCTCTGTAACTTTTCACGATTCGATAGCTCATGTCTTTTTATTGTCGAGTAATATTCTATGTTACGGATATACCCTATGTGTTTATCCATTTACCTATAACAAGTCAGCTTGTCTGCCTCCACTTTGGGGCAATTAGGAATAAAGCTGCTATAAACATTATGTGATTCAGAGCAGATTTTTGTGGATATTAAGTTTAAAACTCCTTTGGGTAAGCGCCCAACAGAGCAATGGTAGCTCATACAGTTAGAATATGCTTAGTTTTGTTTAACTAACTGACAAATTGTCCTCTGAA
The DNA here is from genome assembly GCF_900095145.1 of Mus pahari. Taxonomy (NCBI): domain Eukaryota; kingdom Metazoa; phylum Chordata; class Mammalia; order Rodentia; family Muridae; genus Mus; species Mus pahari. The sequence continues at coordinate 31,549,041 of NC_034610.1, forward strand.
TTGCTACAATTCTTCATCCCTCCAAGAAACAAGTGGCCATATTCCATATCATTGCCAACACTTGCTGCTGTCAGTGCTGAATTGGAGCCACTCCACTGACCATGTAGAAGCATCTCCTGGCTTCAGTCTGTGACTCCCTAATCACAAAAGCACACATTTCCTGTGCTTACTTGCCCTCTCTGTGTCTCCTGGGGTGGGGGTGGGGGGGTGTTAAAATCTCCTCCTTCGACCTGTGGCTTGACCTCACTGTCTTCAAGGTGAGTCTCATAGAGGAGAGCTCGGGGTTTCGATGGAGCGCACTATTCCTTTTTTGCTGACAGACTCTTCCTTTGGTTTTCTATCTAAAAACTCCTCTGAACGCAAGATCACCTGGATTTCCCTCCACGAGCTCCATGACCCCGGGATGTCACGCTTACGGAGTGACTCTGAGGCTCTGTAGAGACAGGAGAGTGCCCACAGGGAGGGGGGCTGTCCTACAAAGACCACCAGAAGAGTGCCCGGATTCTTGCAATCAGAGCATCTACCCTTCCAAAAATCAAATGACCTCAGGCATCCGGAAATTCTGAAGCATGACTTTGCTTTCTGAGGGGGAGTATCCACAGCGTGCACCTTCTCACATTCCTCCAGTTTTGCTTAGCTTCCCTATTTATGGAAAATATATTTATAGCAGTTTCATGGCCAAATTCCTTAACCAAACAGGAGGAGGGTTTTTATCAAAAGGGCACAGGCCGCTTGTGTCAAAAGGGGGAAGTGATGATGAATCCTTCCAGAATGTTCTTTACATAGTCATAGGACATGCCCCTCCCCTACCTCAAAGTTCTTGCCAAGGTTTTTCTTTTTAATTGAAACAGTTCTGCAATGAAGTGCGTACATCATTCTCACCCTGATTTGCATACTCAGCAGCTGGTGCATAGTTGCACCCTGATGAATTTTCCAGAAGGAAAAAAAATACAAAAAATAAATATAAAAAAAATTAATAAAACAACAATAGTAAAATCAGACACGGCCAATAAGCACAGTAACTTTTATAAGCAGAAGTATCATTGAACAACCTTTACTCTTCCATCTAAATTAAGAGTCAAATCCCAAAAGTCAGTGTTTCAAAGTCCACCTTGACATACGTAGCCACAGTGCATGTAATGGATGTGATTCCTATTGCCTCTGGAAAGTGAGTTGTAGAGTAACTTTTAGAAAAAAGACTTACCACATTTAAAACTTTATCTTCCATTTCTGCTATGAGGCAATCCTAAAGAAAAAGAAGAAACAATAACTTATGAGGCTAACTACATAATAAAAAAAAAAGAAAGATAAGTGTAAGAATAAAAAGCTTTTTGAAAATTGGTTTAGCATAACTGGTCACAACAGGGAGGTGCCTAGCCTCTACTGATATATCTACAACACAAACCTACACACCTGAGGTTCAGGGGGAAAATCCAGAAAGAGGGGACAGAAAGATGTTAAGAGCCACTGAACCAGGATCCCTGCTGTTAAATAATGTTTTCTAGATGTGACAGGGAAACAGCCCCCAGGAATCGTAATAATATGGTTGTCTGAACAAGACGTACATTATGGCACACTAACTGACAAGACAACACAGACAGGACAAACGTCAGCCACCCCAACTCCCCGAGGAGAAGAGTTACAGGCAATCAGTGGCTGCTGAAGGAGAGCGAGAAGACCTGTTTCTTCCAGGGAAGGCCAGTCACGAAAGCATATACTCATGTGCCGGACTAGAGGGGTTCAGTGGGATGTGTGTGGGTGTGTATATGTGTGTATGTTTATATGTGTGTATATGTATGTAGATGGCTGTGTGTATATGTGTATAGATAGATGGATGTGTGTGTATATGTATAGATGAATGTGGATGTGTGTATATAATGGATATGTTTGTATGTGTGTGTATGTATAGATGGATGTGGATGTGTGTGTGTATATGCACATTAATTTGAGACAGAGTAGGGGAGACATGGGCAGGCTTGTATTGGGCAGATGGGGGGATAAAAATGTTGTAAATATAGTAGCAGAGTATAAAATGCTAAGAAATAAAAATAAAATCTTTTGAGAAAGAAGAAAAATTGGGTTCGATCTTTCTAGAAATCACAAGGTTCCTGACATCTCTTGCCACACCAAGACTGCTCAGCCTGAGCAGTCCTGGCAGGCGTGGAGACAGACATGGGTTCAGAGTGAAAGTGGAGCCGACATTTCTCTTCTCCTAAGACTCTGGTGTCTTCTAACTGATGGAGCTCACCCAAGGATCCGTCGGACTGATTCTCTAATGTGAACACCTACTTATAAACCAAAACCTATACACTGACCCTGGGAACATGCACCTCAATGCTGAAGTCCTTGCCTGGTGTGCACAAGGCAAGGCCCTGGGTCTAGTCACCACACAAAACCAGAGACTTGAAATCTACCTACTGGCCAGTCTGTAGAGTGAAAAATGGCAAATACAAAAATCCTTCCTATGGTTCCCAACATGACCCCAGGCTCAGCCAGCTATGGGCCAACAAGCCAGGAGTCCTTTAGCTCAAGGCCTGTCTATAAGAATAGCTTTCAAATAAGGCCTTGGGTAAACTCAGCTGCGAAAGTTTATTTTAAGCACTAGTGAGATTAAATCACATACTTCAGTCCTTAAAAGATGAAAAAGTTTAACAAAACATTCATTAAGACGCTGCCAAAAAAAGTGGTCTTGAGGTATGCTATTGATGACATTAAATAAAGGGATGGAATGTGAAGCATTGTTTTCTCAGCTAAAGAACAAAAGACTCTGAGTCCCGTGCCAGCAGGGTTAGTTGATTACAGGAGTCACCACTGTCCGCTCCAGAAGGCATCAAAACGAAACTGCCAACAGGAAACTTCCACAGGTAGCCTTCTAGAACCATCCACACTGGGGGCTCTCAACATGAACCGCAGGGTGCACAAAAGGAGATCTGAGAAGCCAGTTTCTTCTTTTTTTTTTTTTTCTCTTGGTTAATTTTTAAAATCAGATTTACTTGTTTTATTATACATGTGAGTGCACTACATGCACAGATGTCTGTGCGCCCCGGGTGTCCCTGGTGCCCTTAGAGAGAAGGGGACGCTACATCCCTTGGAACTAGAGCTGTGGATGCCTGTGAGCCAAGAAGATGCTAGGAATCAGACAGGTGCCCGTAACAGCTAAACCGCCTCCCTGCCCAGAGAACGGCTTTCCTTAGGGTTTATCCGCACCACTGAGTATAACACCGAACTGAGCCAATCTTGAGAATTCCAGGTGTATGAAAAAAATACAAATCAGTTCTGAATTTATCAGATGACGTTTTTTCATTTAGGTAGAAATGTCATGTTTAGGTCGTTTTCCCCAACTATAAACATCGAGGGCAGCTACCGATTTTTAATCCTATATGATTTCAGAATCACAGTTTCCTTGTCTCCTTAAAATTTTAGTTTTCCTTTTATCAGGTAAAAGTAGAAGGTACAATAACAGCTATTCTACTGATGCTCCCAAAATTGATGCTTGCTCTCAAGAAAGAGGAGTCTAGGGAGACGAAAAAAAAAAAAAAAATTAAGAAATTTAGAAATAAATCTTCACACAAGGGTGACATGATGGAAACCCAAGGTACATGAGCAACTCTGTAAATCGTGAGTAACTGCAGCTTGGTGATGTGTTCTTCTGCCTGTACTTTCATGCACAGGAAGTAAACCATCTATTTCCATAACAGGTCATCTGCTATTACCAGAGAGCTGGTACATAAGCAGCACTCTGAAAACCATCCTTTTACAAGGTCTTATGATGGCAAATATAGCTAAGAACCTATGTGTATGGTCTTTATAAATTACAGATGAACAATGCTGTCCAGGCTTTCCTGGAGACTGTCACCCAGTCAGAGGCCACTGAAGTTAAGGCTGAGGTATGACCTATTGATTCTGACAACTTGATTCTTTGGAATTCATCAGTCCAATTGGGCTTCCTGCCATGAAGACCCACAGGCCCAAGTGAGAACCCCAAACTGTCAGGCCAGAGTGTACGAGGACTCACTCACAACTTTCTACCAAGGGCAAGATGGCTTCCCACACCCATTCCTCCCCCACCCCGAAAGGAAACAGCTGCAGGCATGACCTCACATTATGTGGTGTGGTAATGACGGAAAGGAAGAAAACTTTCCTGAACAAGTCACCCCCTCATGAATCACACACTGAAGCAGAACTTCATGACAGCCCTGGGTCACCTGGATCAGCAGTCAGGGCTACCCAAAGCAACCAGCAGCTTGCCCCAGGTGGGTCTCCGCTGCCTTGTCCTCAGCCTGCCACCTCAGGAATAGTGCAGCCTTTACAGCCTGCCTACTCAACCCTGTGCCTCTCCTTCCTGCCAGTAAATAAGATGGCACAGTCAACATCCTAGAAACTGCTGGGAGCTCAATGTGACCACAGGGCTCACATGTGAGGACACACCTGACATGCAATTCCCAGTTAGTGATGGTGTCTCCCTTGGCTCCACCCCACTGCTCCCCCTCTCCCTCAAATACTGCCCCTTTCTATTTCCTCCCAGACAGGAACTTGGCCCTGTCAGTGCCTCTTCGTTCTTGTACCATTACATGTGAAGTCGTCATGCCATTACAGAGGTGAATCCAATGGGAAATGTAGGTCACAACCCCTTCCTGCCTTTGTTTCCTTCTTCTCATCTTAAACCCTCAAGACTGGACCTGAAGACTGACCCTTGCGCTCAGTGCTCGGTGTTGACAACAGCGGAAGCAGCCTTGGAAGTGCAGAAGAACACACCGAACCACTGCAGGGGGAGAAAAGCAGCAGTGGGCATCCCTCTTCACTCCTGCAGGAAGGGATGCAGGGCACATGCTAAGAAAAAGCAGAAAGGTAAGGCCGGCACGCAGATGTAAAGAGGAGGGGAAAAGCAGATGTGTCTCTCGTGGACAGGGGCCTGAGAGGAAGGCTCTGGTGAAACAGGCTCCTGTCACTGAAGAGGAAGATGACTCCCAGTCCTTCATGTCCCCAGAAAAGGACAGATCAAATACGAGAAAGGGTACAGTTTCTGAAACAGTTCATCTTGTAGCGGCCATCACATGGCACTTGAAATGACACTGAACTCATTCACCAAGCTGGTTGCTCTGGTTCATGAGTGTGTGTGTGTGTGTGTGTGTGTGTGTGCATATGCTTGCATACATGCCCATGCACACTGACCCTCAGCAAAGAAATAGTGACTTCAATTATTATAGAAAACAAATTCTAGGGCTGGAGAGATGGCTCAGTGGTTAAGAGCACTGACTGTTCTTCCAGAGGTCCTGAGTTCAATTCCCAGCAACGACATGGTGGCTCACAACCATCTGTAATGGGATTGGATGCCCCCTCTTCTGGTGTGTCTGAAGAGAGTGACAGTGTCACATACGTAAAATAAATAAATAACTCTTTAAATAAAAAAAAAGAAAAAAAACAAATTCTGATCAAGAGTCAATGATGTATCTTTTCCAAAGTACAGAAAGTGTCATTTCCCAAGTATATTTACATATATTCAGTCATCACCCTTAAAAATGTATATAAATACATATTCATATATATTCATATATATATACACTCATATATATTCATATATATATATATGTATATATATATATACACTGTCAAATATCAAACTCAAGGTTATAAAAATCTGTTCAAATTAGAATTAAGTTCAGAAAATGAGGCTAGCATATATATTTCTTTAATTTCCTTATTTTTCTTTAACTCATCTAGTCTGACTCTGGAAAAACAATTATTTCCCAAAATATCTAAAAACCAAGATATTCAGATTCCCAACTGAGTGCATTCTGAGTTCATGCTACACTTTTTATGCTATAACACATCATCTTCAAAGCAGTCTTTGAGGTGGATACTCCTCAAAGTTTTAAAACTCCTCGTATTTTGCTTGAGTATGGCTCAGTACACTTGCTACGCCTCGTGTGCACAAAGAAGCCCTACTTTCTAGTCTCAGCGCCACACACAAACATACAAAAGAGAAACCACGGCTGCTCACATTCTATCTAATTTTTACATGTATAAGTGTGGTTATCTGTATGACTTTGTAAATAAGGCCTCTTTCTCCCCCAGCCCTCCCTCCTTCCCTCCTTGCTGTCCTCCTTCCTTGCTGTCCTCCCTCCCAGCTTGCCCTCCTTCCTACCCTTTCTCTCTCTTTTGCTTAGCCAACGCCCCCTGCATTCTGTCTACTTCTTTCCCTGCCAAGATAAATATGATTTACTTCTTCCTTTACATAGAGGTTTATGGACATCTTATATTTGTGTGTTTGTATGTGTGTGTGTGTGCGCGCGCGCGCCTGTGTGTGTGTGTACACATACATATGTACACAGGTACATATGATCATTTGAAATTTTTAACTGCCATTTTTCTTCACATCGTAATAAAAGCCTCCTATGTAGCCCTGGCTGCCTTGACATGAACAATGTAGATGAAGCTGACCTTAATTCACAAAAATCTGCCTGCCTCTGCCTCCCACACACTGGGATTAAAGGCGACATCACCACGCCTGCCACTTCACAACTTGTTTTTATACTGCCTTTCTTCTTACTCAAAAGTGGGACAGGGGAGGAAAACTCTAGAAATTCTACCCAGCCATCTGATAAGGTAAAAGCTAGTGTTCTCATTTCACAGATAAGAAAGTGAAGGCTCGTGACTCTTAAATGACATCTCCAGGGCCCAGGGCTGACCTGTGGTGACAGCTGCCTATCTCGCCACTAAAATGCACTTTATAGATCACTCTCCATCATGCACCATGTGTCACAAAGTCCCAGTAAGGACACTCTGCAGAAGACACAGCCACACTGGGCCCGTGCCTCCCAGGTGAAAGGGGGCTGGATACATTTCCCGATCATCGGTGCATACTGATCAATAACTCTCTACTACAAAAAAAAATGCTCCAAACTGAGGTCCTGCAACAGGCCCACCCTGCCAGGGGAGCACAACACAGATCAGCTATTCCAACGCCATCTTCTCAGGAAGCTTCCTGCAGTCACAGATGCCGTCCATCTTCACCCTCCCTCCTCAGCTGGTTAACTGTGTGTGACCTCATACACTGGTGCTTTGCTTATTGACCTCCTTTCTTGTTTCTTACCCCACATGCTAAGTCCACTGAAGTACAGACATCTGTTTGTTCACTCTGGCACCCTGGTACCTAGAACAGTGGCAAGCACAGATGCCAAGTAAATGTTTATTGAAGGAACTGTCCGAATGCCTACAAAGCCAAGATTAACCTGCTCAGGCAAAGCTTCTCTCCTATAAAAACAAACAGCAATGCATCTGCCCCAGCCTCCCCACCTGCCCTGCATCTGCCTCCCCACCTGCTCTGCATCTGCCTCCTCACCTGC
>NC_034610.1:31556876-31562218 GCF_900095145.1 Mus pahari
CACCTGCCCTGCATCTGCCTCCCCACCTGCCCTGCATCTGCCTCCTTACCTGCCCTGCATCTGCCCTGCCCCTACAGCTTCCCTTCGTTCCCCATGCTCCACAGCTAAGGTCCACATCAGGCTCACCAACTAGGACCCATCCCAGGACACACAAACTGAGACCCATTTGCTAATTTCACTGTTTACCTCTTACACTTGGATGTAGTGGACTACAGATAAACTCGGTTATAAATCAAAACAAGCAATCAGAATCGTAAGGGAAGAACAGTAAGGGAATAGAACAGGGAAGAGAGCCCTCAAGGTAGTGAGTGTTGGGAAATCCCTTCCACCATCAATGCCTGGTCTCAGACTTCATGGCCTTCATGTATCACAGCTGATGTCAGATTCTTTCCATCAAAATTACCTCATGCGTCATAAAAATAAGCAAAACCAGATCCCTTCAGTGCCTCTGGGCACCTTTAGCAAAGCAGATGTGCTTCAAGCACAGGACTAGATCTCAAATAACTGGCACAAACACGGCCACACTTTATTCTGTGTTACAGAGGGGCACACACACACACACTACACACATACACACACCCCTGCCTCTGTTACTGCCGTCAGGAATAAGGGGGAAAGGACTTTTTTTTTTTTAATCAAACCATCCATAGAAACAATCATCCGCACATCACAAAGTTTACAACTGCATGGAGATACTGAGGTATGGCTCAGCAGTAAGGAGCTAATATCACAGAGGATCCAAGTTTGAGCCCCAGTACCAAAATGGGAGCTGAGAAGCACCTGTAACTCCAGCTTCAAGGGATCCACTGCCTTCTAGACTCAGACATCTGCACTTATGTGCACAGACACACATATACACAAACATTCATAGAGATATACGCATACACAGGGGACAGAGACCCCCCCTTTACTAAAATAAAAAAATAAAATCTTTAAAACCAAATAGAAAGGAGAAAATCCCCTCCTTATATTCATAAGAAATTCAGTTCAAAAATAATTTTTTTTTTTAAGAATCTGCTACACGGCCGGATGGTGGTAGCACTCGCCTTTAATCCCAGCACTTGAGAGGCAGAGGCAGGCGGATTTCTGAGTTTGAGGCCAGCCTGGTCTACAAAGTGAGTTCCAGGACTGCCAGGGCTACACAGAGAAACCCTGTCTTGAAAAAACCCAAATAAATAAATAAATAAATAAATAAGAATCTGCTGCATGCCAAGTAACAGGACAGCAGTTGGACTTAGTACTCATTATCTATCTTTTTAGTTAATATCATAGAAGCTAGACAAGCCATAGGCTAACATAAAAGGTTACAGGTTAACACATCCATGTCTAACTGAAAGGCATGAGGGGATCTGACAGATCACCGGAGCATAAGAACCACTAAGGCTTTTTGTCTCTGCAGTGGGACAGAGGGACAGGCTAAGCAGGATGCTGACTGATTGCTGTGAGAAGAACCAAAGCCCATCTCCCAGTGGGATCCATTTACAAACTGCTAAGGTCTGGGGTTATTTGTTACAGCCTCACACACTGTCCCATCCTGACCTTTAATTTAACCCCAACAACTAAGGTCAAATGAGGTCAGAACCAGCAAAGCACAGGAAAGCACTCAGACTTGTGTGAGTGAGACGTGGCTAGTCTACAATTCCAGTTTCTTCTCACGGAAGCACTAGTGATTGTAGGACCAAGTCGTTTCTGAGCCTGAGGCTGCTGGTCATTCCTCACAGAAGCACCAAATTTTGATGGAAGGGGAGGATGGAATACTTTGTACCCATATGGGAACCCCTTGGAAAAAGGAGAAACATGAGGAAAAAGTTCTGGAAGCCAATGACGCATTACCGACCTTCTGGACTGCCGTGGTCAGGTCCAGGCACAGTTGGATGATTTTGTTCTTTGTCACAGAGAGATCTGTGATCCCTGTGAATGGAGCCCTGGGAAGGAACAAGAACTCTCTTTAATGAGTGGATGGAGATAAGAACCCCTGAGAGTCCCACCCCAACACTGGCATGCATGGCTACACTGCAGGCTGCCTTAGGTTATCTTCCATCATGCTACTTCCTCTGAACACCAGAAATCTGACCCCGAGGACCAGCTCTTACAGCAAAGGGCCATGCAAATTGCCAAGGGGTTAAGCAACCAATAGTACTATCCAGTTGTGTCACCTACGAACCACAACAATAACCATCATGGCAAGCTATTCTGAAAGATCCCGCAGTAACTAACCGCTGTCTAACTGTACTTAAAGCCTGCTCAAGAGGAATGGTTTGGCACCTGTAAATTTAGCCAACTTCCTGTGGCTGGTGAGGCCACGGAATTCAGAGGAGAACCCACAACTGCAGTTTCCTAAGCCAGTGTAATGTCTAACTGCGTTCTAAATCTTGTGTCCTTAAAGTCACAGATACGTGTCTCTCTCACCCCTCATCAAATATGTTTCCTTTACAGTAGACTGAGATTACAGGAAAAAACAACTACAGAGAACAACTTGCCCTGGGGTACCTGCCCCCGGTAAAACATTTACAACATGACACCCTCAGCCTGTCAAGGCTCAGGGATAACAGTGGAAGAGGACACAAGGTGAGGCAGTATGGAGGGGGAGGTGGATCCGGAGGAACTGCGGGGGAGGAGTGGGAGTGGATATGAACAAGATACATTGTATGAAAGACTCAAAGAATTAATAAAAGCACTCTGTTAAAACAAACAAACCAGGAAGGTGAATGGAAGAAGACAAGACCCAGAACTGAAGTGAGCCAAGCCAGGCCCACTAACGGCTTCCTTCCTTCATGCCATTCAGATGCCAGTGCTAATGCTTAACACCTCAGCAAAACAACCTCTAGCACAGTTTCGCTGCCTCTACCCTTGGGTCTATTTGTTGCTGACCTACAAAGTAACATTCAAAGGCACTCTAAGATCTACTTCTGGGGCTGGAGACTTGGCTCAGAGGTTAAGAGCACTGACTGTTCTTCCGGAGGTACTAAGTTCAATTCCCAGCAACCACATGGTGCCCTTCAACCATCTGTAATGGGATCTGATGCCTTCTTCTGGTGTCTGAAGACAACGACAGTGTACTCATATGCATAAAATAAATATCTTTTAAAAAATAAAAATAAAAAAATCTACCTCTGACCCCTGACCTCCAGAGAGAGGGAGACCCAGGGACAATGGGCTTCTCTTCCTGAGGCATACTTGAGGCTGCTGAGCGTCCTAGGCCCATCATGTGCCCCAGGCTGGATTGTCCCACACCTTACCGGTCCAGCCAAGCCAGCAGGGCCTTGGCAGCACCAATGAGCTCCACCACAGAAGTCAGGAACTCATTGGGGGGCTTACGGGATGTATTCCCATCATAGGCTGGACTCTTCCGACGGCTACTTATGTAGTTCTGCAAGTTGTGGGAAGAGGCCCTCAGTTTCAGAACCAAGTTCTTCATATTATCAGTTTCAAGGCCATAATTCTGCAGGAAATAAATCCAAGAGAGAAAAGTTCACAACTACCAACAATGTCTAAACTCCCAGAATGACTCAGGGGACTAAGTAAGTAGCTGCAGTAAGTCACCCAACTCCCACACAATCCTGCCCACCCCACCCAGCCTGCCCACATGCTGGCTGTAGTCTTTACTCCCTCAGCCGCCTCCTTACCGTGAACTGCTCTTCAGATAGATCAAGGCAAGGCAAGTTCATCCCTATCTCTCGGGCCTGGGCATACGACCCCCTTGGGCCAGGACTCCTGACCAGTTAGTCCAGAGCAGACACTGGCTAACTGATTTGTGGTAGGGTTGCTCTTGTGAGGAAAGCTCTCATGTACAGCAAGATGCTAGCAACTGCATGCATGTATACACACACACACACACACACACACACACACACACACGCACGCGCACACGCAGGCTTGTGCACACACAAGCACATATCAGATATCAGAAGCGCACTCCCCAGATGTGACAACTAACAATGTCTTCTGAATATGTCATTGCATGTGTTCCCTGAGATTAGTATAGTGCCTTATGGCTACTCTCCAGCTTGTTACTTATTGTGCCCCATATGGACCGCAGGCCAGGCCAGGCCAGGGCTCTCTGTGTGGCCGTCACACAGCACCACAGGTGATGAAGAGATAGATTCCAACAGAAAGGACTGAGAAACAGCAACACTGTCAGTTCACCCACAACTTACACTACTTTCTGACTTATGTTCAGTTTACATGAGTGCCTGCTTTAGAACCATCGATTTCTGGAACTCAAGGCGGGAGCTGGACGCAGGAGCGGATCAGAAGCCTTAGAGGGAGGCTGCTGCTTATTGGCTTGTTCCTCATGGCTTGCTCAGCCTGCTCTCTCAGAGCATGCAGGACACCAGCCCAGGGGTGGTCCCCCCCCCCCCCACACACACAATAAGCTGAGCCCTCCAGATGAATCATCAACCAAGGAAATGCACCACAGGCTTTGCCCCACAGGTCAATCTGGAAGGGATATTTTCTCAATAGAGGCTCCCTGTTCCCAAATGACTCTATTTAGTATCAAACTGACACAAAGCTAGCCAGCACTCTGAGTGTCCCTTATCTTACATTTAGATTCTAGATGGTTTCAGATTTTGAAATATCTGCATGCATGTGACACATCTTGTGGATGAGTGTAAAATTATTCATTTTTATTTCTATATAGGAAGGCAATCATGTATTGTATTGCTAGAGTGTCTAGGCATTGTGACCTTAAAGAAGATGAGTGAACAATCCTCACTTCCCATCTTGTGCTGACATTTCAAATGTTTCACAGATCTCCTATCATCATACAGAGGACGTTTCACCTGCATTATTACTTAACTGCTGAAGAAACTCAGGCCCGAGAATGGTGTGTCACTAGACTACACAGGTGACCAAAGATACGGCTGGGATTCCAACCTCTGCCTCAGCATACCAAGTACTTCCACTTCCCAATACCCAGCCCAAGGGAAAGCCAAGACATAGGATGGACAGCAGACAAGAGTAAGACAAACAGACCAGGTATGTGGGTGCACACACTTCACCTAGCAACTAGGAAGCTGAGGCAGGAGCATAGATAGTTTGAAGCCAAGCAGGACTGTATGCTGTGTCTCAAAATCCAAAGAAACAAAAGAATGAGGAAGAACTGGCAGACCTAGTACAAACTAGCCAAAGATTCATGGGCATTATATATTCATGAGACCTAGCTGCTCTGGATCATCAGGACATGTCTGAGCTACCCTCAGCCACCTCGGCGTCAGGGACAGAGAGGGAACAATTATGCACAATCTATACATCTACAGCATACATGCACAATCTATACATCTACAGCATACATGCACAATCTATACATCTACAGCATACATGCACAATCTATACATCTA
>NC_034610.1:31562518-31570320 GCF_900095145.1 Mus pahari
AGCATACATGCACAATCTATACATCTACAGCATACATGCACAATCTATACATCTATAGCATATATGCATAATCTATACATTTATAGCATGCATGCACAATAGCATACATGCACAATCTATACATCTACAGCATACATGCACAATCTATACATCTATAGCATACATGCACAATCTATACATCTATAGTATACACACACTCAGGAGTTTGCAGTAACTTTCTCTTTCACTAAGAAATGACTGGTTAATAACAACATACAGCTTTGGTTTTAGTGAAAATAACTTTAAATAGACTTTATGGGAGGTTTAAATTTATAATGCTTCTAGTTTTAAAAAAATAAATAAATAAAAAACTTTTAGGGGCTGGAGAAATGACTTGGTAGTTAGGTTAGGGTCAGTGGCTGCTCTTTAGCGGACCCGTGTTCTGTTCTCCGCACCCAAATGGCTGGTCACAGCCATCATGACTCCAGTTCCCAGGAAAACCAAGGCCCACTTCTGCCTCTGCAGGCACTGGGCACATATGCAGACAAAACATCCAAACACAGAGAAGGGAAATAAGTTTTACAGCATTAATTTTAAAAAGTTGGAGGGGCGCTGGGCGGTGGTTGCACACGCCTTTAATCCCAGCACTTGGGAGGCAGAAGCAGACAGATTTCTGAGTTCAAGGCCAGCCTGGTCTACAGAGTTAGTTCCAGGACAGCCAGGGCTATACAGAGAAACCCTGTCTCAAAAAACCAAAAATAAAAATAAAAAAAAACAACTTAAGAGGGGCAGAAGAGCTGTCTCAACAGCTTTGAAAGTTTGTATAAGTTTCAAAATATTTCCTGTAGTAACATCAATATTCTATCTAAATCTTATACTCACTTTTTCCCCCTGTCACTGGCTTTTTTTCTCTAAAGTTTAAAATAGAATATCCTTATTCAATGGAGAAGAAGAAATAAGGATAGGTTCCCATCATGGCTTTTAATGTCAAAACTTCACAATTGAATGGCTCAGGAATCTACTGGACACACATGTTTGGAAGGGAAGGCCTGTGCCCAGTGTGCCAGGGACCGCTCCCTCACTCTGTCAACTACCCAGGTGCCGACAACTATCGATAGTATTCACTAAAAAAGGAGCAATTAAACTTTAAAGGTATCATACATAGCTTTGCCTCTTCTTCTCTCCAGTGCTTCAGGCTCTGGAATCAAAGTAAACTCACTGCCTACATCTACTAAATGGTAACCCAAGAAATATGTCATTTATAGTTTTCTGTATATTATCAGCCCAAGCAAGAGCAAGTCAAATAAAAATGACCGGCAAAACTCCCCTGATGCCTAACATCTTTCCATCAGAGAGAGAAACTGTTTTGAATGATGTGTTATAGGTAAATGATGACTGATGAATGGCCGGAGGGGGAACACAATGCAGATATGCTATGGTGGTCTACACAGCCATTTCCCTGAACTGTTACCAACCTGGGATGGCATCACTCAACACTGGTACAACCCTGTTCACAACACCTCTGTCTTCCACCTTTTTAATCTTCAGGAAGCCAGAATTTCACCCACTTGGTAAAGAGCATGTGTCTCCGTGACGTTTGTCACTGACCACTGAATGTTTCCCGCCAATGCTGTCCAACAGAACTGTCGCAGTCTTGTGTTCCAATATGGCGGCCACTGGCACCTGCAGCTACTGAGTGCTTGTGATAAAGCTAGCATAACAGAGAGCTAACTTTTATTTAATTAGTTAGTCCTCACGTAAGCAGCCAGATGAGGCAAAAGCTTTCTCAAGAGAACAGAGCAGCTATGGTGTGTGTCAGTCACCCTCTGCCCCTGAAAGGGGAGGGGGGCACTTGAACTTGGGATGGTATCCCTTCTTACCCTCTAGCTACAAACGACGAGTTTGGAGACTCCTTCTCCCTGGTTTAGGTTATTCTCTATTCTATCCATTTTTATCATTGCTCTAAAACTTTCCAATGATTTCTTACCCCTACATCCTTCCTTAATCCAACTTCTGCTTACTTCCTGTCCATCCCCCCCCAAAAAAAAAAAAAAAAATCAACAGCCACTAACACTAGTTTACCTAGAAACCTCTTTAGAGCACCAGGGCCAACTACAGCTACACAGTAACTGATCTGCAAATGAATTATTCAATGCAAAACACTCTCAGGTAACCATCCAATGATCTGCATGGCAGCAGATTAAATAAACACTATGATGCTGTGTTATAACAGTATTTTATTAAAGATTATATGAAGACTGAAGATATTTAATGAAGCCATGTTAGACTCTCTCCCACCAAAAAAAAAAAAAAAAAAAAACATTCACTTGCAGACTCGGGAGGAGGGGTGCGACCCCTCATCCTCCGGCAGGGAAGTCAAGGTGTACTGCTGTTCAGGGTAGGTCACTGGCGAGACTGAGGTCAGAGCCTGGTCTACAGAGGAAATTAGTAGGAAATTGTAGGAGATACAACACAGCTTTAGGTTCTGGCCTGGGTCCAGCTTTGTTCATTTCAGTGCAACGCTTTAAGAGGAAGCAAAAAGAAAAGCCTAGCGAGACTGTCCACCGGGCCTCTGCTATTTCCCCTCCTCCTGAGACACACAACTGCTCGCAGCTGACCTATTCTCGTCTACATGCTACAAATTTCAAAGCAGTTTTCTTGTCCTCAAAGTATACCACAACCAAAAAGACAGACGCAACGGCACAGGACATTCTAGCAGAAAAGACTGCAAGGCTGTGTTTCCCGGAAAGTGTAACAGAAGTAAACTCAAGCATGTTTGGCTCTGAAGAGCAGACAGTTTAATAATAAACAGGATGCCCAGGCATATCCCCAGCCATGCAGAACACCCATGAGTGTGTGACCACATCTACAGTGACAGTTAGTGTACAGATGAGGGGAACAGACACCACATTCCCCCAGGAATCAGAAGGAGTAGCTGGGAGCAGAGCCAAGATTAGGATACAAAAATCCTGCTTCCCGGGCCAGCACGCAGACCTCTTGGCCACTGTGTCTCCCTTGTGACAGCTCATTTATCAACCACAAATAATTTCCCCATTACTCTCCTAAACAAGAGCTTCACATCTCAGAGCAGAAGACAAGGCTCTGTCCATTTTAAGAAAAAGAATACTCGCAATGCAGCACGTATTATATAATCGATGGAATGCAGGCCAGCAGTGGCAACATCCCCACACACTCATTCCCACCATTCTGGGTGATGTAATTGTATATCCCCTTGGCTCAGCTTCAGAGTATTACTAAACCAGCCTGAATGCTGGGGAGGGGGAGGGGTGCCAACCCCGACAGTTAAGTGAACAGTTTCCTAAAGTGTGGCACCATGACAAGAGACCTGAGTCCCACCCATGCCAGCCAGTTTGTAAACAAACGCCTTTATGGGTGTTTTTACACCACACCTGAATGAATTACTTAGGAACCACAGGTATAGCCATACAGGACTTGGGCAGAGTTCACACGCCTGCCCTCTACAGCGAAGCTCTGGAGCGAAGTTCACATTCCTGCCTACCTAGCTGCCAGTTCTTTGGTTGATCATGTGGAGCACAAACACCAGTTAAGTTATTTAAACAGAGTATCTGTGAAACTCGCAGTGCTTTTTATAGTCACAGAAACAGACGTGGACATATAGCATTTTTCATTTCGACCTTGAAAATGGTATCCTCATTAACAGCTGTCTCCATCATTCCGTGCTTTATAAAAGATTGAAAATAAGCCTAACACAGACACGTGGGTTTTTTGGGTTTATTTTTTGTAACAGACAACACTTTTCTGTACATGAGACAATAAACACTTTGGGTTTTGGGGGTACATGTGGTCTCTGTTAGAGAGACTCCATTCTGGCCTTGCAACACAAAGGCAGCCTCGGATAGTGAATACATCCACGACTGTGCACACTGAGTTCTAATAAGACTTTATCAACAAATGGGGGTGTGTTGCTTATGTGAGTGGGTGTAAATGTGGATAAAGGCTAAGAGGCTAGAAATATGACCAGAGAGGTGCAGGGGGAGAGTGGGGTAAACAAAAAAGATAAATGTCCCAACAAGGAGGGAAAGAGCCTGAGGGAAGAAGGGCGAGTACAGAAGACAAGGGTGGGGAAGAGAGGGAAGAGGAGAACCTACTCAAATATGCTTTGCTTAAAAAACACCATGTTATCTAATACCTTGCATGCTAATTTTTAAATTCCTTCATTCACTCAGAGGGAAAAGAAATGGCTTAGGGAAGATGGCTCAGACAGTTGATAATACTTGCCTTGTAAGCATGAGCCCTAAGATCAATGTCCAGCACACAGATAAAAGTTAGGCTCAAGGCCACAGAGTTGAATTCCAGGGGTTGGAGAGGTGGGAACAGAAGGACCCCTGGGGTTTACTAGTCAGATAATCTACTCTTAACTGGTGAGCTGGAGGCCAATGAAAGACCCTGCCTCAAAGGTGGACAGCGTGTCCAAGGGTAACGCTCTAAATTGTCCTTCATCCTCCACACAGACATACACACATGCACGTGCATTTAACATGTAAGCGAACACTCACACAAACACGTGCATGCACACAGGCACGCATACAAGTGTGCCAGACTAAGCTCACGGCTTATCAACTGCCAGCTTCCCTTCTAGAAGCTGCCTTGTCTTCTCCTCTGATGGTCGGCTGATACTTCTTTCCATCCTCCTAAGAACGTGAGGATGGGCTGAACTGCAAGAGGAAACAGGTGACCTTCTCCCGGACTAACCAGTGCACAGAGAAGGTCCACAGCCTCCAACACCAGCTCTTGGTGGCCGATCCGCGTAACCCCCAATTCCTCAAGATCCTGGTGGGAGATTTTCAGCAACTGCTCCCCGTCTATCTTCTCCCGCTCAAACTTGTGCACATACGGCTGCAGGCAGTCATCCAACCCTAGGAAAATAAACGGTGGAAAGCCCATTACTGTCACGGTGTCACAGTGCCCCAAGCATTGCCCACACTTAGCAATTGTTGGACGTGTGTCCCACCTGAAGGACCCCTTCCTGGTGAGATCTTATCTCAAATAGGTTGGACATGGGCACTGCAAACTTTCAAATGGATCCAGCGCAGCATGGCTTTCTGACAAACACTTCCCATTTCCTGACAACCAAAGGGATAAACACCAACCGCCAAGGATTTGAACCATTGATATCTGTATTAAATGCATGCTATTTGTTTGCTAAGCAACCCTTCTCTGGGGACAGCATTCCTGCCAATCAAGATATCTGTAACTGTGACTGATACACAGCCAGCCCGGCAACAATACTCCAGTGCCAGAATCGGAGACAATCAAGTGACTTAAGCGGAGCCAATCATGATCTTCCTTGATATATGATATGCAGATACGAGAAGACAGAGCCCAGTTAGAGGTCACGGGACACAGCCCTAGTAGTCGGGCAGCACTTCTTTTGGTCAGTTTTCTGAGAATAAACCCATTTGAGAAAGAAAGAGAAAATATTCTGATAGCCTTCTATCCTAAAAATCTCCCACTAAAACTGAAATGAATTCCCTGTCTGGCTTAAGCCTGTTTGTATTGCATGTCTGTCCACTGTAACTGAGAATTTTGTGATGAACAGACTTTAAGGGACAGGATACCAGTCTCAACACCAGGGATTTTTCCAGGTTAAATACTACTGTAAGTAATGTCTCATCTTAAAGCTAATAAAGCAGCTAACATGAAGAGACCCAGCAGCCTTGGGAATCTATTCCTGTGTACAGAACTCCAGGTCAACTTCTTACCATGTTTTTATGGGGAAAAATATTACTCCAAAGCAACTAATCTGTTTGACCTTAGTAAGAAGTCACCTTACTATTTCAAAAGACTCTATTTATGTAAGATGAAAAGAGACAATGAAGGACAGACATTCAATATAACTGATCAAATCCGGTGGAAAACATCCCTGAGCCCAACAGAGATGTGTGTAGATGAACACGTGTGTGCAGACACACAGACATTCTTGCAAGCACATGTCCATATCTCATTCGACCTTTTTAAAAACTGTCACGTGGATGGGTATCTCTCGAAGTTGAAAAAAGTGTACGTAAATTCCTTCATTTACTTTTGGCAATGCTCAAGCCCATGGGTCCTAAAATCTGACATGAAAAGACCACCTTTTATCTCTGCCCCACAAACTTCCACCACTCCCCTCCTGATGAGACACACAGACGAGAACAGAAGTTCTGAAACTTCTAGCAGCCGTGATGGTTTGTAGATGCTTGGCCCAGGGAGTGGTACTGTTTGGAGGTGTGGTCTTGCTTGGAGTAGGTGTGGCCTTGGAGGAAGTATATCATTGTGGGCGTGGGCTTCAAGACCCTCATCCGAACTGCCTAGAAGATAGTCTTCTGTTAGCAGTCTTCAGATGAAGACGTAGAAATCTCAGTTCCTCCTGCACCATGCCTGCCTGGATGCTGCTATGCTCCTGCCTTGATGATAATGGACTGAACCTGTAAGCCAGCCCCAATTAAATGTAGTCCTTATAAGAGTTACCTAGGTCATGATATCTATTCACAGCAGTACAACCCTAACTAAGACAGGAGGCATGAAATACAGAAAGGGGAAACGGCAAAACCCTCTACCTTCCCTGAGCAGACATCTATACAGCCCACTCCAACATCCTTGGAGTGTTGTCTGTGGCACATAAGGTAGGCAGACAGTGGACGTTAAGAACACTAGTAGGTTATGTGACAGATGCCCCACCTGGGGTCAAAAAGGCCATCCCACCATTGGCCCACCAAGTGTCTGTCATCTACCAATGGATCTACCTGTAGCAGGAAACAGTGACAAAGGATAAGACTCGGGGAGAGTCCCCTAGCTCTCTGTCTTGGCTTCCCAGATGAAGAAATTAAAGCCCCTAGTAGACCTGTAAGGTGCCACAGTCACACATGAAGGAGATGCCATGGGAATCGATTCTGCCTTTGCTTCTCCTCAGTGCAGGGCAAAGACAGAAGACTGAATTAGTCTAGGGTCTGTGGGCCATGAGTCTTGCTCTTTCATGGTCTGCCCCGTCCAGTACTTGAGGCATTGCATCACGGGATTATACAAACTCTTTCTCAGCGCCTTCCTGAATGAGTATAAAAGTCTAATCACAAAGCCGTTATTACCATCCAGCCGCAGACCCTTAGCTGTCTGTAGGTCCTTCGGATCTCAATGAACAAAAATGGGAGAAGCACAGACAAACCACCATAAAATATAGTCATCTCTAAGCCTTGTTGAGAGCAAACCTGGTACTCTCCTCTCCTCCAAGATGCTGCCTTCCCTAGCCTACTCCTAAACTTTAAAAGGATGTTTCATTAGTCATTAGTTCATGACAATTACATCACACTTAAATTTTCTTGAAACTGAACAGTGTCCAACTAAAACTCCTATACCGACGGCAACTATATTTAGAGAATCTCCCGATGAAGATGCTGGCATGCTTTCAACCCCTGTGACTGGTGTCCTTGCAAGGCAAAAAGATAAAGACACAGCTACACAGAGACAGGGGAAAAGATGACCATCAACAAGCCAGGGAGAGAGGCTTAGTCCCAGCCTTCCAGCCTTGGGAAGTGTGAAGACATTCATCCCCCCCATGGACCAGTGGGGCTGATACAGATGCTCATGCTGCCAGAAAAGATCATTACTCAAAATTCAAACACAATGCTAACAAACAGACTGGTTCACAGTACAACCCTAACTAAGGCAGGACGCATGAAACGTCATGGACAGAACCAATTCTCCTGTCAAACTTAGAACAAAGGGCCGGGAGTGTGGCCTGAATGCTACCGTGTTTGGCTAACACACACACACACACACACACACACACACACACACACACACAC
>NC_034610.1:31570340-31579219 GCF_900095145.1 Mus pahari
CCCCCCAACGCAACAGGTGCTAAAGCAAGAAGGTAATGTTTGGTGCCAGCCTCGGCTATACATTAAGTTTGAAGCCAGATGGAATACATTAAAACCTCTCTTAAAAAAAACCTTTTTAATGGAGAAACTGTATACCACGGCTACTGGGTAAACAGCACCCAGTAACATAAGAAGTGAGAAGACCAGAGTCCTGTTTGAATTTCCACAAACCACAGAGCAAACAGGGTGCAGAAGCAGAACTAGAACCCTAAGGCAGCACTCGGGGCCTAGAGAAGCCTAGAAGGGCTTTAACAAACACTCTAGAGCGCAGGTCGCAGTCGTCAGAAACTGACAACTTAAGATCCCAGAAGAGTGAGCACGGTCTTAAGGTTTCTGAGGGAGCATAAGCAGTCTGAGCTCAAGTCATCAGAAGCTTGGAGAGGCTGGATTATCGAGTGCAAGCATCGTAAGGACAGACCCTAGTGTGGGTCACATGCTTTCCTATAAGGGGACACAGACACCCAATAGCTGTCTCTTAAACAGCATGGCTGCAGAGTTGTATTATCCCAGCATACCACGGCCTACTGTTCATTTACTCTACTGTTTCAGATACAATCAGGCATTTGCAAACATCTCATTTAAACTAGTTTGCACTCCCACAGTAGCGGGGGCTCAGACAGGAGTAAAAGGATCTAACAGCTTTGAGGCCTGTCGCAAGCCATTCTGCTCTGCTCACAAGCATACCTACTGTCAATCCTGTCTTTGAGGAATTTATAAGAGATGTATGATTAAGTAAAATTCAGTTAAATACATGCCATTTGCCCAAATCGAATTAAACACACAAGGGAACGTGAAGAAAGTGAGGCAGGGGCAGGACAGGGGCTTGTCTCCAGAGAGGTGAGTGATTCAGCACTAACCCTCCTCGGAGCATAATTATAACAAAAACTAGATGCCAGTGTTATAAAGAGCTTAACACCTACTGAAACACATAATGGATAGTCTGTAAATTTTGTTAAATTGAAAATAAATGATTTATTTGAGTCTTCAGCTTTCTAAGTGTGTGAAGTTGTTGCCAAGACACAGACACTGTCAAAACACTTAGATGGTCCCCTCTAAGACAAAGTTAGTTGGGGGTCTGGTGGGGAGGAACATCTTTAACAGCCTACGTGCCCAGAGGTTGTCCTCAAATTTGGACTCTTGTAGGTAGCAAGAATAACTGGCTAATTATTCTTGAGAAGTCTTGCACTCACAGAAGAAGGACTGCTTGCTTGTTTTAGAAGGGGAGACTTGTAGATGCCTTTGAAGAGATGAAAGGCTACAGCTAGGCCCCATCCCCAACCATCTGTTGGCTAAAGTCACACATTAACGCTAGTCACAAAACAAACAAACAAACAAACAAAAAAACAAAAACAAAAAAACAAAACAAAAACAAAAAAAACACCAAAAACAACCTGGTCTCCTCCCCTGCTGTCCCCATGTTTCTAGTTCGCTCTGTTTCCTGCTTGTAGTTCAAGTGAGCTCTGGGCATTCTGTTCCAGGTTTCACTCCTGCTGTGTCCCTGCGACAGTGGACTCTCACCCTCAGGGACCGAAGGATGAATAAACTCTTCCTTCTGTAAGCTGCCTTGGCTGGAGGCTTTAGCACAGCAACATGAAAGGAACCAATATAAATGTCTTCTGATTTTAGAAACGCTTACTTCTTAAATGACACCATGCACCTGGTAGTGTAGCATTCATCTATACTACTTGTAGATACGGATTATTTCTATTTTTTTTTTGTCAGACGTGTATTATTTTTTACTTTATATATAATGATGTTTTGATTGTGTGTATGTAATGCGCACCACATGTGGGCCTGGTCACCTCAGAGGTCACAAGAGAGCATCAGGTTCCCTGGGACTAGTGTTACAGAAGGCTGTTAGCCACCACATGCATGCCAGGGTTCAAGCCCGAGTCCACTGGAAGCACCAGCTGCTAAGTCCCCGGGGACTCTCCAGCTTCTGAATGTCTACTTCTTACAGTAGTCATGTGCACAACAGTTACCTGCTTAAGGAAAAGCAAGCATGGCCCTTTCAAGAGCCAACTGCCCCTCAGCTAAGGCTCAAAAACACTCACCCTAACTCCCCTCCCCCCAGGCCACCTCTCTCTTCCTGTTTGGGTTAATTACCTTGAAACTGACACAGTACTCTAGGCTGGATTCTTAAAACCATCTTCCCTGCTGGTCTCAGTCCCAGTTCCCCACTCTCCAGGACCCATCTCTATATACTGTACCTGCTAGACACACCCCTCATCATTTGCTCGGCCTGGGAGAGAGTTCCCCAAAGTTCTCTGTCTAAAAGTCTTTGTCCCTAGCCCACACTTTAGGAGTGCAACCCAGGGGGAGGAAGGTAGGTCACTCAGGACACACCCAAGAAGGAAATATTGGATTTCTTCCAGCTGTCATGACGCGTATATTGACAGCCTCATCAACCCCAACACACGCACGCACGCACGCACGCACGCACGCACGCACTCCCATCGTGGTGAGCTGACACACCAAGGGCCTAAAAGCAACAGATCATCTGGCAAAGGAACTAAACTCCAAAACTGTGAAGCCGACAGAATGCTTTCCTCTTCCAAAGCTGATGATCTCGGGCATTCCGCTACAAGAAGAGAAAGGTAACTCAACCTCCTTCCGGCCATTCCTTCTGAACTGTCACAGCTACACTTGGCCCTTGCCTGGGTTTCTACAGGAATCTAGAAGGCGACAGGAATTACACTTAGTCCCCTCCTCTTCTTCACGACTCTATGTAATGAAGTCCCTCTGAGCAAACTCATCTCATCCTTCTCACCCCCAAGGCCATGGGAGCATGGCTCTATATATCCTCTTGCGAACTTCTCTGCAACCCCACCTTCTACCCACTCATCCGTAAGTGAGGCTGAGAGAATGCTCAAGTCTGATGAGTTCCCCCGAAAACCACCAAGGGTGTTGATCAAAGCTCAGCACACACCCTGTGGCCAGTTCCAGGGTGGGCCTGTCTCCTGAGGAATCTGTCAATGGAGTGCGGCCCTGCTTCCCTAACACCCTTCTGAGCAGCAGTCGGGCTGAGTGGGAGTACCAAGGCCCGACTGAGCCTGGGAGCCTGAACTCCTCGCTGCCTGGCCCTTTGTAGAGAAAGTCCACAGGCCTTTGCTTAAGCTTCCAGCGGCGACATGTTCACAGTGGTGACACACCAACCAGGCAGAAAAACAGACCAAGCCAGTCTATCTGAAATTAAGTGACCCAAATTATCTTCACTTCTCTTAATATGCCTGAGTGTGAATTTTTAGATTCTGAACATGTTCCAGGAGACTCCCTGTAAGTTGTTATCTGCCTGAAGTTAACTACTGAAGGGTAATTTGCACACCACCATTTGACACCATTGGCACCAATGTGCCAATATTCGATATATAGTTTGATGGGTTTTGACTGATATGTACAGTCATGGATCCATACTGCCTTCGAGACCTATGCATATCCACCTCTCTAATGAAAGTATCCCTGTGTCCATGGTTAACTCGGAATGAACCTGATTTGCCATCTAGGCTGAATGCCACATGTTATCTAAGTGAGGGTACATCCTGTCTCCTGGCACCTCACCTGTAGATCAGTAAGCATACAGTATGCCAACATCCTCACAGGATGCCAGATGTAGTTCGGCTCTAACCTATCCCCTGAGAGTCTGCTGATTTCAGCTACTCTGAAGAAAGGGCACCAGAGGCAGACATGAGGTCTAAACAGTGGGTTGGAAACTCCAAGGAATGCTTCCCAGAGACAGGTAAACTGAACAGATTATCTTTACTTCTATGGGAAAAAGAAAGAAACAACTCAAACCCTAAAGTCCAAACATCCTCAGAACTAATAAAATATCAGCCAATAAATGAACCTGTCTCTGTCTAAATCTTCTGTCTCTCAGCACTCCCATTCTCCAATATCCTCCATCTTCCGGCATCCTCTACTTCCCCACATCCTCTACCTCCCAGCATCCTTTATCTCCCAGGATCCACCATCTCCCAATACCCCCATTCTCCAATGCCCTCCTCCCTCCCAGTATCCTCTATTCATCAACTTCTTCCTCTCTCCCCAGCATCCTCTGTGTTGGTCATGGGGATAGGAGAAAGGACAGAAGTAGACATTATCTGAGATCATTTGAGAGTTCATCTAAGAAATTTATGCTTCCCTAAATGACTAAAGAGAGCCAACAAGCAAATCCGTCAACTAAAGTACCAATAGTCTAAGAGTGGATGACAATTCAGACTCCCTAGGACCTCCTGAGGTTACCTGCTGCCAGTCGGAACAAACCACCGAGTGCAACTCACTGCTTGGACTGCAGTGGGGGAGGGGAAGCAACATGAGAGTGATTTAAAGGAGGAGTGCTTCAAGCATCCAGTTATGCTCCTTGCATCTCTAGCATAGCATACTGTGCCAAAACTACAGACTATACAGATCTAAAAAAGAAGGCCAGCAAAATTGCTCAGTTTCTAACAGCACTTGCCACACATCCTGATGACCTGAGTTCAATCCCTGGAACCCATATAAAGGTGGAAGGAGAGAATCAAATCCACAAAGTTATCCTTCCACCCCAATATGAGTGAGCACGTGTGTGTGAGAGTGTGTGTGTGTGTGTATGTGTGTGTGCGCGCGCGCGCACACGCGCGCGCTGCTGGCCATCTTAGGCTGAATAAAAAGAAGCATTCACCGTCCCCCACACAGCAAGGTTAAGCTCACAGCATTGGGGACAAGCAGCCCAGCATGCTGACATAAGGGCCCCAGGAGCAAGCCTGCCACCTGGGCCTCAGCCTCACTCCTTGCTTGTTGCCAATCTTATCCAGTGGAAAGTTCCACACTATCTCCTGCCCTCAGGAACTCCATGGAAAACTGCCCCTGGATAAGCCCCTTCCAACCCAGTCATCATATCAAACTACATGGGCCAAATTCCCAGGCTGAGGGTTCAATTAACCCGCATGAATAAGGGCTTCTGTTCCCAGGGCACCTCCCCACAGGCTCTCCATGGATCCTTGTAGTGGCCCCAGGGCATGCTGCCAGGCTGCTATTATATCAGCTCACTGACAGGGAGTCATCAGAGCATCAGTCCAGAGGCAACGCTAGGGCAGGACCCTATTCTCTAGGCACCAGATCCTTGCCTGGAGTGCTCAGAGAAGAAATTAAAATGGGGGGTAGGAGGGTTAGGCAAGTGCAGAATACAAAGACCTGGTGTGCTCAGTTCTGACTTCTTAGGGTTCTATGCCAAGTCCTGCAGAAATGGTGTAATGGTGTAAGCTATAGGTCACCTGTCAATAACTGCAGCCAGAAAAGATGCAACATAGCCATTTATCACCCAGGGGAGAAGCAGGAGGCCCCTGCTGCTGCCTGACTCTGTGACTTTTTGCACGTTACTTAATCTCTGTCATTCCTGGTGTGAAAACAAGAAAGGTTTAGAGTACGTTCCTCATGGGGTTAGCTAGATGATTAAAATGTATTAAAATGCATAAAGAGGTTATGATTCTCAAAGCACTTAGAAACAGGGCCAGTTGCATTGTTAATGAATAATTTAAACATTTGGAAAATAACAGATGAGAAGAAAAAGGAAACGGAGGGAGAGGGGAAAGGTAAGAGTTTGGGGTGGGGGTGGGGGATAAGATCAAAGCAAAGGGTTCCCAGGGGCCTCGTATGTAACTCAGTTTAAGTCACAGAACTGCTGACTTAACCATACCCAGCCATTCCCTAGACTGTTGAACTGTTCGAAGCTGGTATGCCTCAGGGACACCTGAGGGTCTGAAGACAAGAAAGTGACACCCTTCATAGCTGCTGCTGCTGCTGCTGTTGCTGCTGCTGCTGCTGCAAGGTGGCAGGAGTTGGGGAGGAGGGCACTCAGGTGTGGAGGGCAGAGAACACCCCAAACCGCTGCGGTACCAGACAGACAGGTGCCATGGAGAGCAGAGCAACCCTGCAGGCCACACTGAGTTCCGCTCTGAGTTTTTACTGAGATGATTCACACGGGATCTCATACAAATCACCATGCAAAGGGGTGGCTCACTGCGTGTGTTCGTGTACTCAGTGTTATGCCACAAATTTAGACTCTCAACAACCAAGAAAATCTTGAACTTTCCACCGTCACTCCCCATTGTCCCTCCATGCCGCCTCTGGACAACTAGTCTACCTTCCGTCTCTGGATTTGCGTAGAGGCTTCACACATATACGGTTTCTATACACTTTACACACTAGACCACGGAATATTCTCTCTCTGGTGAGAGAGAGTGCTTTTGAACAGGACAAACTTTGCTCCCCAGCTCTCGCATCAGGAGGCTCACAACCACCTGTATCTCCAGTTCTAGGGGATTTGACGCCCTCTACTGGCCTCTACAGGCACTGCACTGATGTGCACATATACACAGACACAAAACTAAAAATAAAATAATTCTTTTATAAGACTGTGGGATACATCAAGTTCACTAATGCCTTCTTGACACAGCTTGAATGCCACTCCCTTGCTCCTAGCACTGCTGGCTTCCCCATGCCCTTGGGATGACGTCTGCAGCTAATAAAACTTGTGGCGATCTATCTGTTGCTGCCTGCCTCCCTGACATCCGGTCCTCTCCCCTTGTGCTCTAACCACTTTGTCAACTACCTGATCCTCTCCACCAGTTCAACTCGCCCACAATACTCATCTACCTACAAGGTCCATCCTCTAGCCTAAATTCTGATTTCACACCAGCAAGAAGAGGTCAGCTGACCATGATAAGGCTTGACACTCCCTTCCTGGAACTTGTGTGAGCTACAGTGCACTCACCAGCCCACACCTGCCTGCCTCCCTCTCTCCCTCCCTTCCTCCCTTAGACACAACCAGGTCCACTAGTGCTCCCTGTTCACCATGAGGTCTTGTGCACCTACCTGGCACTGGGGAGCACACTTTTGCAAGGACAATGAAAAGCCTAGATGAGATTGGAGAGGGGGTGGTGGGTAAAGTTGTAGGCCCCACCCATCGCTAGGTGCGTTTGTGGGGATCCCTGGTTTTTACCTCAGTTTTCCCTCATTTGCCAGCTATGTACTACACCTCTGCTGGCTCTCTGGCACAAAATTCCCACATGCTTGCTCTAACTGTGGCTTGGAAAATGCCAGCTCTCACAACCAGGGAGTCTGGGGAATAGGGTACAAATGTGTGCGTGTATAATGGCCAGTGAACAATGCCAGGTATTATCTTTGAACACGCACACGCACACTCACACTCACATACATGCACGCATGCACACACACACACATTCCACCCACTGTCTCTTACTGAACCTGGCACTCCCCAATTGGCTAGACTTGCTGTAACTCCAGGCCTCTCCCTGCTCACCCTCCACTGTATGAGCCTGGGTCTTCATGCTTGCATGTTAGACACTTTACCAAAGGAGTCATCTCCCCAGTCCTGACCAAGGTTACTAACTGAAGTATTCTACTCATTCTCTGCGGGGCCAGGGAGCCATGGGACTAGGAGGAGCAGGCCTGAAGCAAGAGTGGGAACGGGTTCCAAACCAAGGGAACCCTGAGATCTGCAGGAGTAGGATCACTCCCCCGCTGCCGTATGCCTGCATGTCTCGGTGCACATAACCCTGTACCCTCCGCCCTTGCCTCACCAGAGGAGGTCGCATAGCTGGTAGCTGGTAGCTGGGTCAAACTTAGCTTCCCCCTTGTAAGGTCGTGTCCACCAGCACCTGGGATTCCTCCTCATGCAAATGAGGTATCCCAGCACCCTGGCCCCAGCCAATGATGTGTAGCCATTGCCCTTCCCCCACATAAATTAAACTAGTTCTCCTAAGCTGCTCCCAGGTGTGTGTTCTTTGTCCTCTATCTCACTGAAAACCAGCCCGGCTAAGCTTCCCTTCCTCCAGTTTATTTATGGCTCCAGGGGCATCAGCAGCACTAAGGGTGAGAGCTGAGCTCACTGGAAACAACACATGGCTTTTCAAACCTCAAAGCCCACCCCCAAATTACATACTTCTGCCAGCAAGAACGTACTTCCTAAACCTACCCAAACAGTGTCACCAATTAGGGGCCAAGTTTTCAGGTGCAAGAATATAGGTGACACATCATTCGAACCACCACACCAGAGCAAGGAAGTGACAGCATTTGTGTGCAGTGAACCTGTGAGGAACATAAGTTCATACAGACCCAGTGAGAGCAAACACTTATATCATTACATACCCCTGAGCTCTGTGATCAATGTAAAAGACCATCTGTGCATAAAGCAGTTGATTTACAGACAGCCAGGTTGTGTGTTACTCAGACAGGACTAAGCCTTAGTAGAGATGCACAGCCATTACCTTCCCAGCGAAAAACTCTCAGAGATCACATCTCTCCTCTGGCCTTCCCCCAAAGCTACAGCAGGACACAGAAAGAAAGACCACATCTAAGACGCTTTTTGTGTTTCACAAGAGAAGAACACCTGGCCCATGGAAACATCCACTGGGCACAAAGCCTGTATATGCCCTAAGTGCACACAGCCTGCATCCCTCAGGTGTGCACACAGTCTGCATCCCATACCAGAAAGGAAGCAAACCCCTGACCCAGGAAGAGGCCCTCTGGGAGCCAGTTCATATGTGTGGGCCTCTGAGTGCTCTGAGCTTGTCTGCAACCTCAGTCTCCATTGGTCCAATTGAGCAAATGCTTACCTAAGTTAAATCCTTTTATCTATGATGCAAAACGGGACAGACCCAGACATCTCACCAAAGACTGTGGTCAGTCTTTCTCTGATAGAACATACAAAAGAAAATCAGGTGTAGTGGTACACACCTTTAAGCCTAACATTTGGAAGGCAGAGGCAAGCAGAGCTCTGAGTTTGAGGACAGCCTGGTCTATACAGTGAGTTCCAGGACAGCCAGGACTACACGGAGGAGGAG
>NC_034610.1:31579314-31584632 GCF_900095145.1 Mus pahari
GAGAAGAAGAAGAAGAAGAAGAAGAAGAAGAAGAAGAAGAAGAAGAAGAAGAAGAAGAAGAAGAAGAAGAAGAAGAAGAAGAAGAAGAAGAAGAAGAAACAAAGAAGAAAGAAAACCCAAAAGAATAAAGCAGAATCATCAACACACAAGAATCACATTTACAGGGTAGCAATTCAATATCACCTTCCACCTGACAGACACTACATACACATACATGAACATATATACCTTCGAATCCTAAAGCCCCCAGGGCTGCAGACAACAATTGCTTCCCTTTAGAGATGAAGAACTGAGGCACCAGAGGATAGGAAATACACAGTAGACTACACACACACACACACACACACACACACCTGCACAGCCAGGGCTCACAGCTGGAGGCTGATGCTTTCCAGGTCAGATGTCACCCTCTGACCCCCAATACAGATCGTTTACAGGCATCCCTGCCAATGCTATGAAAAAGACAGTTTTATGCAGCAGGAAATGGCACACATCATTTAAGCAGACCCAGCTTAGTGTCCTTGTGAGCCACTGGGAGTCTTAACAGACAAAGTACACAGAAATGGCTCTCCTACCATGTGGGTTAGAGAACACACTTTGAGCTGAGAGACATTCTTTGTTTTTGTTTTTGTTTTAATTTTTCGAGACAGGGTTTCTCTGTATAGCTCTGGCTGTCCTGGAACTCACTTTGTAGGCCAGGCTGGCCTCGAACTCAGAAATCCGACTGCCTTTGCCTCCCAAGTGCTGGGATTAAAGGCGTGCGCCACCGAACCTGTCAGCCACAAAGTAGATGCCCAAAGTTTCTCTAGGATGCTCCATATTGAGGAGGCAGACTCAATACTGTTTCAGAGTAGAATTCCTTCTCAGTCCTTTTACTTGTGAACTCTAAGAGGCCCTCCAGAGCAGTGCATATCCGGGAGGGAAGGGAGGGACAGCCTACATAAATGGTCTGTTTCTAGGGTTTAAAACTATTGGAAGAATTCTCAACCCTCTCCCAGCTGTTCCCAAACTTCTGCACTTAAAAAGGAGGGTTAGCTTTTGGGGGAATCAAATAAATATATTACAGGCAGAATACTTGACAGTCTCCATATGCCATTACCAACTCAGATCAAAACAAAGGCAGGGAGGTGTGGCTACAAGCAAGAGGGAGTGATAAGTGGCTGTCAACATAGATCAGGGACTCTGCATACAGATCAGGGGCTATTTGTGTATACAAGCCTATGTGTGTATACACATCAGGGGCTAAGTGTGTATACAGATCAAGGGCTATGTGTGTACACGGATCAGGGTCTATGTGTGTGCACACCGCCTAAGGTGGCAGAGGACAGACACTGGACTGTGTGGCCATCAAGTGGCTCCTGCTCTCCAGCTCATGTTCTGACTTGTGCCTCACTGTACACAAAGGAAGCATCTGGCCCAGAGAAACAGCAGCATAGGCCCCATATTAGAGAGTCTGGAAGTACTAATAACCTTGGGTCCTCAGGACCACGGTCTGGGACTGTGTTTGGGGCTCAGAAAGTCAAGAGAGAATGAGGAAGATCGGATGAGCTACTCTCCGGTGAGAAAGAGCCTGCAGTGAAGGGAGCAGGGAGGAAAAAGCAAAAACATGGGAGGTGGCAAAGAAGAGAAGATTTGGAGATAACGGCTATCCTGTTTCCAGGGAGAGCCCCAGAAGACCTTGAGCATCATCCTCGAAACCAGTCCTTAGGCACAACAAACAGCTACAGAAGGCTTCCCCAGGGACCTCCTGTCCCTTCCTCCCTCTGCTTGGAGAATGCACAGATAATGTGACTTTAATCATCTCCGTTCCTTCCTGTTTAGGAGAGGCATGGCTCTTCCCACAGAACAAAAGCTTTCTGGGAGGGACAGACATTTCCCTCCACACAGGAGATTCCCTCTGAGTCAGCCCAAACTGATACCACCAGCAGCAGAGGGAAGGCCTCCTTCCTATGACCAGCCACCAGCTAGCTGGGCCCAGATACTTACCATTAAAATACAATTCACATATCTTAAGATATGTCTTTTTAATGTGTGTAGCTTAGTGGTTGTCAGTACATTCAGAGTTGTACAGCCAACCCCACTGTTTAAGGTGAAAGCATTTCCATCGCCCTTCTCCAAAGACACTCAATCAGTGTTAGCTGTCACTCCTCAGTCCCCCTTCACCATGAATCTTGGTCATCACTAACTCGAATTCCACTCCTAGAGATTTACCTGTTCTGAACTTACATATACATGGAGCTGTAAGATGATCCCCAGAACCACAAAACCCAAAAATGTAAACAAACATAATGAACAGAATCAACACTGTAAGCTATACTTCTGTAGCTGGATTTTTTACAAAGCATGCTCTCAAAGTTTATCCATGCTACATTATGTATGGATACTTTCGTGCTTTTCATGACTGACCAATATTCCACTGTATAAAGATACTACATCTTTTTAATCCATTCATCCAATGGACATCTAATTGGACAGTTTCTATATTTTAGATCCTATAAATAATCTTGCTATGAATATTTGTGTTCAGGTTTTTATGCAAAAAAAAGTAATTCTTTTATTGAGACATATGGTAACTATGGTAATGATACATTCAATTTTTTAAAAAACTGCCGCAGTTTCTAAAAAGCTGTTTTAATTTATTTCCCTATCAGAGATTTTTGTTTTTCTGTCAGAGATTTATAAAGGTTCCCAATTCTCCAATTCTTCACCAACCTCAGCAATTACTGTTTCATTATAGCTACAGGAAGCAGTACCATAACCATGCTACCAGATTTTAGCACACAAACAAAACCAAATATTAAAGGACAGAGAAAATACAGAGAGAACCAAAGCGATGCTTCTGATGGCCTCTTCTGACCTCCGCAGGCGCAGGCACTCACACATGCACATAGCCACACACAGACACAAGAGACACAGAATTAAAAATAATGAAAAATAAGTCTCTTTTAAAATGTACCCATTTTAATGCCATTTTATAAACTTTAAGTCATGACTATAAATCGGTATAACTTGCCATAAGACATAAACATTGTGGAAAGAAACAAGACAGGCAGAAGTAACTGTCTCAGGACTTCCCTGTGTAAAACTTACAAGTGAAGAAAGTAACAACAGTTTGACTGTTCTTCCTTTGGGCTCAGACCAGACAGGCAGGCTGTAACACTGTAACTGAGGCAGTCCTGTGCAGCCACACACCTGCTCTTCCTGTCACCTGTCTCATACTTTAGAAACCCCTGCCTTAGCCTCCCCACTCACCCACCAGCGGATGCGCTGCACAGCGGCCACCACCAGTGCTGGTGTGTATACACGGACACATCTCTGTGCTGCTCTGGGTTAAGGAAGCCTTGTGTACTTGGCTTGGGGGGGGGGGGGGGATCCCTGTCAGTGATAACCAGCTTCACTCAGAAATTTTCCAATACACTTATCTGCCCATGCTCCAGCTGCAAGCACCTGGCTCTTCCGGTTTCAACAAAAACAACTTCAAGAACAAATACACATCATATGAATTACAGCAAAGAGCACCTGCCCTGGGATGGCAAGCCCAGACAGCGTTATCCTCAAGGTGACAACTGCCTGGATAGGTTTGACTGACAGAACTGGCCCCAAGTGCAATTTTCAAAACACACATAGTGCCTTGACTAGCTGCACTTTACGTGAAATGTAGTAACTCTCCATTAGCCCAACACATATATTATTTACACATAAGTCAGATTTTTTAAAAAACACAGCCCATAATAGCACATTTGGTTACATGGATATTTCAAGGCTAATTATTATCTGTCACCAGCCAAGCTCAATAAAGTGCTGAACAGAAAAGACTATGTGAACAGAGAAGGAATGACTACTAAATGGTAAGTTCCCACTGCCTCTGTGCCTGGGCCTTCCCAGTTAGCCTTCAGACCTCAGTTCAACCCCTTCCACACCGCATACTCCTCCCTTCTTGTGGGTCTTCACAGAACAGCTCATTATGGAAGGTAATGTTTGGGTGGCCCCTGTGGGCTACGGCTGCACATACACCACAGCTTATAAGGACAAGAACCAAAGGTGTTTGGCTCACAACCATTCCCCCAACAGAGATGGTAGTTAAACACTGGGTGGGCTCTGTTTGTGAAGTACCTGAGTTCAAATGTCTTAGGTTTTGCTGGGCATTGTGTAAGACTTGGCGGGTGCTGTGACTTGAATAAGCTGGTTGTAATGTGGCTGCTGGCCTAGTCAGTGCTGGGAGGCAGGGCTCTAGGAGGGGATTAGGCCTTTAGAAGGGATAATGCCGTTCTCATGGGACTGGATTAGTTACCAGGAGAGCATGGCATTAGACATGGAGGGTACCTTGGTTTGCTCCCTTCAACACACCCAGTGGACCTTGTTTTTCTGCCCCCATTTGATGAGAGTTTAGGACTTTCCCAGACATGATCACCCAACTGTAGCTTTCCAGACTCCAGAGGCAGGGCTGGGGAGGTGGCTCGGTGGGTAAGCCCATCTGCTAAGCAAGAACAAGAATCTGAGTGTTAAATCCTCAGCACCCATGTAGGAAGCCACACAAAGCCACACACACACCTATAAGCCAACAGTGTGGGGGAGAAGACAAGAGGATTCCCTGGGACTCACTGACTGCCAGCCCCCCCCCCAGGGTCACTTCGACACCTGTATCATGGAAACTGGCATACCAGGACCCCTAAATTCTTTCTCTGGCCTCTGTTAAGAACACATGGGTGCACACACACACACTTACATAAGGAAAAAGAAAAGAAATTACACACACTAGAGCACTCTCCTGAAGACACAGCAGCAGACAAGAAGCAGCAGTCATGTTTGAGACTACAAATGGTACCTCCAAACAGCAAGGAAGCACAGTAGTGTGATTCTACAACCTTCTAGAATTTCCCAATAACTGACGGAGAAGCTTGGAGCTTGTCACGGTTTGAATGTGAAATGTCCCCCACATGCCTGTAATGCTTGAACACTTGCTTCCCTGGGACATTTCAGAACCTTTCAGAGGTAGAGCCTGGCCAAGGGAAATGGGCCACTAGGAGTGAGCTCTGGAGATGAAAGCCCAGCTCTTGCTCCCCTGCATCCTCTTCCTCTCCCTCACCTGTCCTCATTCCTGTTTCACAGATGTGAGAAGCTAAGGCTCTCAACCCCCAAGCTCCTGCCACCACTGAGCCACCATGCCTCCCCACCATGATTATGCAAGTGCTCCCATCCATCCATCCATCCATCCTTCCTTCCTTCTTTCCTTCCTTCCTCCCTCCCTCCCTTCCTCCCTCCCTCCCTCCCTTCTTTCCTTACCCCTCTCCCCTCTCCTCCCCTTTCTCCTCCTTCTT
>NC_034610.1:31584683-31606026 GCF_900095145.1 Mus pahari
CCCCATCCTCCCTCCCTCCCTTCCTCCCTCCCTCCTTTCCTTCCTTTCTTCCTTTCACCTCCAACCTGAGAGGGATCAGCGTGATCAGGTCCAGACGAAAGAGATGCAGTTAGCATGTGTCAGGATGACACAGACCACATGAGTGGAGACCAGCCACTGTTCCCTGGCCCATTTTCGTGCCTCATTTTCCTCCTCCAAATGATGGCTGCGTTGATACTGCTTCATCTCACAGTGCTATTATAAATGAAATGGCTTACAGTAATGACTGAAGACATTCTAGCACAGAACAAACATATGAAAGCATGGTGCTTGAAGCTTAATGGCGCGCGCACATTGTGTGTGTGTGTGTGTGTGTCTGGGTGTGTGTGTGTGTCTGGGTGTGTGTGTGTGTTAAACAGGAAAGATGTGTCCAAAAAGGAAGAGCAGAGCTGAAGAGTTTGTGAGGGGTGTAGATTATGACAGGAGCAGCTCAGTGACCTGTATGTGGAAGCAGATGAGCTGAGTGGGGTCAGCGATCTCACAAGAGTGAGGGAAGGTGAGAAGACAAGATCATCAACAAAACGGTGAAACAGATCAAATAGGACACCAAGAATTCGGACCAGGTTCAAAGTCTACACCAGACAGACAACAGTGCGGTGAAGGAAGTGAGAAAGTGAAGGAAGTGAGAAGCGTGGGAGGAGAGTGAGGTGATGCATTATCTCCGGCTGTGGTTGCAGTGGCTATCAGTGAGCCAGAGGGCGAGCCAGAGAGTGGGCGAGGCCTCAGGGAGGGCTGGCCTCTGCTGACTGAGCACACAGTGTACTTATAAAATAAAATGAAGCACAAGTCTGGCCATTGTTCCTAGAAGCCAAGAGATGGGTCCCACTGTCTCCCTTCACTCGTGGGGAAACTGATTCAACCAAGAGGGACTAAGAAAACTGCTGATAATGACATAGTCAGAAAGTGGCAGAACTGGTCTGAAAGGCCAGGTTCACGCAACCCCAGAACCACTGCCTCCCCCGGGAGGCTCAGAGCCAGTAGCCTGACTTGCAGGGACCGTGTCTGGGTTTCACCACAGTCTCTACTGGGGACCACATCATCTCTTACCAAGCAATGGTGCTCAGCACATCATAGCCATTGATAGCCTCTGCCATCTGGAAAGTTCCCAAGCTCCCTCCCCCAATTCTCCTGACCAGCAGAATCAGGGGTAGAATTGGGAAGGTCACCTGTTATAGTTTTTATACCTCAATACAAACTAGTCACTTGGGAAGAGGGAACCTCAATTTAGAGTTACCTCCAACCGATTGGCCTTTGAGCATGTCTGTAGGGCATTTTCCTGATGACTAATTGATTTAGGAGGGTCTAGCCCACTGTGGGCAGTAGACTTCCCAGGCAGGTAGGTCTGGGGTTACATAAGAAAAGTAGTTAAATGAAGCAGAAGGAGCAAGCTAGTAGGCCTCATTCCTTTGTGGGGTCTGCTCCAGTCTCCAGGTTTCTGACTTGGCTTCCCTGAGTGATGGACTGTCACTTATGTTGAAAGCAACCTTTTGCTCCCCAAGTTTGTTTTGGTCATGGTTTCACCACAGTAACAGAAACTAGAACAGCACCCACCATAGGAAAGTGCTAAGCAGGCCGGGCCCTGCACCCGCACTCTCTACACCTCATGCATGTCACCTTACAAGCCCATCTCTAACAAATGTCAGCCTTGAAAGTACAGGACACTCATTCAGCAGCACAGTGTCCCTGTGGCTGAGCAACTGGGCGCCAAGTCTGTATTCATTCCCCATGACCAACTTCCTCCGGATGCCAACTTTACTTTTTGGAAAGAAACGATTTCTTCATGCCATTGGCTGTACCTTACACAAGACGGATGTCCAACAAATAATCGCTACTAAAGATAACAGGAATAAAAATAAATTCTGATCAGAGATACTTCTCCAGTACCCTCCACCCTATCCACACTGGACCCTGGAGGTGAGCAAAGAAACTTCTAGACTCCTGGTCAGAAAGCTTAGCAAAGCCCACTGCACTTCTAGAAGCAATACTGTTAGAAGTGTCCCTTTCCCCCAATCTGGATAATCCATTTTTATAACCCTGAACAGCATGGTGTGAGTGTTTCAACGAGCGCTTCATCTGCACACACAGTAAAGAGCATCCACAGGCCTTCGCACACGCCTTCCCAGAAACCTTTGCGAGGCTGCCTGACTTTTCCTTCAGAAAGCAAAGATATCTTCTGCCAGCAAAAGGAAGTAGAATGGGATGGAGACGACCATCAGTCACCTTAAAAATTTAAGGATGGTGACTTCACAATCATGACATTCCGAGGTCGCTCAGCAAGTCAGGCACACAGGTCTCACACAGGTCTCAACAGGCCCCGCCACTAGCAGAATGCCTGCCACAGCACTGACAAGGTTTCATTCTTTCATAAGCAGGGAACGGAGAGATCATTAACCCATGAGTTGTCTGAATGCCTGCCAGGAGCACAAAAATAAAAGAAATGCCTTAGAAAGATTTCCGCCCAAAATCAGAGGGAAAAATAACAATGGATGATCAGTCTTAATATTATGAGGGTCTGGTATCAGAAAATTCACATATATGAGACATGAAGGGGACATTCCATCCCACCAAGTCTGGCAGGAGAACTGCAAACTACTCCCTTTATCTGCCATACCTACGCAAACAACACAGCCACAAGCCAACGGAGGGTCAGCTTGACACCAAAGTAAAAATCCGATTTTACATGAATCACCCCACTTTACTTAGAAAAATCCATTGCATTTCAAAGAACACCCACCCTTAAAACTTCCCCATCACTAATCAATCAAAGTAAGCACGGCTGTATGAACAACACGACTCCTACTGAAGTATCCTGGTTCACCACCGCTGACATTAAACACAAACAATTTTAAATTCCTCTACACTGTACAGCTACAAGATATCTTCACTGGTAGAACAGTGATATCAGCTACTGACAATTCACCAGCGTCATGGAGCTTGCGACCATCAAAATGCACAGGACTTGTGAGTAAAATGGCCCCTTCCCCTCAATATGCACAGACCTAGTGTCCCAAGGAAAGACCAGTTCTCTCTGTATTTCCATGTCTTCCTAGTACCCCAATATGGCAGTGTGGATCCCCCAATTTCTTTTCAGTAGTTCGAAGGATGAGTGTTGGGAGTTGGTTCTAATGCTTTTAATTAATCTGGCCCCCCCCAAATCAGGAATCTGTTATCCAAATGCTGAAGGTCTTTGTCCCCAATTGGGTTTTGATCCATCAATAAAGAGCCAATGGCCAATGGCTGGGCAAGTAGACTGAGGTGGGATCTTTAGATTTGCGCAGGCTAGGAGCTAGAAGAGAGGAAGGAGAGAGAGATCGCCATGAGAGAGATCGCCATGGCTCGGAGGGAGACAGACCAGATTTAGAGCTGCAGAAGAAAATTCATCCAAAATGTAGGTAGAAGGAGAAAGCAGCCCTACAGTAGGGGCTGCCCAGCATGTAAGAAGGCAGCAAGGATAAAACAGATTTAAAAGGTGCTGATTCAAGAGTACTGGAGGGAAATACATGCTAGCCCAGTAGAGGCTTAGAACTGCTCAGCCTTTGAGCTAGTCCAGGCATATTAAAATTAACTGGTGTGTGTGTGTGTGTGTGTGTGTGTGTGTGTGTGTGTGTGTGTGTGGTGTCTTTCATTCTCAAAACCAGATAGCTCCTGGGCAGCACACAAATGTGACCTGTAGGGAACACAAAGCTGTTAAAAAATTACCACTACAGATGAGGTTCAAATTCCTCTAACAGTCAACAGCAGACACTGAAAAGGATAACTCGAGACCAGCTCTGCTCTCATGGGACTGCCACACTCTCAGTTTCCTCCTATAACAGGATGAAACTGCACTGAACAAGTCACGGGCTTCAAAAAGCTGGCCTGAGTGAGAACAAACTCCTCCCTGAAACACAGCTCTGCCATCCTACATACCAGCTTTCTCCCAGAATACCTTCCTGCTTGCCCTTAAAACGAACCCCACCGCTGTACTGCGGAGCTGTCTGTTCTGGTGCACCCTGAGAACTCTCTCAACCCATAGTTCCCCAAGGCTTCTCTTCTCAAGACCCCTTCTTCACATCCCAACATCTACCCCACCCCAGCAGCCTCAGGCCCTGCCCTCTGCCATCCTGGATTGGCATCATGCACTTGTCAGTCTGATTCCCTCATAAAGTGAGTGGTTTGGGGGTTGCCACCATGGCAAACATCTAGGTCCATGGTACGAGGTAGGATGGTGGGAGCTCACCTCATGAATGCATGAAACACTTGCTTTCTTTTCTTATAAAGCCAGCACCAGAGCTGAAAAAAAAGAGTTCAGTGAAGGGCTACTTGCCTGGAATGCACAAGGCCCTAGGTTCAATCATCAAAACTACAAACAAGGACACATACACACACACACACACACACACACACACGCAAATCTGCACACACAAATAGTTAAGTCTACACAGAAAAGAAAATCTGCCTGCAAACAAAACCCAAGTTTCCAAACAGTCTTTTATAGAAAACTTCTACAAAAATAGCTCACTCTTTGTTCTTGTAGAAGTTGGGTGTTGTAAGTCATTTGGGTTTTTTTTCCCCTATAAATGATCTTGACACCTAGCCATGCATCGTGGTGCACGAGGAGGCTATAACTGTGCAGTTGGAAAACAATTCTGCTCGGGAGGAAGAACTCCATCTGCCAAGACACAGGAAGGCTGGCCGAACGGGA
Organism: Mus pahari; assembly: GCF_900095145.1. NCBI lineage: Eukaryota > Metazoa > Chordata > Mammalia > Rodentia > Muridae > Mus > Mus pahari. The sequence goes on from NC_034610.1 coordinate 31,589,407, forward strand.
ATGTCGCACGGACACCGGCAGAGCAGCTTCCCTTCACAGCAACAGCCTGTGATCAGTTGCCAAACTCAACTCTTAAATCCTGTAGGTTAAAACTTTCTTTTTCAAGAGAGCACACTGTTTTTACAACAGGAGCGGGGTCTGAGAGGTGGCTCGGCAGTTACACTTACGGCTCTTCCAGGGATCCTGCTTGGGTCCCCAGCACCTACATCAGGCCGCCGAGAGCTGCCTGGAACTCCCTCTGCCTTCTGTACCTACATGCAGGTGGTGCACATAAAACGCACACATACCCACAAAAGCAAATACATAAAGCAGCCGAGGAGAGGAATGCGCACTTTTTCTCTTCTCCGTAGCCTCTCACCACTCAGCTACCCTTTCCCCAGCCCTGCACGCTCCAAACAGATGGGCAACTGGAAACACCCACACCACAGGACATAAAACACAAGGCTCCCAAGAAAGGTGACAAGAGTTAATTTTTTTTTTTTTCTCAGTTCAGGCAATTCTGCTGTTACCCCAGCTTCTGTGTTCTCTGTGCTGGGCAAATGAACCGTAGAAAAGGAGGGCTCACATTTCCGTGGGAGGTCCTGGGTTCGGTTCCCAGTGAGGTTATAACTTCTGGAATGTTAGCCTGACCTCAGGAGACAGCCTGGGTCATACTGCCAGCTGTCCCTCCTCAAGCCCCAACTGGAGCCCCAAAAGTAGGGCCCATTAAAAATAACAAGTGGGGAGCTCAGCTGCTCAATCTAGCATGGAAGAAAGAGGGGCAACCGTTTCCCTATTCCACATAAACACAGACCAGCCAGGAATGCATGAGTCACCCGGGGCTGACAATGATTAGTGCTGAGCTCCCTGCTACAGTTAAGGACAAGAGCATGCAACACGAACCTAAAACTATGGACGTCCTACCCAGGAAGCATTTCTGTTTCCAATGCACCACTTCAAGATAGATTCTTTTAAAATATTAATAATAAATTGTGCTTTCACATGCAATTTTTTCTTCGCTGCTATTAGATAAGCACCTGGAAGAGACTTTCCAATTAAAAACTTGTGCCAGAGTACCGTAAGATTTCACACTTGCAATTTACTGTAACCATGTTGTTGGCTCCGAGCTCTGCAGACACCCCACCGTGGGAGGGATTAATACTGAGACTGGACATACAGATTCTGGGTTTACTAAACTGCAGGGGTTCTGGTTGAACATAGGGGGGAACATAAAGAAACGGAAGAGTGGACTAAAGGGAAGCACACTTTCCCTCTCTGTTGGTGATCAACAACCAAAAGTGATCCATGGGAAATGGAGTTGAGAACTGAGCACCAGGTATGTGGTGCTAGGTCATCCCGTTCCATGGCATGCATGCGTGCATGAATGAATAAATGAATGAATGAACGTACAAACGAACAAATAAATAAAACTAAGGGCCAGTCTGAAGTAGAGCAAGTAGAGGCTAATGGATGCTGGACACTCATTCCCCATGGTGTGTCCCCATCTCCATCCTACTGGTATGGAAACAAGGCTCACAGGCAAGCTACCAATAAGGGCTAGAAGACAGATTCCAGATAAGAGTTGTTCAATCTGCCCCGGGCTGGCTCTGCCTTCTCCCTGCAGCAGATGCCACAGTTTTGATAGTGAATGTCCTACCAAATATCATATATTAAAATCACATACTCCAGTTTAGCACTGCTGCAAGATGGTGGATCCTTTAAGAGGTAGAGCCTAGCAGGAGTTGGTTGGGTCATAGTGGTCATGACCTTGGAAAAGAGTCTGAGACTCCAAGCTCCTGCCTCACTCAAGCATTAGAGGTTCTACCATGTTAACCTGACCCACTACCACCATAATGATGCTTCCTGGTAAGTTTATCACTACAGCCCCAAAGCAACGGGCCAACCAAGTATGGGCTGGAAAATCTAAAACTTTAAATCCCAGTAAACCTTTCCCCCTTTTAACATTATTTACCTCAAGCATTTTGTTATAGTTATAGAAAACTGAGTAACTCAGCAGGAATGGCTACACTGTGTCCAGGATATACCTGGACTCCTCAAAGCTGAAAGAAGACAGGTAATGAAGAGACAGAGTTACCTTTCCAGCTTGTTCTCTGTGCAATCAAACTAACCAATGCTTAAGGGATGGATGTAGAATTTCAACCTGTACCTTTAGAAGAAATCACTGTGGAATCACATGCCCCGCCCAGTGTCAGAGTTAACTTACTGAGCTATGATAACACATTTCCTTGAAAGCCAGAAAACAGTCAACTCTGTATGGAGCCATCATTGTCAGTGACTATAAACAGTTTATAAGTCACATGGCCAAGAACTCTGAAGAATTCTTGAACTCGCTTGACAGCAACAGGTCTAGTGAAATATCCAGGTAACTCATCACAAGTCTCTCTCTTTTGACTTAGGAGCACTCACCCCTAAAGCGGATGTCTCCATCAATCCCTCCCCAGCACCCAAGGCACAGGGATCTATGTGTAAGGAGTCAGAAAGATTTTAAGAGCCAGAGGTGCATGACTCCAAGGAAATAGTATCTTTCAGACACAACAGGACATAGAAACTCTTAGGAACTAAGGCAGCACAAACAATGCCTGTATGAGTTCAAACCAGAGCAAATCCCAGCTCTGAGAAGGGAAGGTGGACACCAGCTCCCACCCTTCTCCAGGAAGCTATTCCAAATTGTTATCTGCTGGGAAAGAGAAACCCAGTGGAGCATCAGACTTACCAACCATGCTCCAGGCAGGCCTATGCCTAGAAGGAGTTGGCCAACAGCAAACAGGCTACATGTTTGGTTTGGTTGGGTTTGGGTGGGCTTTTTGTTTCTTTTTTGTTTTGTTTGATTTTTTTTTTTAATCTTGTTTTTGGTTTTGTTTGTTTTCTTTTGATTTGAGAACAGGAAGTTGGGTGGGTAGAGAGATAGGGAGGATCTGGGAGGAGTTGAGGGAGGGGAAAACATGATATATATCCTGTGGGGGCACAATATTCAGGGAAGAAGAAAAACAAGTCTTTCTTCCTTGAGGAATTTCCCTCTTTATGGAACCAACTGCACTGTGAAACAGGAGAAGCCTGTTTCTATAAGAGCAGAGAAAGCCAGGACACTAGGCATGGTTACCAAATCTTCATAATGACATCATCTTCATAATGACATCACCTTTATAATGACATCACCCTTACACCATGGTTTTATGCATGTCTGTGTTTTGCTATTCTGAAAAGAAACAAGGCCACAGGTCCTGTGTACCCCCAGAGCATGGAAGGAAAAGAAGGACGGCAGGTGGCTTGCAGACTGTAAAGCTGAGAAGGCACGGAGCCTCTCTGTCTCAGCGACAAGGACCAGGGTCATGACAGCATTCCAACAGCAACTGCTACTCTAGGGACACTTGCCATTACACGTCAGGGTGTAGCCAGAAATGTCAAGTTCAGGTCCGCTGGCGCTTGGCAAACTCAAGTACACAGGCAGTTTTAACAATTTGTCATCAGATATTTCCCACGACGTCTTAGCCCCTGACAGTGATGATATAATGCTCAGTCCTGTTTCCTGCTCCCATCCTTGGTCCCACTTCTCAGCAACAAAACAGAAAAGAGTTACCTTGCTCTCCCTCTCTCCCCACTGTGTGTGTGCGCATGTGTATGTTTGTGTGCGTCTGTGTCTGTGTATATACATGTGTGTATTGTGTGTGTGACTGTATGTATGTATATGTGGCTGTATATGTGTACATGTGTCTGTATGTGTCTGTGTGTATACATGTGTGTCTGTCTGTATGTTTCTGTTGTATATCTGTGTGTGTATCTTTGTGTATATGTGCCTGTTGTGTGTATCTGTGTGTTTATGTGTCTGTGTGTGTCTGTGTATGTCATGTATGTGAATGTGTCTGTATATATGCATGTCTGTTCGTGTGTGAATGTATCTGTTGTATACAAGCATGTCTGTGTGTGTCTGTTTGTGTGTATATATCTGTATATCTGTGTGTGCACATGTCCATGTCTGTGTACATGAGATCAAATTTTGATGTCATGTGTCTTCCTTTCCATTTTCCACTTGATTTTTTGAGACAGTCTGTCACTGAACCTGGAGCTAACCAACAGGCTCAACTGACTTGACACCAGGCCCCAGGGATACCAATGTCTCTCCCTCACTAGTGCTGGTTTTACAAGAATCTGCTGCCATGCCCAGCATTGTGTGTAGGTGCTGGATCAGACTTAAATCCTGCTAGACGAGCACTTCATCACTGAGCCATCCCCAAACCCCTTGAGCAATCTCCCTTTAAGGAGTTGTATGAAGCAGTCTTGGGGAGAACAATTCCCTACATTCCCTCAAGCCACCTCTCACATAATAACCTGGCATACAAATCAGTGGACGTTTTGGGCAGAACTGGCATGAGGCACAATCTCTTGCAGAAGGTCTGTTCCCCCTTGTCAAACTGACCCAAGAGTCTCTGCCAAGTGCCAGCCAGCCTGCCATAAAACATCGAGTCCCCTGTGCGCATGAGGTGGGTCCCACCTGCTACAAAGAGGCATCTAGATCTCCATACAAGACATCCAAATTATGGATAAAGTTAATTAGATACTCTAAAATGATTTAGGTTCACCTAAATATGGTGACGGGAAGAGCTTTAAGACAGAGCGCAGCATAAAAGTACCCCAGGGTCAGATTCAAGCTACATATCAATCTGTTTCTACAAAGGACAACAGTGATACATGGGTGAGTGTGAGCAGGAACAGGGATGTCTGGGCAGCCTGGAGAAGAAGCTGGCACCTGTTCTGAGATAGGTGGGAGCTTATTCTTGTTCTGAGATTAGCAGGGAGGGAAGGAGGCTGTCTTTTCCAGCCTATCTGCAGCTATGTTGTTTTTACAAGAAAGCACCCGTGGGTATTCAAGATGGCTTAGCAGGCAGAAGCCCATGTTGCCATACCTGGGGACTTGAACTCAATTCCTAGGACCCACATGGTGGAAGCAGATAACTGTGTCCTGAGAACATGTCAGGTGACTTCCACATGCATGCAAAGGCGCGCGCGCACACACACACACACGTTTTTTGTTGTTTTTTTTTTTCTTTTTTTTTTTAAAGAAAGCACTTCTGATCATTTGATAAGTAGGAATAAAGTCTACAGTCAACTGAAGAACAAAGTCAGGGAGGGGCCAATGCCTGAAAACAAATCACATTCCACAGCTCCCAACCCGTTTAATCAGAGTCCTTCCAGTGGATGTTGAGCGCTCAGTGAGGCTGCACCTCTACGCCCTTGGCAGCTGTTTCCTATCCTTCATCCTGTTTCCTCCACGGCCATGGAAATTTCAAGGTGGTTCTGTCTGCTCCCAGAAGCTAAGTATGCAAGGCTGCATCCACACCTTTAACCGCCCAGGCATCTTGGCTGAAGGACAGGAAGTCCCTCCCTCCCTCCCTGCTTCTGTGGGAAGGACTTCACAGGGGTTGGGGCCAAGGGACAGAGAGCAACTAGCACAGTTGGGGAATGGAGAATGACCCAGTGAGAAAATACTTTGAACATGGCGGGGGGGGGGGTCTAGAACATTTGCTTCTAATCTCAGGCCCACCGCTCCATCTTGTCATGTAACCCCTAGGGTCACTGTCCCTTTGTACTGTAAAATGCAACAATGTATTCATTCTTAAGGACAGTGTTTGGGGTGGATGATCTAAGGCATTCATCACTTCTCAAAATCATAGTGGTTGGGGGATGACAGAGCTGGACTTCCAGCCACAGAAAGAGTATCCTTTCTTATATTTCCCAGTCAAGAAAACCCCAGTTTTCCTAACAGGTAGGTTGACTTTTTTAAGTCAGAGACTTAAAAAGACTTCAATCCTAGCACTGCCTGATACCAATGTGCCTTCACTAACTGGACCCTCTTTGTCCTCCATGTCTCAAATCTAAGTATGATCTCACTCACATACATGCATACATATCACACACACACACACACACACAGAGCGAGAAAAGTGGTGGTGGGGGGGAGAGATGGCTTATAGATGTTTCCCATTCTATAAGAAATCACAGCTGAAGTCCTGCTCTGGAGGCCACCACTTCAATCAAAGATGCCTTACAGAACATCTTTGTCAGCTGTGGACAGGCAAACAGGGGGACTACGTTTAAGCTCTTCACGTAACCTCACGCTTCCCAGAGTAAACCCCAAGCCCAGGCGCTGTGTCTTGCAAGCTTGGGTTATTTCTGACAGTTCAGTACTCACTCACTCTTACACTCACCTAGCCCAGCAACTCTCCCCTTTCCGGAGGCTGGAGCCTCTGACAGCAGGAGGGATCGCTGGTAAGAACAAGGCAACTCCTTTTGGCATAAACAGTCCTTTGAAAAGCTGGCAAGGCTCTATGACTCGGGAAGGGAGGGATGTGACTCTGGTAAGTGAGGTACAGTGGCCACCGCCATTCTCTGCAGGCAGCCATTCCCACAGGGCTTATAGGCACTGCTCTTAAGAAATGACTTGTTGGCTGGCTTCCTTACTTGAGCTTGGCAAGGGTGAACATCTTCCATGTGGGGTTGCTCTTCCAGGGCCATTACTCAGCACTGTGCACACTACACAGTTGACACACCCAAACGCCACTGTCACACAATGGACACACCCAAATGCTGCTGTCACAAGCACCGGTTATCAAGAGCCTTGGTGAAGCAGGAAGTGAGTGAGTCTTGGGTACTGATTCTGATAAAACCAGAAAGATGGCCTTGCAGGGCACCTGAAGTGGCTACCTCCCCTCTGCTCCCGAGGGTGTGTGTTACCAACCAAGAGAAGCAGCTGTCAAGTCTCAGGACATTCATGGAAGAACTGAGGGGAGGCATTTAAGAAACTGACCGTTTCTCCTCCACCTTGAGGACGCTAAGAGGTAGGCGGCTTGGCCTCCCTTCTCAGTGGCTCAGCACACAGCAGGAAGCCAATATGACCTGATATTCTCTCTCCCATTGCTCTCTGAGATGTAACTTACTATCCATGAAGGGTAGGGTATCCTTGTTCATTGTGAAACCAATGCTGTCCGGTTGAAAAAGGTGAGTTGTCTCTGCCAGGACGGAAGTGCAGCACACTGAGGCTCCCTTTTAGTAGCTCACTCACTGGACACTCAGCACAAGCCACCGTGACGGCATGACTCCAACTTAAAGACCATAAGCACTGTGTGGCGTGAGTGGCGTGGCACATACAGATGGGGACAGTAAGGGCAAGAATATGGGGACAGTGAGTAAGGACAAGAATGTCTGCCGCTACTCTGCCAGGTTGGCACACCTGGCACATAACCATTGTGCAATACTGCAGCAGCCACAGAGAAGGCGGGGTGGGGGGGGGAGGTAAGAAACAGGAGGAAGACTGAGGAGAGGGAAGGAGACAGACGGGCAGGGAGACATGGATGAATTAGGTAATGTATTTTCTCTCCAGAATATACTTTAACTACGCCTCTACAGCAGGTAATTAACCACAGTCCTCCGATGTCTCCTACACCCCAGCAACAGTGACAAACACTACCTGTACACAATTCCCACTCTTCCTCTGAGACTTCCAGGGCTAACCTTAGGCTGCAACCCGAGCAAGCCAGGTTTTCACCTGGCAGGCCTTGAGTTGACTGATCATCTGAGACCATCCTCAACCATCTCAAGATCCAAAGGCAAGACTATCGACATTGGAGGTGAAAGTGAATCTCAACTAGACAATAAAACCAACAACAACAAAATCAAGTTAATCAAGTAGAATATGGGTGTGCCTAGCTGAGTGTCCCCCTGCCATGCTGAGCCACTCTATAACTCTGGGAGTCTGTGAGGAAATAGAATGGAGGCCCACATAAGGTAATCTGTTGTTACAAGGAAATTAAGAGAGGCTTATTGGCTTCTAAAACATTGTAGTTACACAGTTACCACCGGGAATGATCATTATCTACAGAGCCACAAAACCTTCTAAGGAGCTCAGGTGGCAGTCAGATCATTAGGAAAGTTTGCTTCCCACCTCCTACCACTTCCACAAATCCCTTGCTACAGCACCTTCCCATGTCCCCCTGAGTCCCTAAGGCTGCCTAGGGGTATGTCTATGTCTCCCTCCTTTATAATGATGCTTAGAAAATGTTCCTTTCTTCTTTGATTCACAGGACCATAATTTTCAGAGACAGAATTTTCAGGGCAGAACCAAGTATTACCTATTATCAAGTTAATTTTAAAATACCAATATGCAGCATCCCCCTCAATCCCAAACTCATCTCGTGTGTGTGTGTGTGTGTGTGTGTTGTTAGGAACCCAACAACACACACTTGATAGACAATTACAAGAATTTTACTTTTTTTGATGAAGGATAAATAAAAAAAAAAAATAAAAATAAAAACCCCTCAGTTCGAACATGAACTAACAGATACAAAAAGCACTTACAGCACAGAATCCTCTGTTGCGGAAATAAACAGGTAAAATATATTAAACTAGCACTTAAAGCTCCTCCAAGGGTGGTCAGAAATCAAGTTGGGGGAAGAATGGGCAGGAGCAAAAATCAGGGAACTGTTTTTTAAACACAGTAATTGCTAAAAACTAAAAATCTACTCTGTGAAATTGTTTGAAAACCACATTCCACTGAGTGACAACTCCGGGCTGTTGAGAATGGATGTTTTCCCAGAGCTGAGTATGTGCTTAACCCTGGGAGAAAAATCAACCATGCCGGAAAGCAGGACAGTGAGAGCCAGGCAGCCACACCCCTCAGAGGTGACACCCAAGCTGTCTTTATATACCCAGCTATAATCAGGATCTGATAGTTTGAGGTGTAAACTGTGTCCTAAGGAGCCCAGAAACTCTGAATGGCCACCCACGTGGCTGAGGGATCGCAAGTGGGTGACTCATCCGAGCTAGGGTCTAAGATGGTCCCAGCCGATACTCTCTATCCCCGGGTTTGGGTTAAAGTCCTCGCCCGACATATGTAGTTTTGTAAGCATGAAGACTAGGCCAAAGTACATGAAGGGCAAAGGGAGGAGGGAGGGGGTGCTGGACCTTACTGCTCGTCTCAGGGCCTTGCACCTTACCCCTTTTCACTTTTAGAGCATATAAAATCCAAGGCTCTAGCTGATCCCATTGAAGTGCAGTCTCAGAACATGCAATGCCTACATTCTTAACTCGAAACCATTATTAACCATTAGCCTGAGACCTACAGCTGATCATAGATGATAATAAACCCCTCAGTTCGAACATGAACTAACAGATACAAAAAGCACCCTGGACTCTGGGTGTGCCCAGGCATGTACCACACAGTATGGAGTTAGTGGGGGTTCCCCTCTTACCCCAGCTGGGCATACTCCCCTCTGTACCCCACTCCCCTCTGCATCCAGCTGGCTCCCCTATGCCCCAGCCCCTGACAACCCCACCCCTATCTTTCCAGTCAGTCTTTCATGGGTCCTTCTTTTAAACAAAGACCTCTTTTGTGTGTGTCTTTACAGTTAAAGTCAGGATCAGTTTTACATTTCACGAATCAAAGGAAATAAATATCACAGGGTCACGTTCCTCCTTCACAGAGCCCTCAGGTGGTAGTTCCCTAAGACTCAGACTGACAAGTTCTATTATACACACACACACACACACACACACACATACACACACACACACATGTATATAAATGTGTGTGTATATACATATATATATACACACATGCTACATAAAAACAAACCAAGGCTTGTCTGATGGAACTATGAATCAAAGAACAACTTACAAGGGTTAAAAATACAACTAAAAATATTTATATAATGTGGTACATAAACACAATGGGGTACTACTCAGCAATTAAAAACAATGAATTTATGAAATCTGTAGGCAAATGGATCTGGAGTATATCACCCTGAGTGAGGTAAGCCAGTCACAAAAGAACACACATGATATGCACTCACTGATAAGCAGATATTAGCCCAGAAACTTAGAATACCCAAGATACAACTTGCAAAACACATGAAACCCAAGAAGAGGGAAGACCAACAAGTGGATACTTCACTCCTTCTTAGAATAGGGAACAAAATACCCATGGAAGGAGTTACAGAAACAAAGTTCGGAGCTGAGACAGAAGAAAGGACCATCCAGAGACTGCCCTACCCAGGGATCCTTCCCATAAACATCCACCAAACCCAGACTCCATTGCAAACACCAGCAAGATTTTGCTGACAGGACCCTGATATAGCTGTCTCTTGTGAGGCTATGCCAGTGCCTGGCAAATACAGAAGTGGATGCTCACAGTCATCTATTGGATGGAACACAGGGCCTCCAATGGAGGAGCTAGAGAAAGTACCCAAGGAACTAAAGGGGTCTGCAACCCTATAGGAGCAACAACAATATGAACTTACCAGTAACCCCTAGAACTATGTATCTAGTTGCATATGTAGCAGAGGATGGTCTAGTTGGCCATCAGTGGTAGGAGAGGCCCTGGTCTTGTGAAGATTATATGGTCCAGTACAGGGGAATGCCAGGGCCAGGGAGTGGGAGTGGGTGGGTTGGGGAGCAGGGTGGGGGAAGGTTATAGGGGACTTTCAGTATAGTATTTGAAATGTAAATGAAGAAAATATCTAATAAAAAATAAAATAAAATATTGTATTGTTAATTATAAGTAAAAAATAAAATATTTATATGTATGCATGTGAGTCTATAATATAGCTATGCATCATGTGTGCAGTGTGTACACATACACTTCCTTCACAAAAGAAGAACACCAGAGGGCACAAAGACTTCCTGGCTCCAGCCTCTCAGTGATACACAAAGGACCCTAGTGATCTAGTACGCTCCTCTCCTGGCTCTCCAGCCTCCTTTTCCCACTCTGCACCCCACCACAGAACCAGCACAATGTCACACTGTCTCTCCTAGTTTTCTGCCAAGAAGATTCATTCCCCTCCAGTAAGCCTTGCTGCCTCTTGCTCATCCAAGGGTCTTGACTTGGATGTCTTTTCCTACAGGAGAGGTCTCCCTGAAGCACCTGCTCACACCTGAGTTAGACCCCACTCTACCCCCACTCCTCCAGGATGCCTAAGGGCCTGAATACTTGTGGGCCTGCCCTGGCTCCACACTGCCTGATTGAAAGTATCAAAAAGGAATAGGGGCCCTTGTTGTCCACTGCACCTGGACAGGAGCATTCCCAGTGACAGGTGCTCAATAAATACTGCACGACCATATTCAGAGTTGATTGGCTCTCTCTAGTTGCACCAATTTTCCTCTTACAGTGTTTCTGCCCATGGGCTGAAAACATTACTTATACATGATCTCATAGTGTTCTGGATGCACCAGATAAATCATAGAGACACCAAGGGCAGTCAACAGCAACGAGGATTCCCTGCAAGGTTTTGCATCTGACATTAACAAGCCTAGCCTGCTTAACGGAGTAAGCAACAGGGCAACACACAAGCAAGGTGGACAACCAGCTCTTCTCATTCTAAATCCTCAGATTTAGAACAACGTGGGGAGGCAGAACAGCTGGAGAAAGTGGAGAAAGATTGTCTCCTCTAATAGGTACTTGTCCAGAATCACTTGCTAAATTAAAGGCTTCAGAAGAGCCTGTGGCGTGCACCGTGCAGGGAGGGCACCCTCCCACTCCCACTGTACCAGCTATCTCATAACCAAACAATAACCTGTTACAGAGGTGAGACTCCTTCAGAGCTCTGTTTATCTGGGAAGGGGCTTTTGTTTCTGTTTGGCTTGTTTTTTATTTTCTTTGTTTTGTTTTTAGACAGGGTCTCTCTCCACACAGCCCTGGCTGTTAGGGACCTCGTGGATCAGCCAGAAGTATGCAGCGCACATTGGTTCAGTCCAATTCCATTTGTATTTAAATATAATGAGATAACTGTGGCCACCAACACACCTACTACTCTATCAAGTTCATCACGCCCAGAGGCAGGTACATTACCATCCCAAAGGCAGCTTTTCAGTCCTGCTTTCCAAGGACCACCCCCCCTCCTTTATGCTTGCCTTTAGGGTGATTCAAAGGCTGCTCCTCTGCCTCCTCCATCCTGGGAACACGGTGCTGTTCGCTCACTGTTTACCACCTCTCAGATTTCCTTTGTGACTGCTATTTCGCGTGTGTGTGTGTGTGTGTGTGTGTGTGTGTGTGTGTGTACACACGCACGTGCTATCCCAATCGCACACACTCGAAGCAAACGTCCAAGTTGGAAACGGTGCATGCATGTGTGCACATGCACGAGGTCAGTGGACAACCTTGCATATCATCTTCAGGAATACCATCAATCACACGATCTCTCACTGATTCACCCACCTCTACCTCCCCAGCACTGGGACTGCAAGTGCTCACCACCACACCACACCTACTTCTATAAGACTCTGGGACCAAACTTGGGTCTTGACGCTCACTGTGCAGCTACCTCCAGCCCTTCATCTCCACTTGTAAGAGAAATCTGAAAGGCCCCAGGCCTGCACCAGTGTGTCCCTTCTCCCCCTACCCCTCCCTGTCCCTTCTCCCCCACCTATCCCTGTCCCTTCACCCCCACCCCTCCCCTGTCCCTTCTCCCACTACCCTTCCCTGTCCCTTCTCCCCCACCTATCCCTGTCCCTTCACCCCCACCCCTCCCCTGTCCCTTCTCCCCCACCCCTCCCCTGATCCTTCTCTGCTTCTTACTACCTCACTAGGAGAAGTCATCCAGCCTTAAGCGCCAGCTTCCTCTCTAGCACACACGCCTCCACTAATCCAGACCCATGAATCCACCCTCCGGCTTCACACACAGGGTAAAAGGCATCACAAGTTCAAAACCCAGAATGTTCCTGAGCCTATCTCGCCCTCTCGTCTACCTCTCTGCAGCTGGCAGAGAGAACTCGTTAGTCAGAACATTTTAGGGATCTCTTCTCATACCCATACTCTAGCCCTTCAGGAAATCCTACTGGCTTTTCAGGATATGCAAAGCACAGGCTCCCCTCTGGGTGGCCAGAACTACCACCTGGCCCAAGAGTCTTCTTTCGCGGATAAAGTGTGTGAAGTGAGGCTAACTCCACATCCCACCGCTTAAACCATGAACCTTGAATCACGAGGTGGCTTCACAACCCTCCAATGGCTCCCCAAAACACTAGTAAAGCCAAAGTCTATTTTATGGTCTCTTAGGTACCTCACTATCTCCCATCCCAGCTCCGCCCACCCTCCTCTCACTCTCTGCTGTGGCCTCAGCTTGCGGGCCACACCCCGACTAAGGGCACTGGTACTTGCTCTCTCTTCTACCTGTAGGTCACAGCGCTCGCTGAGATCTGTCCCTGGTCAGCCTGGCTAAAACTACATCCCCTCCTGCTCCTGATACTTCTCTATGTCCTTCCATACAGGATATATCACCTCTCTCTGCAATCAATTATCCCAATCAGCAGTCTGCCCCCCGCTAGACCATCAGCTCTAGAAAGAAAGAAGTTGTAGCCTTGTGTTCTCTGCTGTAGCCTGGGCTCTTAGGACAGTCCCTGGCACACCCACACATAGTCCTTCAGTAAATCCTACTGGTTTTTCAGGATATGCAAAATACAAACTCCTCTAAGGGCGGCCAGAGCAACGTGGTCTGAGTCTTCTTTCATGTGATTATGGATATAGTGTGCAAACTGAGGCTAACTGTTAGCATTCTGTCTAGCTTTGGCCAGTTCAGCTGCCTGCGGAGGCTCTGGGGACAGGAGAGCCGGTTCTCTGAGCTTTCTACCTCCTTGGGGTTGTAGTGCAAGTATTATGCTTGCCAGAGGGGCTACCTCACTAACCAATGGACAAGACTCCTTGATCCTTCCAAAAGGCATGGTTTATCCATGAGCTCCGCATTTATGCCCTGTTTAGCCCTGTCTCGGGATCTGAATGTCCTGTGGCCAACAACTGAGGATGCACCTAGGGGAACAATCTGGGGTGTCTCGCTCCTGTGTACCGCATCACTTCAGTCTGAGGACCCGAATCCCTGCTAACAGCCTCTGTCTTAACACATCTCAAGTGCCAAACAGCATGAGATCTGCATTCGTTAAAACATGAGACAATTAGAGCCCTGCAGAGAGAGGAAGAACTCTGTCATCCTAAAGGGGAGAATCCAGCAAGACTGTGCATCATACAGAATGCACCGCCTCTGAGGTGGGGGCCTACGGGGGAGGGGAGGGGGCTCACCCTCCAGAACTTAACTTTGGTGAGTGTGAGCACAAATGGGTGTGTGTGTAAGGTACAGGCCAACCTCAGGTGTCACTCTTCAGCTGTTTGGTTGGTTGTATTTTTCTTTTTATTTTGAGATAAGGTCTCTTAGCTGGGATCCAGGGCTCACGAATCCTGCTAGACTGGCTGGCCAGTAAGCCTTCAGACTGTCTGGCCCTGCCTCCTCGGCTCTTGGACAAGAAGCAGACCTCACCACGCCCAGCTTTTTATTTGAGATGAGGATCTGAACTGAGGTCCTCATGTTTATGAGGTAAACTTTACTGACTGACCAATCCCCACTAGGCCCCCTAACACAGTGGTTCTCAACCTTCCTAATGATACAGCCTCTCAATACAATTCCATGCATCGTGATGACCCCCAACTATAAAATTATTCCCATTGCTACTTCATAACTGTAATTTTTGCTACTGTTGTAAATCATAATGAAAATACCTGTGTTTGACAATGGTCTTAGGGGGCCCCTTGTGAAAGGGTCATTTGGCCCAGACCTTTTTAATGATATCACCATGCTGGGTTACAAAACCTTGACTTCAAAGTCACCCTACAGAGGTTTCACAGTATTCCGCTGGGGTGTGGCCTCTCCTCAATTCTGCCCTCTCGAAGGGGACTCTACTATTCACAACTGGTCTCTCAGCCTCCACCCACATCTCCCTTCTAAGGCCTACTCACTTTCATAGCCCTGTCCCCACATCTTCCCCAACCTCCCTGTTACTTCCTCATTATCCCATGATCTAAGAGAAAATGTCATCAACAGCAGTGGACCACAAATGGTTCAAAAACCATGTGCTCCACCTACAGAGAGCTTCCATTAGCATTATATCACGGAGCGTGTAGGCTCCCTGGAGACAGGTTTCAGTTCAATTACAATCCTGCTCCTATGCATATGTGCACGGAGATAGATAATATGGATGCAATCTGTATTCACACATATACTTAAGTCTGTGCATCATCTATACACTTACAGATGAATCTGGAAAGTTAAAACGACCCGTAATCTGTTGAGAGTAGTCTCTTACGTTTTTATCATGGAGGAGTGGTACTCCAATTTTTTTAAAGTCCTGGGATCAGTATTTCCTGGTTCTGTTTGACAATTTAGAGCACTGTGAGAATTAAAAGGAACTTTAAGACAATTGGTGATTTAATAATCCAATAACAACCCCACTAAGCTGCCCTCAAACTTAGAAACATAATACAATTTAAATGTCACCTGAAATTTCACAATGCAAACAGAAACAGCTCTTGCTGGGGGCCATAATGGTCCAGCCAGGTCTCTGTAGGTGAACTGAGCCAAAAGAACCCAAGGCCTGTATTCTCATTGAGCAACAGCTACCCAGATGTCTTCTGGGACCACCCAGGCAAGGGTGACCCACCTTATCAATACTGGCATGCGACTGTGTGCTGCAATCTTAGAAGTAATGGAAAAGAGGTAAACTATGATGAACTGCAGGCTAAAAAGGAGGCACTTAGCTCAAGAATTACTATGTAGGAAGCCAGTTTACTCAAAAAAACAAAACAAAAAGCAAAAAAGAACCTACAGTTTTCTTAACATTGGGAAATACCAACCACAAACAGATTTCCAGCTTTTTTTTTTTTTAAACAACACAAAACAGAAATCCAAAGTCTTGGGAAGTTCAGGTCCATAATTAACAGAAACCGAAGGATGTGAGTGTGTGTGTGTGTGTGTGTGTGTGTGTGTGTGTGTGTGTGTGTGTGTGTTTGCTACAGTCTCCACCATGCCATGCTCTCTTAAGACCCCAGCTCCAGTTCTAACATTGCACCTCACCCTACAGTATCTGAGTTTGAGACTCTTGGTCCAAAGCTCATGATCCAGTCTCCAGAGCTCACTTCTGTGTGACCCTCTTGACTCTAACTGATCTGAGTCTATATACTGAGGCAAAAAAGCTTCTTGGGCCAGGCATGGTAGCACGAATCCCAGTGCTCAGAGAGATAGAAGCAGAAAGATCAAGGGCTCAGCAGCAGCCCGACCTATACATATCACTGAGCCCTTTCTCCAACGGGGGCTGGAGCTGTGCCTCAGAGGCAGCCTACTAAGTGTACAGTGCACAAGGTTCTGGCTTCTATCCAAAAAAAAAAAAAAAAAACTAAATAAGAAAATGACTTAAATGTTATATTACACATCTATAATTCTATCTAGAAGAAGGAAGCAACAGGCCAATACAATAGCCCCATGTCCTAGGTTTCCCCAATGGAGCAACACAGAGAATCATAACTGTTAGTTAGCATTCTATCTAAACTCCACCCCACAGTTACCTAGCAACAGCCAGGTAGGCCTGACCCACTATAAATGGGGCTGCTTGCCCCTCCCCCCTCTCTTGCTTTCCTCCCTCTCTTGCTCTCTCTTGCTCCCCCTCCCCCCATTCTCTTCCCCCCCATGTAGTCATGGCCAGCCTCTACTTCTCCTCTCCCTCTCTCCCTTTCTCTCTCTCCCTTTCTCTCTCTCTCTCCCTCCCTCTTTCATTCTCTCTCCCTCCCTCTCTCCCTCCCTCTCTCATTCTCTCTCTCTC
>NC_034610.1:31606155-31643036 GCF_900095145.1 Mus pahari
GTCTAGCCCCTCGGGGGGGGGGGATGCCTCAGCATGAGCCTGCTGAGACATCCCCTTCCCCCACACCTCACCACACCCCCATAGAACATATTCTTTCTGTCTTTATCTTTTTATCAATACATCAATAACCAATAGATGCACACTGTTCATGGGACAGAGATGCCAGCTGGGCATCCATTGAGACAAAGCCTTAACTGCCCCCTGCACACCCACAGAAAAAGCACTTAGGATCTGGGGCCCAGTGACCCACATACTTAAGCATGTCAAAACCATCCCCCCTAGAATCTCCTTGCTAGCCACTCATCACGCGTCAACCTAAAGCCACCTGTCAGCAGGAAGTAGGCAGAGGGTCTGACCAGTGTCCTTTATTCCTGTTTGGTCCCTCTGAAAAGGGACAGACTAAAATGTTTCTGGACTTACAGCCTGCACCAGAATCACCTGATGATGCTGAGTTTCGGGGCCTGACATACAACACACCCATGTCCTCAGGTGATGCTGATGCTCTGAGCAAGGCTTTTGGGGGGGGGGGGATGTTAGGTAACTGGGAGGCTGCACTGGTACCTGGCTAGGAAACGGTTTCTTCAAATGCTCACTCAGAAGACAATGGGGAGGGGGAGGGGGAAGGGAGAGTGGATGCTGGATTGGAGGAAGGGACTGGGAGGAATATCTGCAGGCACCAGGCATGGTTTCTTGTTCCAAGAACCCAGACCAAATAAACGAGAATAAAGATACAAACAGGGCTGGAGAGATGGCTCAGCGGTTAAGAGGGCCGACTGCTCTTCTGAAGGTCGTGAGTTCGGATCCCAGCAACCACATGATGGCTCACAACCATCCATTATGAGATTTCATGCCCTCTTCTGGAGTGTCTGAAGACAGCTACAGTGTACTTACATATAATAAATAAATAAATCTTTTTAAAAAAAGATACAAACAAGAATAAAAAAACGTTTTTCTCTACAGAGAGGTCTGTCTTTACTGGTTGCCTTTGTATAAAGTGCTTCAAGCCGGTTGGGTGCGCACAGTTCAAGCCTCATTATGCCCTCTGTGGTTAGGCATCTCACTAGTGGAGAAGAGGTATGTTCTTGATGCTCATTTTTAACCGTTTTAAGTTTCAGGGAAGACAGAGACCTTCAAAAATGCTGCTCACATATGCGTCATCTGTTCACAGCCAGTGACAGGCTCCTGTCGGAATCCATGTTAAGATGGTGCTGACAGCTCCAACAAGCGCTTGGGAGTCAGGCCCTCCCACCCATGTTGGAGCCCCTCACCCCAGGCTACACTCCCACAGGTGTGCTCTAGACTCTCCTGTTGACTGGGATCTGAAACTACCTCGAGGGTCCAGGGAGATGGTTCAGTCCGTAAAGCGCATGCCTTGCAAGCAGAAGGACCTGCAGCCTACAGTAAACACAGAATAGGCCAGGCTTGGTGAGGCCAGGCATGGTGAGATCCCTTTGTAATTCCAGCAGTGAGCAGACAGGCAGGCCCACTGATTCCCTGGCCAGCCAACAAGGCCTAACTGCCAAACCCCAGGTCTCAGTGAGAGACCAGCAGATAGGTAGGTAGGTAGGTAGGTTAGTTGATAAGTAAATAGATAGATAAGTAAGTAAATAAATAAATAAATAGCAAGGTAGATAAATGTGAGGCACAGCACCTGCATTTATCTTCTGGCCTACACAAACATACACATACATACACACACTCAGGAAAATGCTGGCGCACAAACACATGCTCACATGCAAATCCATGTCCCTCCTCCCACACACACAAGAGAAAATTCAAGATTGTTCAATTATTATATATTTAAGTTGGAAGCAAACGCTTCCAGTTGGACACAACACACACCAACCTGAAGCTATCAACTTTCCCTGTACTGCAAACTCCTTAAAACAGGAAACAGATTACTTCCTTTCACTGAAATCCTTTCCTCAGGAAAGCGTGACTCAGGTGACCGTATTGCCTCCTTTCAGAGAGATAACTCAGGGGTTTTCCATCAGGAGAGTGTGTCGGTCTTCTCGAGAAGACCAGAAACTAGGTCTCAAAGGGAACTTGCCTTCAACTCCCCCCCACCCCACCCCACCCCCGCTTGCTCTTCTCGATTAACAGAGACATTACATGTTTATAAAAATGTGTTCGGGGCTGGAGAGATGTCTCAGCAGTTAAGAGCACTGACTGTTCTTCTGAAGGTCCTGAGTTCAAATCCCAGCAACCACATGGTGGCTCACAACCATCTATAAGGAGATCTGATGCCCTCTCCTGGGGTATCTGAAGACAGCTACAGTATACTTACATGATAAATAAATTTATTACATACTTTTATAATAAATCTTTTTTAAGAAAGTGTTCAACTCTTACTTGCTGAGAATTTCCCAAAATACCATCTATTCAACTAAAATGGCTCTGTTTTCTAAAATAAAAATTAGGACAGTCCATCAGCGGGGCAAAATATTTTCAGTCAAATCTGCCAGTTCCTGTATTCAAATGCTTTCAAAGTTTTCAAAGGCAAAATGTTCTAATTTCTCTGCCTATTGATCTGTGACTTAAAGGGCTGCTTTGTCCCAGTAAACACATCTGCATCTGCCCTCCTGGGCACAGGTTAGAAACCGTTCAATCAGCCATTTGATGTCAAAGAAGATGAACCAGGCTAAGCACACTCTCACAGAAACTCTATTCAAAGAGAAATGAGCAAATTCAGACACTGTAGCTCCAGCAGAATGCTCCAGAAAAGAACAATGATGTGACCAGAGCATGTGAAGGCAACCAGACAAAGGGTGAATGACCAGCACATGGCAAGACAGAAATCAGGACAAGCGGAGGACAGAGGATGCACCTAACCCTGGTAAGATGAAAAGAACTAGACAGTTGCCCCGATTTCAAATGCAGTGTTCAAAGCACTGAGATTTAAAGTGATGGATGGATGGATTGTCTTACACTTGACTTCAGAGTCCAGCATGACCCACATCACCGTCTAAAACTAGGTCCCCAGAATATGGCAACACACGCAGCTGGGTTCCAAGTTCACTCCTAGCACGAGGGGCTAGAGCAATCTTTCAAGAGCCACATTGGACAAGGACTTTTCATCCCAAGGACAAAGTTTTCTGGTGCCTGTCCAAGAAGTACCCATGGCCTGACCTCTTTTCTCTCTCAAGGTCCCTCTCCCACTCCACCTGCCAACCTGTCAGCCTTCCTCTTCACCACCCTCCCTTTCCTCGGCCCCTCCCCTCCCTCCAACAAGCACACTCACTCCACAGGGCCCTGGCACAAATTGTCCTCTCCCTATTCTGTCCACAGACAGCTCCTTCCTCTCGTTCACACCTGGGTGGCATCTCTTCAGAAAGGCTTCTATGAGCACAGCATCCAAAGGAGCTTCTCCCAAGCAGTTGCATGTCTCTCCTCCATACCTCTGCTGTTTTCACTTCACACTTAACACAGGTATCTTCTCCTTCACCTGTGTGGTGGTGGCTGTCTGTCACATCACATTTATCGAGCTGAGAGCAGCCGATTGCCTGACCCAGAGCACCATCTGGAACTAGGTACTTCCTCATGAATCACCCACCAGCAGCCTCTATAGCCATGGGCTCCCCTCCCCCTTGGCTTCAGCAAATTGAAGCAACATTGTGGGAAGAAAAAAAAATTTTTTTGGTTTTGTTTTTTTGGTTTTTTGTTTTGGTTTTTTTTTTTTTTGGGGGGGGGGTGTTTTCGAGACAGGGTTTCTCTGTGTAGCCCTGGCTGTCCTGGAACTCACTTTGTAGGCCAGGCCGGCCTCAAACTCAGAAATCTGCCTGCCTCTGCCTTCCAAGTGCTGGGATTAAAGGCGTGCGCCACCACTACCTAGCAGGAAGAAAAATTTTTGTCTGTGTCAAATATGTATACATTTTTGTTATCATCATCAAGCAATATAGTTTCAATGACTCACATATCTATTACATTGTGTATTATAAATAATCTAATGACCATTGGAAACATAAGGGGAGGGCCCATGTAGGTGCCATGCAAACAGTGCGTGTTTTTACACAAGAGAATGAGCATCCAGACTCATTAATATGCAGGAGTCCTAAAATCAAGCCTGTGCAGACAGATGGGGGTGGGGGAGTCTCATTTGTTAAATTAATTTGAAGTACATATTTCTACACAACACAGAATGTCACCCCGGCAAGAGCTACCATTGAACCATTTTCAAACAAGAAGCCACCCAACCTTTTTATATCCCATTCTGCCTGGAGGATATTAGGGGCCCTCTCAAGAAAGGAAAGGGAAGTGACCAGGAACACAAGAGGGCAGAAAACAGCTGATAAGTCCACTTGTCTCCTTTGCACCAATTAAAAAAAAAAAAGAAAAGAAAGAAAAAAAAGGAGGCTGTCAGGTCACAAACAATTATGAGACATGGGAGAGGTGACAGCCACAAGGGTATTGAATAGCTAAATAAAAATCATCCGTTATATACCATACATTCACTGTGAAGCATTATGAATTAATAATAATAAGTGTGTGAATATTTATACACTGCATACTGTGCCAAGTGTTCTCCCTGTACCGTATCTTTTCATTCTAACCTAAACCCTAGGTGTTGGTTACGATCTGTCCCTTTCCTGAGATGGGACAAGTATAAAGAGGAACTTGGCAAAGCCTTCCAACCTCTGTGTGTCAGACACAGAATCTGAGTCTGATTCTCTCTTCAACTCTGCACCTTCAGGCCCTCAGTCTACCCAGCCTTCTCTCCTGAAGCAATCGAACGAGAACACTTCATGAAGCAGCTTGAGTACCAAACAAGCCCGTAACAGCTGCGAGTATTGTTTAAGAAAGTAAACACATAAGTACATTCGTGTGTACTACCAGCCGCAGGTGCAGACTGCATCACTCAGACGAGAAGTGTGGCATTCAACATAAAAATAAAATTGTTTGGGGGATGTAGCTCAGTATCTAGCATACCCATGGCTCAGGACTGGATCCTGCCACTAAAAAATAAAGTAAGAAAGCCAGGGGAGAAATGGCTTATTCCATCACTAAGTTACCTTCTGACAAAACAGAGCAAACTCAGAACGTCACCAGCTTAGAGACTGGTAGTTAATGTCCCAACTGCTAGAAAGTGAAGTCCCTAATATCAAGGATTCTAAGGGAGCTGCAGCCAGAGCAAAGGCCTCAGGCAGCTCCCAGAAGTCACACCTTCTTTCCCACAGTACAGACTGGAAGGAATGGGACATTCAGTCCCAGAGGACTGCCAAAGGACCCAAAGCCTGTCAAGGCAGACTCCGCCTCGGCCTCCGGATCTGGGACAGTTCATCTCTTGCAAAGCCTCAACTCAGCACCCGCAGAGATGTATGTGAAAGGCCTGTGAAGATGGCTGAAGACGGGGAACCAAGAAGGGCTCTGCCGGGCTCATGTAAATAAAACAGCACTTGCTCATGCAAGCCCAGGCTAACCCGGGGGGGGGGGGGTAAAACCCCAGAGAAAGCAGCAATGAGAGAGAGCAAGACAGAAAAGGGAGGTGAGACCACAAAGACTCCCAGCTACGATGACCACAGGAAGAGGCACAGGCACAGCCATGATGGGGCAGGCGAGAGGAGGCTCTGAAGGCTGAGGCTGCACAGGAAAGAGTGCCCTCCCCATCTCCAATGGTACGAAACCCAGGGTGGCTAAGCTTAGCACGTCACAAACTTCTAAAGGTTGAGAACTGTTCTGGTTACTTATTCCAGATAAACGATTACTTTCAGTGTCTCTTCCTTCCAACCACGGAACATACATACACAAACCACACAGTCAGCCACATACAAGTGGTCCGCGCTACGTAGTCACAGCACAGAGGATGCGACTGGCCATAGGCCCCTCTTGCCGTGTAAGTACTGCTGAGTCACATGAAAATTATCTCCAGCCACGGTGAACACCAACCCTCACAGCACCTCGTCTTAAAGAACATACATATACACATACGTTCATACACACATACAATCCAAAGTTGTTGTGAGCATTCTGAAAGTCCCAGAGGAGAGAAAGGGAATCACAGGAGCTCAGGTACTTCGCTGAGAACTACCTGTTGCTGTTGCTAGGTGATGCTTATAAATAGAAGCCTTAAGGTGCTTTTCTGTCTTAATGAGTGGCCCAGTCAAGCATCCTCAAATGGAGAGTGAGTACTCAGCCCAGAGCTTGTGTGAAGACCAGCAACCCAAAGCCAGGGGCAGGGCGTACCAGCTACGTTTAAAAACATGGTCTCAGCTGTGTGCCACAAGAGGGTCCCCTCTAACTGTAAAGGGTATGTGTTCTTGTTAAAATTCAGGTTCTCATATGGGCAGGCCTGGAAAGGCCAGAGGTCAACAGCAGTGTTCATGGACCCGATGTCAGGTTGGGTGTGGGTGGAGGAAAGAGGGCCATTTTAATGTTACGCTAGCTACAAGTTGAGTTACTATTAAAGCAGGGGCCAAGGAGCCTGGGGAGGTGGCTCAAGTGAGTGAAGAGTGCTTACCAAATCAAACATGGTGACTCTAGCTGGATTCCCCAAAAGCCAAGTGAACAAGCCAGGCATGGGGGTACGCACTTGTAAAACCAAACTAGGGAGGCTGAGGAGGGAGGCTCTCTGGAGCTTGCTGTCCAGCCAGCCTAGCTGACACACAAACCCCAAGTACTGGTGAGAGATCTTGTCTCAAAACACGAGTCAGATAGCACCTAAAGAATGGCATCTGAGGTTGACTTCTGATTCCACATACCCATGACCACGCACACACTCACATACACACACAGGAAAAGAGAAAGGCAGACCGATTGCTCTCCATATTCACAAGAGGCACGTATCATCGGCTGATCTAGAACCCTCCTGTTAGGCTCTAAGTGCTGCTCCATCGATCCTCTGACAGGTTGGCAACTGGTGGAGAAGTCTCTCCAGCGGAAACCAGTACTCCTGCATGGTCAGAATCCACCTCATGAGACCTCACTGCTCACATAACAGTTCATGACCTGAAGCTACAGGATGAAGGGAAGGAAGCAATAAAAAACATAGCATAGCAATTTATGGAGCACTTGCATAAGCTCACACAGCCAGAGACAAACCAGGAATCCAACCGAGCTGATGTCGGGGCCCACGCTCCCAGCCACTCAGCTCCTCTGACTGGCGAGAGGCATCATGGAGGTGAAGAGATGGAGGAAGGCTTCAAAGCACACATTGCTTGTAAACCCATGACCCCAACCACGCCCTTCTTCCTGCCTCTGTTTCTTTAATATGGGCTAACAATGGTACCAACCTCTCTGCTTTGGGTTTTCTGAGGATTCAAAGAAGGTTGTCTAAAGCAAGCTCTTGAAACAGCATGTACCACATTGTAAATGCTTTCATTTCATCTTTGTCCAATATGGTGATTAAGAAGACTTTAATGCTGGAGCCCGGGAAACAGAAGAGAACCATGGGGGTGAGGGGGGGGGTGACTTTCAGAAAGAAGTTTCTGGACATATGGTAAAAGGATGAGCCAACAGCTCCTGAGAGCTCCCCATTCCAGTGACCTCAGAGGCTAAAAGAAAAGGTGCACCCTCAACTGGACAAAACCATGGCCCCATAGGCTGTAGGGAGAAATGACAGTGCCCAATAGTGTAAGACATCACACACCAGTTGACCCACCATCAGTGTGAAACCCACCAACCCCTCCACGAGCACAAAGCCTCGGAAGGGAAGAGCCCCCTTCACTGTCGGATGGAGCCGGTGACCGATGCTAGTTAGCAAGGGCACTGGCAAGCCAGTGGGAGGAGTCTAGCAGGAAAACTATCCAGACGTGCTCACTCACTACTACACTGACTGGAAGCTGCCAGCTCTAGCTGATCACAGCCCAGGGAAGGACAGGGACGCTGGGCAAAGCAGTGTCTTCCTTCTTGACCACATTGTTCAACAGTGTGAAAGCAGAAGACATAATTGTGGGCAGAAGTGCATCATAAAGCTAGTATTTAAATCAAGCTTTGGGACAAAGGCCTGGCCATTTTAAGGTTCTGACCTGAGGATACTCAAGAGAAGTGAAAATATAACGCTATTTCTACAGCAGATAGAAGTAGGAAACTGACTCATGTCCTACTTGATGTACATCTATGACTGTAGGTTATATTCCATGTTCAGTGCCATGTGATAAGACACTCACACTGCCTATCTAGACTCCCTTCCTTCCTAACCACCAGATTACAACTTTTTTATTGCTACAATGTTCCCAACTGGGTGTTCAAAGTCTGGCACAGTGTGAGAGCACTTGCCTACCATATGTGAGAACCTAGGCTCAATTCCCAGCACCACACATATACACAAAAGGCAATCAGCTTCCTCTCCAGCCTCAGCGGTCATGGGGCCATTCTGATAACTAAGAGAGACCGGAATAGATTTCACAGGGAACTTTTTTTTTAATGAGTATTGGTGTTTTGCCTGCATGTATGTCTATGTGAGGGTATCGGATCCCCTAGAGTTACAGATAGTCGTGAGCTGCCATGTGGGTGCTGGAAACTGACCCCTGGTCCTCTGGAAGAGCAGCCAGTGCTCTTAAGCACTGAGCCATTGCTCCAGCCCCTCACAGGGAACTTTCTAAAGAGTCTCAGCTGAGCCGGGCGTGGCACTCGGGAGGCAGAGGCAGGTGGATTTCTGAGTTCGAGGCTAGCCTGGTCTACAAAGTAAGTTCCAGGACAGCCAGAGCTATACAGAGAAACCCTGTCTCGGAAAAAAAAAAAAAAAAAAGAGTCTTGGCTGTCACTGGGTATGATATTAACCCTGTTTTTCCAGCCTGACGCAGGAAGAACCTGGGATAGAACAATCATCTATGCTGAGGTACCACAGCACATGCTATACCACATGTACATCACATTGAGGCCAGGATGACAGAAGCCCCTGGGCTGCCCAACCTCACTCTTATACAAGAGAAAACTAAAACTCACAGTTGCTTAGCCCCACTGGCTTTCTGTTATGGGGCTGCCTCTACATGTTGTAAAATTTGTTAAAAAAAAAAAAAAAAAAAAAAAAAAAACCTTTAGCCAAGTTGTTTGGCTGGACAGGTACAATGAAATAGGATACCTGTCATCTCATGTTTTCTTTCTGACACATTGAGACCATGTAGAATAAAATACTTGTATGCCGATGGCTCTCCTCCACCAGCACAGGATATTAATAAATTACAGCATGAGAACACTGTGAGCCTACTCCTAAGTGAGCTGAAGACTCTTGGTATGTTCTATGCATTGCCCTGGGAAGAAAATCCTGGGAAAATGTATAAAACAGCATCCAAGCACCTTGGTCAAACACTGTTCACCACGCGGCTGGGAGTCACAAATGGAGGTACTCAGCATCTCTGTGCCTCGGTTTTCTCAAGTGGTGAATGAAATAGTGGTTCCTGCCTCAGAGGTGGTAGTACATATTAAAATGAGCTGATGCTTACCTAATACCCAACCCTGTGCCTGAGATTGTTAATATGTACTAGGCATCTATTCATGTCATGGTAAAGCTGTCGATGATGTAGCCAAAAGTTAATAATAAAAGCCAGATGGGTGGGTGTGTTTACCCAGCACAGTGCATGCTTTCTTGACATGACTCTGTAATACTGACATAAGCACAGTCTGTAGATGTGGCTGATTATAGCTGATGCTTGACAGTGCTCCTCACTGCCACACTGACAGTCGTAGAACGGCAAGGGTGACGACAAGGGTGCCGACATGCGCAGGACAAGCTGCTTTTCCTGGAGATGTAGTTTACAAAGTGGAAGCTGGGCCGAGAGACTAGCGGAGGCAGATAAAAACAACCCTTGAAGCAAACAACTGTCAACCGTTTATTACAAGGTCAATACCCATGAGCGTGATAGCAAGAATAAATCATGAAAGCTGAAAGAACACGGCCTCTTGCCATTCAAGAGTTCAGCAAGTATACTTACTTACTTATTTATGTATTTGGAGATCCAAACACAAATAATTACTACCTTTTAACTTACTTACCTACTTCGTATGTATGTATGTATGTATGTATGTTTGTATGTATTTAAAGATTCTGATGCAAAGAAAGCATCCAGGCCAATCTTGGATGCTGCCATCACAGCATGTAACCTAAAATGAGTGAACATCCGGGGTCCTGAGCCAACCATGGTTGCTTGTTCGGGGCAGCACAAGAGTTTTTCTAGATGAAAGCAACCTCAACCAAGCCTTAAGGCCAAAGGTACCCCAAAATGTGTTTTAGCATTTCTTCCTTTTAAATCGATGACAATAATAGGATGAGAATTAACATTTTTCACCCATCTAAGAGAAGATGAAGGAAAAAACAAAGGAGAGAGGACCTCTCTCTCTCTCCAGTGTGCCTGTTAACATTTTTCTGTTACCCTATCAAGTCTGGCAGAGCCACAGGAAAGCCAGCGTGATCCTCTGACACCTCTTCATGAGACTATAACAGTACCATACAACAAAGATAGAATATGAGCCATAAGCCTGAGCCATGTTACCACAAACCATAAAAGCCGTAACTCAGAAAATAAAAAGTAAACGGTTGGAGTTCATTTTAGTAGTATATTTTATTCAAAATATCATCACATCGATATGTAATAAGTAGGAAAATCGTTAATATTTTCTACTCCTTCTTCACACTGAGTCTCCAGACACCCTGTGCACTGCATACCTAGTACCTGGCAATAACAATTAGCCACATGTCAAGGAGAGCAAATGTAACTACTGGCTCGGCAGGCTCTGAGGACCCCTCAATGGTAGTGGTACAGTCAAGCATACCATCTGCTTCATCTCAGCAAGCTAGCTGGAGCACTGGTACCGTCTTCAGTACAAGTTAACACTTCAAGTTAGGGGAAGGGGCTTAAAATAACTTAAGTGTACTGCTGCTAACCACGTTTTATTGCTCATTCGGCCAGAGTCACTAAGGCCTATGTATTCATCCTTTTTCCCATGGCTTTACTTTGAGAGTCCTGGAAAAGTCTGGCAGATAGGAAAAAAAACCTACTTCCTAAGACAGTATTCTGTGTTTTCCTCCAGAAGCCAGGGATAATCGGACATACACCAGACTCTTCATTACCGGGACAGCCCCTTTCCAGTGACCTATATAAGACACTGGCTTGAGAAATGACAGGATGGGGTTTCCATTGTCACAGTCATGGGTAGAGCAGTTTGAAAGATGATCTGAACACACCAGCATCACTGACTACTCACGTCTACTGAGACGAACAAAAACAAAGGCAGAGAGAGAGCGCTTAGCCAAGTCTTCACCTGGAAGACCAATGGGGGTTTGGGGGCAGGGGCGGATAAACTGAAACAGATGTTGAAGTGAGGAGGTGGGACCCCTGAGACTTCACTGGTTGATTTCGGTAAACTTTGTACTATTGAAAAAGGTCAAAGAGAGCTGAGTTAACTCTGGCAACTATCCCTAGCAATCGAGAGAGACAAGATAAAGTAGCAGGGACCCTTCCACTCCTGCTACACCGTCCAGCACCCACTGAGTTTCCTCTTCCCGAGCACTGTACAGATCCGGACTGTATTCCAGACACTCGGCTCCCTCTCAGTGCTTAACTGGCCTCAAAACGCTGCGCCCTTGGGGGTCCTGGCGCCTCCAGAGCTGAGTCCCAGCCTCTGCAGGAGTCCTGGCGCTAAGGTTCTCGCAGGCGCGAAAGCCCGTTCGCCCTCTCCAACCCAAACAAACAGGCTGGGCTGGCCGCAGGAGACTTCGTCTACCTGCCCAACTGCCGGGTCACGCCCGCGGACTGCTCCGGGCCCACAGCCTTTACTACATCCAGGGCCAGGGGCAGTCACCCACACAAAGACGCCTTGTGCCTCTGCGCTTGGCTACAGGCAGCAAGTCCCGGGCACCGTACCCGAACTGGCAGAGAGTACCCTGGCGCCAAATCCCAAGCCCCACATTCCCAGCCGATCTTCCACGGAAAGGCCATAGCTCCTTGGCTTAAATATAGGTGTCCCGTCGGCTGCAGACAACGCGCACCCCCACCGAAAGAAACCGATCGGAGCAGGCGCACCAGAAAGAGGCGCACAAGCCGCTCAGCATAAGTTTGCTTTGTCGCCGGCAGGAGGGGCCGAGCTCCCCAGTGCCCAACTCTTGGCCCGCCCCATCTCCCGGGCTGTAGGACGCGGGGGTCCTCCACGGCTCGCTCACCTCTAGTCCAGTCCACCACTTGTTTGGGGCTCCACTTGGTCACGGGCTCCATGGTAAGCAGCTTCGCTGTCCGCTGGGCTGGGGAATCGACAGCGGAGTCCTACAGCCTGTGCCTGTGGTTGTCCCCTGCGTGTCCCGGGAGTCCGCTCAAGCCTGCATGGCCGCAGTCAGCCGGCCATCGCGCTGCGGTTCTGCGAGGGGAGCGCGGCCCTGGGTCTCTGCGCACGGGACAGCTGTGTCCGGTACGGCTGCTCCCCGCAGCTACTGCCGTCCAGATGCAGTCCCCCCCCCCGCCGCCGCTCTCTGCTACAGCTGCTTCTCCGCAACCACCGCAGCAGCGGGAGCAGGTTGCAACCTCAAACCCCAGGCCCGGGCTGCCCTGGCGTGGGACTCTCCTGGCCGGGAACTTCTAGGTTGGCCGACCCTCCGCGGCTCCTGCGAGCGGTGTCCGTCCCCGAGGTCCCCACTCCGCGTGCGCCCGCGCCTCGAGCCTTCCCGCCAGCGTCCCACCTCCTGCGCCACCGTCGCAGGCCGCCCGGGCGGGGAAAAAAGCAGAGCCTGCGCGCTCCGGTTGCAAACTTTCTGCTCCGCTCGCCGCTCCGGGAATAAGAGAGGGGGCGGGGCGGAGCGGGAGCAACACGTGGGAGGGGGCGGGGCCGAGTAGGAGCAACACGTGGGAGGGGCGGGGCCGCGATGACGCAGACCCCGGTTGCTCTCCCTCCTGCATCCCAGCTCTGGACTATGGGATCTACTTTTCCTCTTCTAGGGGTGGGCTGGAGCTGCAGCCTGAGTCCTGGAGGGCCGCTTGGCTCCGAAGAGGTCCCAGCTTAGTGGCAGCCGAATCCCGTGAACAGTTTTTTTTGTCTTTGTTTGTTGGTTTGAAATGTGTCTGTTCTCGTTTTTAAAAGCTTCTAGTCGCAATCTCGCTTTAGCCGTTCAGCCTTTTAAGTTTCCTTTTAAGTTACCTAAAGTAGGCCAGTTGTGTGTGTTTTAGACAAATGGATGGCGGTGTACCACTGCTCCAAGGCCGCTACAGTGTATCAACTCTTCGGTTTAATAACACCAGAGTGGCAGCTCTTCGAGTTGTGTTTTGACATAATGTAATAGTCATATTTTCAAAATGACCTAACGCTCTATTCAGATTAGTCATTAACCCTGAGGCGAAATTTGTCAGTGAGCCAAAAAGAAAAGAAAAAATAGAGAACCTCGCCTAGTTTCAGCCTCTGACAAGGAGAGGAAAACCCTTTCTGTTCTACAAGCTTCAATTTGGAAGCAGAGCACGGGGTCTGGGGAAAACCCTATAACCGGTGTTTACCTCCCTCCTACACACATGCAGACACTCTTTTGGGCCCTAGTGAAGTCTTCTTTCAATTATAGTTATTGATTTCCATCTTCCCCTGAGCAACTATTAACCCTATCCAAGGAGGAAGCTGCTTGTTATTTTGGGTGTATTGAGCTGGATCTGTTCTTCCTCTTCCAACTACTTAGCTTCTGAAGTAAGGGAGTGGTTAGTGTTTATTGATTCAGTAAATACCCGCAGTTGCTTCCCCTGTTCCAACCACTGCGTTCATATTTCCTCTGTTAGGATAGCTGCTCTTTATTACACGTGAGAATCACTGCTAGCACCCAGCTATCTGCTGTATAGTGAGTGTTTTGGGTGTACAGTGTACACACCGTCTTAGCCCTCCTGAACAATTCGCCTATGCCATAAAGAAGCACAACTATCAAAAATAGCGTTTTGGTTTTTTTTTTTTTAACCAAGAGTAATTACCCAACCCAGAAACTTGACAAAGGCCATGAGAAAATTTCTGGTAGAGTAGCTGCCCTCTTTTTAAGAAATGATCTTTGACATCTGTCTTTCCTTAACCATCTTGACCTCTGCACAGTGGGAACTGTGCCTACAGTTTCGAAAATAGCTATATGATTAGATGACCAAGCAAGTAATTCATCTACAAAACAGTGCTGCCTTCGAAAGGGGACGCAGTAATAACTAAGTTGGTAGACTATGAATCTGGCTGTGTAACCCCTGGAATCACAAAGAGGATCAAATGCTATCAAATGCTTTCGCTGTAGAATTTTCCTTGATGTTTTGACAATGTTCTCGTGTTCCTTTGCGTCTGTTGCCTTAAAAGCTAGAATTCCAGAGTCCAGTTTGCTGAATTTAATCCCACAGATAGCACAATCTATACTTGGCACATAAACAGAATATGCAAAGAAAGCCAAGTTAAAAATCTCTGACCAATTAACTACCTAAATGAATTAGCAACATGTTTACTCCTCCAGTACTGCAGGCTAATTGCTATGTAAATAAGGCCTTCTACCTTAATTATAGCTGTTAGCCTGTGAAAGTTCTAGGGTGTGCTGACTGCCAGCCCAAAGGTAAACTTTACATAGAAAGTTTGCACATCAAAGAGGAGGGATTTTTTTAGATAAGCAGCTATGAGAATTGATGTATATGCAAAAGCGATCAGTTACACACTTGCCAGTTTTCTTCCTGCTTGTCCCTGGTGGCCTTGTTCCTTGGTACCTACACCCTTCAGCAGGGGCACCCTTCCTCCTTTCTGCCTGGATGCTTGCCAGGGTTCCTCCTACATTAGAAAATGGACAAAGCTTTTGAATGAATTTGATATGTTACAGTGTGGATATTAGAACCCACTCTTCTATGTTTTCCTTGCCTCTCCTTTTCTTGGCCAGCTGCCTTGCCTGTTTAGGTCATTTATTCAATCAACAAAATATGTTGTAAATGCTCCTGCCATACTGAATTGCGTATGAAGAAGATTTAAAAAAATTGCACAGCTAGTAACTCTTGGATATCATGGGACTTTACCAGGAAGGGTTTTCTTCTGTCACCTTTAGTCAGAAGACAAAGACCAAGGAGGTATAGAGGGGACACGGACCAGCGAGTTTGGGAATCAGTTTCACGTTAATAATTTGAGTCTCTTCAAAATGTATTGGTGTTAGTTGAGAAGTAGGACCTATGTACTTTGGAGACAAAGTTATTACTATAACTATTGAATAAACACACTAGTAAAAGACTCTGAGCCCCTTCCCAGTTCAAAACACTTCCCACAGTGAGAGAAATGTGGAGGCATTCAAAGGCCAGCTGCTCCAAATGCTTTTTCTCTCACCTGAGGCCCCTTCTTTTCATTGTTGTCTTTCTGTCACAATGTTCCTTTTCCAAATCAGACTATTTAGATTCAGTTAATCTTTCCCAGGTATAAATTGACTCATGTTGTTTCTCTTTCAGCCTGCAAGACAGCAAGTAATCCAGCGGAGTTCCACCAGACATGTATCCCAGAGTGGGGCAAGTATTCTCTATGATGTCACCTGGCAGCAAAGTGATGAGTCAGGGAAATTACCCCAAGCTTGTCTCTGCTCAGCTACAATGGACCTGGATTCTTCACACCACAGTAATGAAATTATCTCCCTAAACACACAAGCGTCCCATCAGATAATCCAGGCGGTAAAGCTCTCAAACATTTTTTTTTTTCATTGAAATAAATGCAGCCTTATTTGTTTGAATTCTTTTGATCATTCAGAAATCTTGCTGGGCAGTAGTGGCGCACACCTTTGATCCCAGCACTTGGGAGGCAGAGGCAGGCAGATTTCTGAGTTCAAGGCCAGCCTGGTCTACAGAGAGAGTTCCAGGACAGCCAGGGATACACAGAGAAACCCTGTCTCAGAAAAAAAAAAAAAAAATTCTGGATGTCCAGCCTTCTTGGGACTAATTTTAGGCTGGGTCTGAGTCAATTGCCCAAGCTGACCTTGAACTTGTGTAGCCCACATAAACCTTGAACTTATGATCCTTTGCCTCAGGCTCCAAACTAGCAGCTTTTAGCAGTGTAACCCACCAGGCTTCCTTTTGTTGACTGATTTTCCAGTGGTCTTGCAAACTTTATATGACCCAGCACAGGGGAAGGCCAGGGCCAAGAAGTGGGAGTGGGTGAGTAGGGGAGCAGGGGCGGGGGGGGGGGTAGGGGAGGGGGACTTTCTCAGGAAAGCATTTGAAATGTAAAAAAAAAAAAAAATTGAAAAAAAAAAAAAAAAAAGAAAAGAAAAGAAAAAAAGAAAGGAACCCAGAGCCTTGCACAAGCCCAGCAAGTGTTCATCCTGTGTTTCCACTATTCAAAATCCGGTTCCGAAGAGCTGATTCAAAAAAGAAAGAAAGAAAGAAGGAAAGAAAAAAAGAAAGAAAGACAGACAGACAGACAGACAGACAGAAAGAAAGAAACACTGACCGCTGTCACTGAATTTCAAGGATCTAGAACAGCATTTCTCAACCTTCCTACCCTGCGTCCCTCTAACACAGTTCCTCATGTGGTGGTGACCCCCAACCATAAAATTATTTTGTTGCTACTTTATAACTGTGATTCTGCTACTGGTATGAATCATAATGTAAATATCCTATATTCAGGACATCTGATACAAGACCCCAAAAGGGTCACACCCCACATGTTGAGAACCACTGATCTAGAGGCACATTTTGAAGAGTTGCTATATGAAGCAACACCCACAAATAGTTAAGCCTCTTACCATCGGGTGCTAAAGCTGCTAACAGGAGAACATTGCATAGACAAGACAATGGGTCCTATCCCCAACTCCCAACCTTGGATGCATGATGTTTTCTATTGCAGCTATCAGGTTGCAGAGTATCTAAAAAGAGCAGAATGCCATTCCCACCTGTTGTTCTCACAGCTCCATGCAACTTCGTAGGATTCATAATCTCTCTGGACAAGTAAATATGACACCATCAGTTCCAGACTCAGTGATCCTTGTTTCAAACACAAGTTTTATGTTGATGTTGACAGACAAAGGCAGAGGGTGCGAAAGCATAGAGACCACTGTAAGTCTCTTTTTTAAAATTAAATTATTCCAAGTAAATCTTGAGCATTAGAAATAAAGCACAGATTTGAATATCATAGTTTGCTAATATTAACAGGACAGACAAATAATTGTTTCTGTATGATGTTTCTCTTCCTTGATTTGGTTTAACAGAGATATTTTGTAAGACCATTTCACGCCAAACAGAAGCTGGGTGTGGTGGCACACTTTAAGCCTGGCACTTGGAGGCAGAGACAGGTTCTGTTGCTTTCAAGGCAAGAGCTTTATTGAAGGAACTCTCCAGCCAGCTCCAGAACATTGTGTGTTTCTATGGATTTTTTTTTTCTTTCAGTGCTGAGGATTGAGCACAGTGCCTTACACTAGACAAATATTATTTTACTAAGATGTATCCCAGGTCCCCCTCCTCCTAATTAGAGTTTTCAACAAAATTAAAATACGCAAATACCAGAACTATCAAAATTACGATGATCATGATTCATACTTTGGTTATCAAATTGAGGACTTCACTTAATATCATTTTTTAAAACAATAGAAGTATTAAACACACAGAGAAACTCATTCTCGTCTTCAGTCATCAGATGGAACTTGTTTTCCACTTGAGGGTCCAGCTCCCTTGTTTATTTTCAGCATCACTGTATGAGCTAAGGAACACTCAGAAAGCTGGTAAAAGCTCCTTTGTGGATTTGTCTGTGAGGTGTTTCTGGAAAAAAATGAAGGCTAGAACCAGTAGACTATGCAGAGAGGCTCCCTCATCCACCAACCTATCAGAGAGACTCCCTCACCCACCAACCTATCAGAGAGACCCCCCTCATCAACCCCACCAGAGAGGCTTCCTCACTGACCCCCAGAAATCAAGAACAAGAAGATAGATGAAGGCTACATTTCCCTCAGTAATCCGTGGCATCTCTCATTTCCTACTCTTGGCATCCTTGTTAATCTGATTATCAGTTCATACCCAGAAGGGTCTCAGATGTCCATGATGCTGAACTTCCCACCAATGTGAAGGAAACTGTCCTGCCCCATCTCATTAGAAGGTGTAATATCTCCATGTAGCTGACACAGTATGAAGTTTATCTGATTATCTTTAATTCAATTTTCTCATTTCTTCCTGTACCACTGGGTTTTACAGTTTTGGTTTTTTTGGGGTTTTTTTTTTTTTTTTTTTTTTTTTTTTTTTTTTGATGGTTTCCTTTATTATTGTTTCACTGCACACGTTTTCTTCCCTCTCCTAATTAATACACTAAGAAACTTAAAAACATTCCTTTCTGGGGAAAAAAAAAAAAAGGACTTAACTTCATTAGCCAAAGCCTGTTGTCTTTAAAANAGTATGAAGTTTATCTGATTATCTTTAATTCAATTTTCTCATTTCTTCCTGTACCACTGGGTTTTACAGTTTTGGTTTTTTTGGGGTTTTTTTTTGTTTTTTTTTTTTTTTTTTTTTTTTTTTTTTGCAAAATCGGAGTGATTCACAGAATGGTGTTACCTTCGGTTACTAATTAATACACTAAGAAACTTAAAAACATTCCTTTCTGGGGAAAAAAAAAAAAAGGACTTAACTTCATTAGCCAAAGCCTGTTGTCTTTAAAAGTCCAGAGGTGAAGTCCTGGACAGTCCCTAGCCAAGCCACCACACTATTAGGGTCTCTTGCTGAGTGGTGGGGGCACATGACTGTAATCCCAGGAGGCACAGGAAAGTGGATTTCTTGTCTGTTTGAGGCCAACCTAGTCTAGAGAGAGAAGTTCAGGACAAGCCAGGGATGCTCAGAGAAACCCTGTCTCCAAAAAAAAAAAAAAAGAGAGAGAGAGTCTTGGCAGACTGCCGTGAACTTGATAAACTCCAAATGTACCATTCCATTCATTCACTAAGAG
The DNA here is from genome assembly GCF_900095145.1 of Mus pahari. Lineage (NCBI taxonomy): Eukaryota > Metazoa > Chordata > Mammalia > Rodentia > Muridae > Mus > Mus pahari. Next base: position 31,624,957 of record NC_034610.1, read on the forward strand.
GTTAGCCCTGTATCATGGACACACATGGGGCCACAGAGTCATGTCTCTCTGCAATTCCACTCACGCATACAAGAGCCACGACCAAGCAGCCTGGCAATACTTCATCTTATTCATTTCTTCATCTTATTTTATCCTGAGAAACCCTGCATCGTCTCCTGCTTTCCAGACTAAAATGTAACTGACCACAATTTTAGATTTTTTTTAGCACATTTTAGAGTATTTATGTGCCAACAACCCTACGTGGGGCTTTTTTAATGTAGCTATTTCCACTTAATTGAAACATTCCCTCCTGAAAGACAAAGAGAGCTGGAGAGGACCCAGTAACCTGAGGAAGCCTAAGGGGCTCCAGAGGCTCATTAAGCTCATTAAGGGTATTGACAAGATCCCTCCCCAACAGGAAGCAAACAGTAAACAGTTGCTGGTGGACAGGAGACTGTGTGATTGAACAGCTTTCAAGTTGGGCAAGTCTACAGTTTTCATGAGTTGTTGTCTACACTGGGGTGGACTGTTCAGGGACACAGCTGTCTTTGAGTCACTATGTTCCGGTAAGTGACCTCAGGAAGCTCACTAGCCCACCAAGATACACTTGGGTGGGATGGTCTCTCTATTCAGTCGACAGTGTCCTATTGAGGTGAAGATTTGTTCATGGCTTTCCAGGAAAAGTTGTATAATGAGGTTCTACATAGGAACTACACTTTCAAGGACCTCAGAAGACATTCCACCAAAACCCTCTGCTTTGGGGATCACAGGACATTTTTTTTTTTTTTTTAATGAGCAAATAAAAATTGCATGTTTATCCTATTCAACATACTGTCTTGATATGTTTGAGTGGTATCCTAGCTAAATCAAAGTACGCAAGGATTTAATTTTAACCACAGATCATATGATTCCAGAAAATGAATTTTGTTCAATATAAGTGTGAATTAATGATGTGTAAGTTCATACTCACACACTCTCTCAGAAATGAAAAAGGAAGTATAAAGTAGTTTCATTAAGGAATTCTAAATTGATTGTATATTAGCAACCAAAATAAAAAAGAAGAAAAATGTAAAAAAATAAATAAATCCATTTTTTTTCTCCTGGCCCAACAATAACAACTCTGAGACTAATTATTTATTAATAAACCGCCTAGGCTGTAAGCTTCGGCTTGTTCTCTGACGTGCTGTTAACTTATTATCCCTTTTATCCTAACCTGGGTTCAGTTACTTGGCTGGTTTCCTCTCTTTGTCTTAGGTACATCTTCGAAGCCTTCCCGGGTGTATGTCCTGCCTCTGACTATTGCTCAGAATTCTCTATCCCTGCTGGATGTTCCTCTTCCTATTTCCTGCCTCAGACTATTGGCCATAAGCTTTTTTTATTGACAGGTGATGCTTGTAAGAGATTCTCTCTATAGAGAAGAGCTCAGTCTCACGCTTTGCTAGCTTTTTTATACAGCCCAAGACCACCTGCCTATGGATGGTGCTGCCCATGGTGGGCTGGGTCCTGCTTTGTTAATTAACAATCAAAACATCCCCCAGCCCCAAGCATGCCCACAGCCAACCTGATCTGGGCAGTTCCTCAATCCAGGCCCTCTTCTCAGCTGTCTGTCTCTAGGCTGTGCAAAGCTGACAATTAAAACTAATTAGAAGACAGAGCTCATGTTGCAATCTCTGAAGCAGATCATTTAATTTGTTTTTAAACCTATCAGGGTAATAAATATAATTCTGGAACATATAAATATGTTCATAGTTGGATGTGCTGGTATACATCTATAATCCCAACACTCAGTAGACTGAGACAGAAAGATTGTAAGTTCTAAACTAGCCAGGCTGTCTATACTCCCACATTTGAGAACGAGAGTATGCAGGCAAAACTCCACATCTATAGTCTGGTATGGGAAGATGGACTAAAAGGTCTGTCAACCTGATTAACTGTACTGATAACTGGAATATGCAGAGGGGCAGTAACATTAGCATAATAAATCTTAAGTGGTCAAAATAAACCATGCAGCTACCCTTCAGCAATGGTGAGGCTGTGGAGACAGGACAGTGAGTTTCCTTTGTCTCTAAGCTTTCTTATTTGCATCCAAGGACCTATTCAATGGATCTAATTATTTTTCACTATGTCCAGCCAAATACTTTCTCTGCTAAATTGTTCAGTAATAATTGGCTCTTTATTCAGTAATATAATTTTCTCTGTGTTTGTCTGTCACAGTGATGGTATCTTCTGTGTTTGCATTCAAGGGCCACTAAAGAACACTGCTCTGTGAGTGCTCACAGTGCATTTTGTCACGCAAATCTAAGGCAGCTTTTAAAGGCTCATGGTTATCTCATTCTGCATTCAACGAAATGTTGAATGTCTACCACCATCCCCTATTGTACAAGAGGCGTCAATGAAATGCATTTATAGATATCATAATGATAGATTTTTTTTTTCTAAATGTAACCTTCTCAAAAAAATATGACTTTAGTAAACTGGATTATTATCCTATTCTTTCGGAACGTGACTGAAGAGGTCATGTGTGACTACAGCTTTGGGGCTGTATTGGGTTAGAGAAAACTGCACAAGCAGTAGTGGATACTTCAGAAGGAGAAAAAAGAAATGCCAGGTCTTGTGTGGGTTGCTTGAGCTAAAACCAGGTTGGCTGACATATCCCTGAGAAAACACTCCTAGAGGGCAGAAAACAAACAAGAGACAGAACTGTGGAAATGAGAGGGTGTGAATGAGTAGAGATGTGAAAACTATAAACCAATCATGGGGGCTCCAACCTTGAAAAGGACAATTAGTCCTTATGAAACAATTGCTGCCTGTGGAGATAGGGAATGAGTTGACAGTCTTGTGTTTGGAAGAGGTGACAGCAGGGAGAAGGCCATAAATAAATATGTGGTAAGATGGGATTTGTCAAGAAATCACCACCTTTGTCCTCTGGTCAGTGGTTTCAAAAGCTAAAATATGGAGGAAAAAACCATCATGATCCAAATCCTCAAAAAACCCCAAAATATTGGTGAAGAACTCATTTTAGAAAGAAAACAACTAGATAAAATATAGTCTCTTAAGTTACCTTTGCCACCTAACCCTTCCCTAGCCCAAGAAAACTACCATTAGAGTAAACATTCTTGATAGACATTGCTCACAGACTTATGCAATGAATAGATAGATGATAGATAGATAGATGGTAGATGGATGATTAGATAGATAGATAGAGACAAATGATAGATAGATGATAGATAGATAGATGATAGAGACAAATGATAGATGATAGATAGATGATAGAGATGGACAAATGATAGATAGATAGATACATAGATACATAGATAGATAGATGATAGATAGATGATAGACAGAGAGACAGACAGATGTAAGACAGGTAGATAGAGTTGGACAAATGATAGATAATAGATAGATATTTACTCAATAATTACCTATATATACATATATAATATTACTTTTCCACATTAAGTAAATACCTTTTATTAAAACATTAAAATGAGAGAGGAAAGTCCGACTTAAACCCACATATTTTCCTTTCCTCGGAATTCTGCTTCCAAGGGTTAGGAAACAGGGGGTACTATTCCAATGCTGCTCAGTCTTAGTCTGAACTTCCCAGGGAAGAATCCATTCCCTGGCATGAAGCAGGCTACGTCAGTCAAAGAAAGCTGCCAGACAGACAGAGGTTGTTACCGGCAGTAGGTGATAGAGCTACCTGAGGGAAAGGGAAAGGTGGTGTTTACCACAGTTACTAATTACATATGTCATGTTATAGAGGACACTGCTACAAAACACTCCAGTGCGGGGCCTTCCTGTCCTCTCTCTGGCTCTGGCCCTCCCTATAGGGCAAACAAAAGGCACTGATGTACCTGACAGGAAAGGCTCACTTAAAACCCAGGCAAACCTTCCAGACTCTGTGCCAAGTAGCTGGAACCTCAGAATATCTCCATTAAAGACATGACAAAGTCCTGACCAGCTGTCTAGGCCAGTGCCCTAGCGTGTGACCCGATTTGGAAATAGTAAAATACAATCATGTGAAGATGAAATCAGGGTTATCCCTTATCCAAGATGAAAAATTTAGACACACAAACAGACAATGGGAGGACAATGGTTTTTAAAAGCCAGGAAAAAAAAATGTCCATCATCAAGGCATCCTTGGGACCCCAAGAAGGAACTGTGCTTATAGACATCCTGATTTAGATGCTCAGCCTTCAGAAGCATCAAACAGTGGGACTGTTGTTTAACTCGCTCAACTCCTGTTACTTTGTCTTGACAGACTTAGCCAAAGAATTCACTGTTAAAGACCCCCCAGGCTTGCATCCAGTGATTCTTTGGCTAAGTCTTTAGGACTCTTCCTGGGAGGCTCCTCACACAGGAGAGGAGAACTCTCCAGTTCCAAGGTGTGATGTGTAGCAGAGAATAGTAGATCTCTGGTGTCCACATACTTCCATCCAGGCCCTCAAAGCATGGAATGGCACTGGGTGTGAAGAGAGAACGGGGGATGGGGATGGGGGTGGGGGGATGCCTTGTGAGCTCAGGGCAGCTAACACTCCCAAAATAACACTAACCACAGAAGCCTGCATCCAAACAAATCTGGTGTCCCAAAGCAGTCTGTTGTTTTATTACTGTATTTTTTTTAAATTTTAAAATGGTTATAAGAAAACAAACAGATGCAAAACTCGATGAAGTATCACAGGCAAACAGCTTGAAACCATGCAAAGAAGAGAACTTTGCCAAAAAGCACTCTGAACCCCTTCCTTTAAGTTATGCCCTATCTATAGCACCCTCTCTTCAAAAAGCAAGTACATGCCCAGTGCTAGACTGGTGGCTTTCTTGGGTTTTACCTGTCTGATAATCTAAGCTCATCCCTTTGAACATATAGCTACATCTTGTCTATCTTTTCCACCTTATACATCATTTGATCTACAATTTCCAGTCCTTGGTTTTGCCCTTATTTTGAAAATTCTATTAATTCATTCAGTCAGTCAATCAGTCAGTCATTGGTTTCTTTGTTTGTTTGCTGTGCACATATATGTGAATGTGTATGGGCATGCACACGTCATGACCACACACAGAGGTCAAAGAATAATTTTGAAGAACCAATTCAATTCTCTTCTTCTACTGTGTGGATCCCTGGGATCAAAGTTGGTTTGTTGTCCTGACAGCCGGCATCTTTATCCCATAAGCCATCTTTTCACCCCCTCCCTTCCTTTGCCTTCCATCTCACCAATATCCCACAGTCAGCATGTTATTGCAACAAAGTTTTAACTACCCCTCTCTTCTCCACACTTTCCAAGATTAACTATTTTAACTAGAAACTTGATTAGACTCAGACTCCTTCTGTACTCAGCACTGACGGTGGTCAATAATTTAAGAACACTGTGCAAAGATGGAATCAAAACTAAGGGATGGGGGTAAATTTAAGCATGAAGACCCAGGTTCACAATTTAAGCATGAAGACCCAGGTTCGGATCCCCAGCATCACATAAAAAGTCAGCTACGATAACCTCATGCCTGTCTGGCTAAGATGGGACGGCCCCTGTGTCCTGCTGGCCAGTCATGGCAAACTGATGTGCTCCAGGTTCAGAAAAAAAACTTGTCTCAAAATTTAAGATGGAGAGAGACTGGGGAAAGTACCAGATGTTAATCTCTGACCTCCATGTACATATACATACATGTATACAAGTGCATATGTCCATATATACCACATGCACAGAGAGAGATAGAGAGAGAGAGACAGAAAGAGCCAGAGACAGAGAGAGCATTTCCAAACAGCCAAAGACTAATGGAATCAGTTAAGGTTGAGTTTGTATCCTCCAAAAGCCATATGTGGAACTCCTACTCACAGAACCTATGAATGCACTTTATTTGGGAATAAGGGGATTTACAGAGATAGTCAGTGATGCGGACCATCTCCACAGCACATCCCAGCACTTCATCTTTGTTCCCCAGCACCTGAATTACTGGCTCACGAGTGCTAAGGATTCAAACTCAAGACCTCAAGATTCATCTCCCCAGCCCCAAGGCTGCTTCTTCTTAATCTACTGTGTCACCTCTGTCCAAACACCAAACTCCCCTGAGGAAACATAAGTGATCAGATATAAAAGAAGAAAATGCCTAGCAACACAGTCACCAAAAGGGAATCTGCAGATGTGCCTGTAAACGGGCATTTGTGGACTAAGTGTGACCATGCTTGCTAAGTGAAGACCACTTTAGATAACGTTAAACCTTGGCATGATGGTTTTGGGTAAGACTAAGTGTGATTTGGGGGACTCACTGGTCCCTACTACCTTTCTAGGAGTTCCTTATAGTCAAAATTATTTCCATGATACTTGCCTTTTTGTCAGTACAATTTTCCAGATAACAGTGTCTTCTATTGTACCAAACGTAAAACATTTACATAGGCATGAAACAAGACCTCTCTTCTTATAACCTTTTTTTGCCAAAAAAAAAAAAAAAATAATAATAATGTTATTCTGTGGTAGGGAGACGACTCAGGCAGTAAAATGCCCGTGGCACAAACATAAATCTGTGTTCTGATTCCCGATACCACTTAAGAACTAGCCGGGCAGTGGTGGCACACGCCTTTAATCCCAGCACACAGGAGGCCGAGGCAGGCAGATTTCTGAGTTCGAGGACAGCCTGGTCTACAAAGTGAGTTCCAGAACAGCCAGGGCTATAAAGAGAAACCCTGTCTCAAAAAAAACAAAAACAAAAACAAAAAACAAAAAAACAAAAAACAAAAAACAAAAAACAAAAAAACTAACACAGTGACTCACGTCTGTAACCCCAGAGTTTAGGGGGTGTAAGCAAATATCTAGAACTTATTGATAAAGCAACCTAGCTGAATTAATGAGCTCTAGATCCAGTGAGGGATGCTGTCTCAAAAAGAATGTGGAGAACAATGGAAGAAAACCTAACATTGACTTCTGAACTCACATACCAGTACCTACACATCCACATTCATGCACACACATGAATACATACATGCCTCCTGCACTAACATGCTACTTCTGTTATCATTATAGCCATTTTAGTGAATCATAATTTTTCTCAATTTTAATTCTCAATTTTCTCAAATCATAGTTTTCTCAATTTTAGTTTCTGCTTGGGGTAATTAATATTGACAGCTATAATTCACGTAAATCCATCTAAAAAGCTCTTTGGGTCCTCTGTCAGTTTTAAGAGCATAATGACCTCAAGGATCTAAACACTGAAAACCCCACAGATTTGGTGACTTTGCGAACCTGTACCATCTTAACTCTACCTTCAGAAAAATAATCTCAACCTGGAAGTCACACAGCAAGAAGCAAAAGCAAAGAGAGGTAGGAGAGGGGAGAGGAGAAGAGGGGAGAGGGGGTAAAAGGGAAGCTGGAGAGAGGAGAGGGAGAGAAGAGGGGAAGGAGATAATGAGAGGAGAGACTGGAGGGGGAAAGGTGGAAAGGGGAGGGACTGTTCTGAAAACAACAGATTTCTATCCCATTTTTCATAGTGCTTGTTTGAGTTTAAAATTAGAAAGAAAAAACAGAATTAACAAAGCAGAAGTTTGATATTTAATTGTTTCTTATAGGTTATTTTACAGGCAACATTAAGATAAAATCAACAGAACCCCAGCTACTCCAAGGGAAAGAAGACATATTTTTATTTTATTTTATTTTATTTTATTGTTAGATTGAGACCAGCACTTGCTGCCAGATGTGGAACAGTTGAAGGATTTTGTAGCCTCCACAAAATTCTTTATAAACAGAACTGGAAGACGTGACTAGAAGGGGTGCCAGAAAATTGACTAAATTTTTTTTTCTCAAGTTTTCAAATGTGGACTTAGCAGTTCTTGAGATGAAAAGCAGTGCCTTAACGATCCCAGATGGCTTGTGTACTGGCTAGTTTTGTGTCAACTTGACACAGACTGGAGTTATCACAGAGAAAGGAGCTTCAGTTGGGGAAATGCCTCCACCAGATCCAGCTGTAAGGCATTTTCTCAATTAGTGATCAAGCGGGGAGGTCCCCATGTGGGTGGTGCCATCTCTGGGCTGGTAGTCTTGGGTTCTATAAGAGAGCAGGCTGAGCAAGCCAGGGGAAGAAAGCCAGTAAAGAACATCCCTCCATGGCCTCTGCATCAGCTCCTGCTTCCTGACCTGCTTGAGTTCCAGTCCTGACTTCCTTGGTGATGAACAGCAATGTGGAAATGTAAGCTGAATAAACCCTTTCCTCCCCAATTTGCTTCTTGATCATGATGTTTGTGCAGGAATAGAAACCCTGACTAAGACAGCTTGTGTGTAGCTTGTAACTGACTGTTCAGAGGTAAAGGTATTGAGCATGTCTGAGGAAGACTCAGTTTGTGAGCCTGGCCTTCCCTCTTTGCTTCTTTCTCTCACTTTCAGCCGCTTCTTCCTCAGTCCTTCTCCATTTCTGCCCTGAGCTCACTACATTCTGATACCCCAGCCTTCTCCTCTCTCCTGACTGAGCCTGGGGATCTGGCTTCACCACGAGATAGCACAAGGGCCTAAGCTATACCACACGTGCCTGCTCACGGACCCTCAATTCCCTCATTTATAAATGGGGTTGACACTATACTCACCACACGCGGCAGTTAGCGTTGACAGACAGCCCTCCCTGGAACTTTTATAGCTCCAGGCAAAATGTACTAGTCAATTCTACAATCTCTATCAACTTGGATTGTATACTGGTAGGGGTGTCAGGATATCCCTGACATCCTGTTTCCAGGGACCCAGCTTTGGATCAGCAACCGGAAGTGCCAGGCTGAGGGCTTGTGACCAGCTCTCTCCTTCTTTGTTCTCATTCACCAGCACACCTAGCCACAGCTCAAGGAGTCTGGGAGGCAACCCTTTACCTTCAGGGACCCTCATATTCCTGTATGGCCACCCCTGAATTTTACTTCCTTCACTATTTCAGCAGGGGACCGACAGCTTCTAGTATGAGTACATTGTGTTCCACTGCCTAAGTCTGAGACTCTCCACGGCCAGCAGCTCTAGGGAGGGAAGGTCCAGCAGCCTGTGTGGCAGAGGAGCATTATGGGAAGATCTGGTGCAATAGGTGTGTGTGAGCAGAGCCCAGGCTCGAGATTATGTATGGGAAGATGGTAAGAGGATCCCCAAACACCCTGTAAGGAAATGTGCTAAGAACAGGGGAGGTCATGGGCTTGGAGGAGAAGACAGTAATAGAGAGAAATGGCAGCCTTCAGAGGGAACATTCTGGTCTGATTCAAAATACATGGAAGGCAAAAATAAGGGATCATCTGTGGGTCTGTCTTAATAAAAAAATATAATGATAATTATGGTCATTTATGTAAATGCTAAACACTTATGCCTAACTACTGTTTACCTCTGCAACAGCCGTTCTGCTTGTTGGACAGTGTGAGCTCACTCTCGCTCACCTGGTTTTCATGTCACCTGTGACTGTGTTGAGCATCAGCTCCCTGTCCCCAGCAATACTAAAAAAAGACTATGACACATTTACTGAATCTGCAAAGCAGCGTGCGTGTGCGTGTGCGTGTGTATGTGAGTATCTGGGTCTCTGAGTTTTTGTATGTCTCTGCGTGTCCCTGTGTCTCTATATGTATGTCTTTGTATGTGTGTATATGTGCCTGTCTATCTGTCTGCTTTTGTGTGTGTGTGTCTACATGTATGTGCATATCTGGGTCTCTGAGTATCTGTGTGTCTCTGTGACCTTTTATGTGTGTGTATGTGCCTGTCTGCCTGTCTGTCTGTCTGTCTCTGTGTTTCCATCTCTCACAGCATCCACTGTCATTAGTGAAGCCGTATTGGTTGTGAGGCAAACAAAGACTGATCATTTTGAATGTTTGTTCATGACAGTGGAATCCGGATGAGTGTAAGCTGAAAATTTAAAAACTATCTTAAACTAACTTATAATGGATAAGTAAACAAAACAATGATGAGAGATATTTTCTCCCTAATAATTCATGTGACATGTTAAAAGCTAGGAGGAATTCAAAAATAAATAAAGGCATTACAACACGGTGCAGGGAGCCTGTGACTGTGAATAGTGCAGTTCTGATAGAAAGAGACATTGGGCCTTCATCCAGTTTCCCACATACTAGAAACCTACAGAATAAAGGGTTTTGCATTTGTGTTCATATTAAAAGTCTTGGGTTAAAAAGAGAAGGGAAAAGGATAATGCCTTGTCAACTTAACACATAAACATGTCATTGTTAAGCCATAACCTTTCCTTTCTTGTTCATCCCTAAGATGACACGTGAATACCAATATTACAATATAAGCATTCCAAATTTTAAAAGTCCCATGGTCTTCTAGAAATCAGATACTTAAAAATTCAGTCCCTAAAATAATTCAATATTAAAAATATTTAGCCTCTCAAAATTCAAGCTCTTTGTAAAATTCCAAGTCTCTTTAACAATTCAACGTCTCTGAGCTATAGGATCCTATAAAAAAAAAAAAAAAAGTTAAATACTTTCTTACTTGAAAAGGAAAGAACCAGGATACAGTTACAATCAAATCAAACCCCAGCTTCATAAATAACTCAACATACAATGCCTGAGATTCACTTCTGATCTTCTGGGCTCCTCCAAGGGCCTTGAATCATTTCTCTGGCTCCTCTTTCTGTAGTACTCACTACTTGTCTTCTAGGCCCCATCCAGCTGACTCCTCTTTACTACTGCTGTTGTTCTTGGTGGTCATCCCATGATACTGGCATCTCCAAAATGCTGGGGTCTCTCTTGCAACTGAACTGCACTTCAGCAATAGCTTCTCATGGACTCTTTTCATTGTGACAAGACTCTTTGGGACTTTCAGCTACTATTGAAGCTGCACCTACTCCAATGGCCTTTCCTGGCCTCTCAAAGTGCCAAGGGTCAATTGTTCTCTATGAACCCCTTCATATTTTCAAAACCAGCAACACCTGGGTGACTTTTATACCAACTTCAGGTGCTAGTACAGGTACAACCTTGGCCACCAATTGAACACAGGTTTTGTGTGCTGATTCTCAGAAAACACTTTCCGGAAGACTTCATGTCAATGATGCTGGTCTTTTTTTGATCATCACTAGTTTCTGAGTTGCAGCTGAACCTGTATCAATCATCCCAGTAAAGCAAAGGTTTTACTTCAGTGGTTCTGGTCTCTTGTTAATTATGGGTGATTCTTCAGCCCAAGCTAACCAGAACCACAGATTCTTAATGCAAAATATTCAATGGTGCCAGTAGTGACCCAGGCTTCTACCATCTTCATGTCTCTCAACACTCTTGTTTTCAAGCTTCTGTAGAACCGCTCACCAACCTTTGAATACTCAATGGCTTTTCTAGCCTAAAATCCCAAAGTCCTTCCGCAATCCTTCCAAAACCAACATGGTCAGGTCTGTCACAGCTATACCTCACTCCTGGTACCAATTTCTGTCCTAGTTAGGATTACTATTGCTGTGATGAACCACCATAACCAAAAGCAACTTGTGTAGTAAAGGATTTATTTGGCTTAAACTTCTGTACCATAGTCCATCACTGAAGGAAGCCAGAACAGGAACTCAAGCAGGGCTGAAACAGGAGATGATGCAGAGACCATGGAGGAGTGATGCTTACTAACTTGCTACTCACTGTTTTGCCCATCCTGCTTTCTTATAGAACCCAGAACCACCAGGCCAGGTGGACACTCCACTATCAATCATTAATTGAGAAAATGGATACAGCTCTATCTTATGAAGGCATTTTCTCAGTTGAGGTCCTTTCCTTTCAGAGGACTGTGGCTTGTGTCACGTTAAAACATAAAAGTAGCCAACATAGATTGCTTATTTTACGGAGTGTTATTAACATCTGTGAAGCAGATTTAACAACAATCAGATTGAAGTAGCAGATCTTAATATTGAGAAGTTAATTAAAATGAGAGTGATCCTATGCATTTCTTGGCTTTTCATTTTTAAATACTAAAGTGCTCTTCCAACCACAAATTCTTTTATGCCCACTTCTAGAACACTAGATTTACTCTCATTTTATGGCAAAGAAAAGGCATGTGGGGTACAATAACATGAGCCATAAAGCGTTCTCTGTGAATAATTGGAAAGTAAGCACAAGGAGCTGGGAGTGGGGAAGACTCGAGGATTTCATAATAAAACACATGTGCAGATCCTGGAGGAAATGTTGGAGAATTTGGAAAGCTAGTCTCAAAGCTGGCTTTCTTCTTACTGGGAAGGTAGGAGCCTGGACCAGCTAGAGAGATACTGGTTGTGTATCACCATGGAGAGAACTGAGGCTGTATAACCTTGACCTAGTAGCAGAAAGGCTTAACTCTGTTGAGTAGCAAGACCAGGTTTCTCTGAGCTTTGGCTACATCAGTCACTCTGACCTGCACCTCCCAAAGGATGTTAGAAACAAGGAGTCCTCCACTTACAGTTCAGGCTCGTGAACAGAATAAGCCTATAGTATTCTAGCACATGTTTTACAAAGTCAGATGGATTTCCTCAGCATCTTAGAGAAAGAGGAAAGAAAGAACTTCTGGATTTTTTTTTTTTTTTAATGAGATGTTTTATTACAAAGAGTTTCACAAAATGAAAATATCTCAAAAAGGAAGCTAGGCTAACAATTGGAGAATTGGGGGAAGACAGGGCAATGTGAGTTTTTTTTTTGTTTGCCCAAGATGGGTGGGAAGGTATAAACAGAACCAATCTAAAAATGGCTGCTATTACCCAAGCCTGAAAAGGGGTCCTAGAAAACCCAGCGACCCCTTCTAAAATGTTTAATAGGGGTATCTTAACAGAGCTCTTTAGCAGGCACTTGGCAGTTCAGGATTTTATCTTCTGGTGGTTTTCTTTCCACGCAAACGTGGAGCAGGATGGACAAGGTTGCTCTGGAAAGTGCCCTCCTAGCAGCACTGCCCTGTGCTCTGGTCCCTGGGGACGTTATAGTTAATATACTTTATATAAATACACAGAGGAATAGAAAATATAAAATCTGAGAAATTGAGGAAAAGTGAGGAACTTGGGGAGAAGATGGAGCCGCAGACCTTGCTCAGGCCAACTTGACCTCTTCTTTGACCTCTTTGACATCTGGCTTCTCCACCTAAATTTTCTCTTCTGTGACTTCTTTTTTTCTCTTTGGGATCTTCCTCTTTCATCTTCTGTTTTGACTCTTTTAACCTTTTTGAAGTTAGAAGAGCTTTTGTGACCACCTTCGCCCTCCTCCTCTGAATCCGAGAATTCTTCCTCACAGGCAGTGCGTTTGTCAGAAGAGCAGATGGAGATGCGTTTGTCAGGGTCTTCCTCATCCTCATCACCACCCTCTTCTGGGATGGCATCCTCAGGTATGGCCTGCATCTGAACCCTAGGGGCATGGGGCAGCATTCTCAAATTCTCAAAGAGTCACTGCTTGATCTTTTCCAGGTATTCGTTAGTGTTCTGGTTAGTCATATTGGAAGGGCTGATGTGAAGCTTGAAACCCTGTCCAAAGTATTCAAAGTAGTCAGTGTACGGCAGCTCATTAGGGATCTCTGTGTCCAGGGCCACAGCTGTTTCCTAAGTCCAGCACTGAGCGACATTACAGATGGTGTAGCTACCTCCTCCCAGCATTAGCATAGGCAAGTTGAAACTCTTCTGAACTCCACATACTTGGCGTGTCCTTTGATGGTCAGATTGAAGCAACCTAACCAATCCACAGACAGGGAATCTGAGCCACACTGTAAGACCACTGCACTAGGCTGGAACATCTCCATTGCTTTGGACATGACTGGCTTAAAGATGGCTTCATAGGACTCGTCATCAATGCTGTCTTGCAGTGGGTAGTTAACAGTGTACTACTTGCCTTTGCCAGCCCCAATAATCCATAGGTCCCCAGTTCCTGGGAAATCCTCTCCGTATTTATGAAAGCACACAGTAATGATCCAGTTTGTAGTATAGAAGGCCTCTTCCGTGCCATCACCATAGTGAATATCAGTGTCAATATACAGCACCCTCTGATGATACTTTAGCAGTTCCAGGATGGCCAAGATGATATCCTTGACACAACAGAAGCCAGATGCTTGAGACTTCTTTGCATGGTGCAGGCCCCCAGGCCGGTTCACAGCGATGTCCGTCTGCTGCTTATTAAGTTTTACAGCACTTGCGACAGATCCACCCGTGGACAACTGACAGAACTCAAACAAGCCATCAAATACCGGACAGTCCTCACCAATGTTGAATCTCTGCATCTGCTTGCTGGATTCAGACATAATCTCTGGGCGAATAGAATGCAAGAATTTAATGCACGCATCACTGTGGTACTTGGCCGTTTCCTCAGCATTGGCTTTGTGAGGACGATAGATTTCCATTTTTCAGTAGAGATCATAGTTGAGCAGCAAATTGTGAGTCATACGGGTTCGGTGAGGCTTTATTGGGTGCCCTTGTCCATAATAGTAGTTTCCAACATCCCTGTTGTAGTAGTAACAGACTTTGCTTTTGGTGCCCTGAGTCTGTGCCGTCTTGCTCGCCGCCTGGCACTCCCGGCAGTCTCAGAACTTCTGGATTTATATAATGGGACAAGGAATGGTCTGTTGTTAAGATGCCCACTCCAATATTTTTATTTAGTGTACTTTTTCTCTTTATTAAGTGTAAAAATACGTAGAAGGGACCCTGTAAATGCAAATTTTATTACTAAGAAGATGTCAAGCCGGGCAGTGGTGGCACACACCTTTAATCCCAGCACTTGGGAGGCAGAGGCAGGTGGATTTCTGAGTTCAAGGCCAGCCTGGTCTACAAAGTGAGTTCCAGGAAAGCCAGGGCTATACAGAGAAACTCTGTCTCGAAAAACCAAATAAATAAATAAATAAGAAAATGTCAGTTAACTGGTTCTTTGTGTGCCTGGTCCAGAATAATCCATTTTATGCCCACAAGAAATTTCCAGCCTTTAATATACAGACAGCAAACACTGAAATTTGAGATTTGATAGAGTAGTGACAAAAATATCATGTCTATTTTTAAGTTAAATGAAGAATATTGACATTTGGTGCCTTATCCCAGTATTAGGAGAGAGAGAGAGAGAGAGAGAGAGAGAGAGAGAGAGAGAGAGAGAGAGAGGCATTACATATACATTTAGATAATAATGACTTTCTTCACAACAGCAAACCTTCACTTCAGCTATTTTCTACAACAGATTTTTTTTTAAATTTCCTGAGAAAAGCACAACTTTGACTTTCCTAACACCCGTCTTCTGACCCCAGGACCTCTAGCCTTTCCTCAAACAGGATTCATGTTCCTCTGGGAGCCATTAGTGACCCCATACACTTCCTTTGTGGTTTGACAGGCATGTAGAAACATCCTCCTTGGAAGAGTCTGGGCCGATTTTGTTTGGTATTACATTCAAAAGCATCTCTACAGCATCATAACCTTATGAGAGGCTTTGCAAAGTCTTCTCACGAGGTCAAAGGGAAGTGACCTTGCAACTCTTGCTGAACTGGGCTGGGATGGTCTGACTGCCCATCTTAATTTGATGGACATTAGTTAGCATAAGTAAGTCTAAAGATAGAAAACACTGGATCATAACTCCACCTTCCCAGTTCTAGATTGTTCTACCAGAAGATGTTAAGTATGTTTTAACTAGAGTGTTTTCTAGAACTTAAGTGTAAGAGAAATTTAAGTCAAGAGGCGTGGCACATGTGTGGTGTCTCATGCATGCCATCCCTACACTTAGGCTCTTGAATTTGAAGATACCCCAGGCTATACAAGAAAATGACCAAAATGTATCAACTTGAAATATGTAAAAAAAATCTATATTTAACACATTCATATTCCAGTGTACTGTATTGTGCAGTCCATGCTTACAATTAATCAATCAATTAATTAATGTGGACTTTCTTTGCTTTTAATAAGCCTTTACTTATTAAAATTATCACTAAAAACTCTCATAAGGTCTACTGGTATCCCATTTCACAGATGGGCAGAGTGGGCTCAAAGAAGCTCAGTGTCTAGTACAAGGTCCCTTGGGGGAACAAAGTAAGTGAGAATTCCCACGGGAGCAGGGTAACTCCAGAGCACATAAACAGTGACTTCGCTGTACACCTGTGCCTTATTGTTTTATTCAATTGAACATGTCTTGAGCAGCTCCTGCATGCCACGCTCTGTTTCAGATGTTTCCACACACAGCATAGGCCAGACAGCCCAGGCCTGGACTTTGGAACTTCCACTATAGTGTAAAGGATCTGAAAGCATACAGGAAAGGGAGTGAGAGAGAGCCAGTGAGGACTAAGGAGCTTCTCAGGTGGCTTTCTGGTAACTCTGTGGTTAACCATGCACGAGGAGACAGCCAGGATGGATAAAGCTGGCTATTCCACTGTGGCTTCCAATTTCTCGACATCCACACTGTCACTTACTGCCTACATTTTTATTGTGGTCATCATGAGTTCGTCCATAATTTCTATCTGGGAAAGAATTTCTTCCAAAAACAAAACTACCAGATGATGTCACAAATCAACTCGATGTAGGGGGAAAAAAAAGGAAGAAATTAGCCCTTAGTCTCTCAGAGCCCTATGACCTGGACACCAGCTGGGGAGGGACCCTTTATGGCACCATGCAGACAATGCTGTGCCCTGCTGGCCTCTGGGGGCCCAGGACATTCACCAACTATCTGCCAATAACAGGTTTCCCAGATGGCCTGTAAGTGATCTATCAGACTTCCCCTTCACCCAGGCCCCCAATAAAAAAAGCCAGCCCTCCTTGTCCCTGCTGTGTCGGGTGAAAAACAAGGCAAATGCTTCCTTCTGTTTGACAGCCAAGGAAAAGCCGGTCCTGGTGCTTTTTCCCTTCTTCTTTCTGCAAAATAAAATCTGCATCTCACAGGGTTCATCTCTCATTGAGCCTGACGTCGATTTGATTTCCAATCTATTAGACATTTATAAAAGAAAACCATGTTATCTCTTTTTAGCTGGTTTAATCCAATTTAAGATCTTTTATGTTTTTTTTAATTAAGGAGCTAGAAAATAACGTTATGTATTAGGGACACAGAGTTTGTTTGGTTTTTATTATTTTACTACTAAAACGTACCTCTTTTCAAAATAAACAAATATAATAAAGATAAATAAAAATAATCATGTTCTATCTCTGGGGAATATTGATTTAAAAAAAAAAAAAAAAAAAAAAACTTGGCCCAAACTAAATACTGATTTAAAACGTAGTGGCATAGACATCCAACAATTAGCCGACATAAAACATAATGATGTAAGTGCACTGTAAGAAACCCAGGGCAGCCTATCTTGTCCAGCACGTGTTCCCAAAACTGATCTCTGACCAGAATGAGGAGGAAATGATTTGTTTGGAATCCCCCATCTAATTAATGGCTTCCCTTGAAAAATAATAGAACGACTAAGTATGTTTGTATTAAAGATCAAGAAAGAAGTTGAATTAAGACCATAGCTTCATACCTAATCTTCACTGTGAAAGGATATTCAATTCCAATCATGTAATTCTAACTGTCTGTAAGTTCATTTGGTTGTATAGAATTTGGGTCTGGTTAATTTTGGTGTATGATGTTTTTTATTTATTTGAAAGATTTTTTTAAAAAAAATAAAATTTATTTTTTTTTAAAAATGTAAATGCCACTAAGAGCTCTGACCTACGGATTCTTTGGGTGACAGCTATATGAAATCCTTCTTTCATGTTTTCTCATTTGGTGCTTTGATCTACCAACTGTTGTTATTAATTCCCACTGAGCCTAATTTAACCCAAAAGGTCTATCTGGAGACTGGGTTTCATCAGATGATACTCCTAGCAAGCCCCCATGCTACAATACTACATTTTGCCAAAACAAGTTAAATTTCTCACATTCCTTTTAAAACTTTAGAGTAACCAACATGAAAATGCACTAAAGCAGTACTCAAGATGTGTCTCCACCTGAAGATCTCACAAAGCTTCAATTCATGAACACACATCTCATCGAGTGCTGGGATTAAAGGTGTGTGTCACCATGCCTGGCTTGAATGTATTTCTTAATGATTCATTTTTAATATTTTATGCTCTTTTACTATGCTTAATTCCCAAAGAATATTTTGTATGTTTTAAAACAATTCAGTATTCAAAATTAGATACAGGTTCCTCAGTTATGGATAGTATTAAATATTCATTAATTATATTTTTAGGGTATGAAAGGATATGAATATAAAAGTTGAACA